>NC_133757.1:78139954-78439954 GCF_036562045.2 Rhinolophus sinicus | reverse complement strand
CACTCATAAAGCTCTAGAAAGTGCTAGTAGCTAACTTATAGAAAGCAGATCTTTGGTTGCGGGGAGGGGAAGAAAGAAAGCGGGAGGAGTGACCAAGGGCATCAGGAGACTTGGGGGTGATGACTGTTCATTGTCTGGGTTGTGGGGTTTACATATGTTGACAAGTGTCAACTTTAAAGATTAGATGCTTTCAACATATGCTGTTTATTATATGTCAGTTATACCTCAATGAAATTTAAAAATCACACGGAGATACCACTGCCCACTCAAGTGGTTCCCTTTTTTGAAAATGCTGAAAATGCCACTTAAAACTCTCATCCCTTGCTGGTTGGACCATCAGCCACAGGTCTGTAGCCCAGCAGAGAAACAAGGCAGTTGCCCCAATGTGGGGCTGCTCAGAGTTACAGCAGCTTTGTTCGTGAGAGCCCCAGACTGGAAACAACCAGTGGCATCAGCAGGTGACTGGATCCACGACGCTCTTCCTCAGTGGCAAGTCCTGAGCAGGCAAACGGGCTTCTTTCTCTTCTTCAAGTGAGAAGATGCTAGGGTAACGAGTTGTTACCTCGTCTTCAGCCACCTGTCTCCTGCCTTCAGAATTCACGGCAGGCTGTCCCAACATATCCTTGACCGTCAGGAAAACAGGTCCTCGTCTGCTTTCTGTCCTGGGGCTTATGACGAGGACTGAGTTTGGTCCAGTCCAGGGGTTCCTCAAAGTGGTGAGTTTAAAATTGGAGGGGGACTTTTCCCATCTGGTTTTGTGAATATGCCGTTCAGCTATGATCTCAGTGCGCCTTGAGAAACTTGGAGATAAGACGCTGGTCACCTTGCAGGAGCTCTGGCAAGGCTTCATCCAGCACTTTCCCCTGTTGGATTTCCCGGGTTTGTTTCCAAATGGTGAGGACTAGCGATTAGGACAAAGGGAGGGCTTACGTGTCACTTACTGGTGAATACGTGAAATGACTTCTTACTCTATTTGCCTGTTGCTTCACCCAGAGTCAGCAAGAGTGGGGGGAAAGTTAACGCCAGTACAAGACCAGTATTAACTAAAAATTGAAGTTCTCAATCCAGCTCCCACAAACCAAAGACAGACATCGTTCTAGTTTCACTGAGGTGTGATCACATACCATAGAGCCCTCTTGTTTGTAAATGTGCGAGTCGCTGTTTTCCTAGTAAGTTTGCAGGGCTGTCCGACCATCACCACAGTCACTCGCTACCTTTGATTTCTCCTGCACGCCGCCTTTTCTTTCACCTTCCATTTTTGCTCTTGCTCATCTTTGTAGTCTTTCGTCCACAGCTGTAACGTAGGGAAAGCAGGCGACCTGTGCTCCATCACTACTGGTCACACGTCGGGGAGCTGTGCTACCCAGCGTGCTGGGCCCTGCTCAGGGGTTCAGAGGTAGGAGCTGGGGCCTGGAAGCCCTCATGGGTGGATCCGTGTTTACTTCTGTCCCCTCTGCAGGCCCTCCGGCCAACCTCTTCAGCCTGGCCCCTGACTCCCGCCCTCTCCGCAGTTCTGTTTGCTGTGCCTGGGGAGCTGTGGAGTCCAAGTGAGTCCTTTGCCAGCTGCAGCTGCTTTGTTAGCAGCGACAGGTGCTGCCCAGACTGGTTGACCTGAAGGATGGTGAGGGCCCAGGGGAGGGTGTGGTCTGCCCTGCAGAGGGAGCGCCTTTGTGAGCCGTGTCCTTGAGTTCAGGAAGGTGCACCCACTAGGCGGAGGGCTGGGCACAGGGGCTGCACAGGGCTTGGCGTGTAGAATGAGTGTGGGCAAGGGCCGATGTGCCATGCAGAGGGCTTGGGCCGGCTTCTGGAGTCTCGTGGAGCTACTGACAGGCTGAGCGGAGGCAGGGCCCTTAGACGGCAGAAGACCCGGCAGAGTGTGGCCGAGGCCGGAAGGGGAGCTCAGGCAGCGGGGGCTGTGGGTGGGTGTGTGCCTGTGCGTGTGCAAGTTAGGGTGTGAATTACTACCGTCCCCAGAGGCCGCAGTGGGCACGCCTGCTCCCCGGCACTGCTCGTCCTGCACTCGGCACCCTGCTGCCTCCGAGGCCTCACACGGACTTGTGTCTAGGGCAGACACGAGTTCTGTCTGGTTTTCATCAGGGCCCCGGACACCCCTGGCTGAGGCAGGGCTCCTCTTGACTGGGAAGTGGGAGTGGGAGCAGTGCTGATCAGTAGACCCTTCCGAGACCCCTGCGGGAGGAAAAGGCCCCCCGGAGTGGTGTGGGTGGAGGAGAGAGGGGCAGATTCTGGGCAGTTGTGGCCACCATGGCAGGGCGGTCCTGCGGGGGTGCAGGGTCGTCCAGCCTGGCACCTCGCTGTGGCCTGGAAGGTGCTGAGGGGGAGGGGAGTCCAGCTGGGTCTCCAGGTCTTGGGGGCCTTGAATTCTTGCTGGAAGAGCTTTCCCTGAGAGAAGAATGCTGCCTCCTTTGATAAACATGGGAGGCTGGGTCCAGGGATCCGTGGCTGGAAAAGGGTCCTTGTGCCTTTTTATGTGTTGGTCCAGTAGCAGCTTCAGAACCGGCCCACCGACCAAGCTAGGTTTCCCAGGGTCCCTATGGAGGCTTTCAGACGTACAGCGGAGGGAGGCTGTGGGTGGCGCTTTGTCACCACTGACTATGGCACCTGCCTGTCTACTTGAGTTCCTTGCAGAGCTCAGCTGCCAGGGATGACAGTGAGCCTGCAGAGGTGGCTGTTGTCATCCCCGATGGGAGGGATTTCGTCAGAGCTCCCAGGGATTCCAGGGGGCTACCTAGTCCTCCTGCGTTGTGTTTATTACGGATTCTCTCAGGTGTCGGTAGAGAAAGGAAACCCTGTCCATCTGCCACTTCGATTGATTCACCTGTTTTGAAGAGTTTCTTCTCGTCCTTTTTTTCCTTTGCTGAAGTGTTTTAAAGTGTCGCTTCACCCTCCTCCTGAAGTTGCTCCACAGGAATTAGCGATACCCACCCACTGACCTACATTATTTAGTCTGCGTTTCTAGAAACAAAAGGGCATCTCTCCTTAGAAGCCGTACTGTTATTTTCAGGTGAACAGCACCATTAGTATTTCAGTGTCACCTAATATGTGGGGCTTCCTTTCTCCCCAGTCAGATTCTTCACTTGTCAGAAAATGTCATCTTTGCTTGGTCCAGACTCCTTCAAGGTCCAGCATTAATGTGATGGTCGTGTCTCCCGTCCTGCTCTTCAGAGCAGCCCCTCCGTCTCCTTTGCATGTCACTGAGCTGGGGACCAGTCTAGTCATTGTCCTCTGAGCTGTCCCTCCTTCCGGACACACCCTGACTTCTCCCTGCACGTGTAGGGTGAATTCCACCTCCGTTTCCGTCTCCTGTGAGACTGGCTGGTCACAGGACTGGCCAAGCAGGGGCAGCTCGAGGTGACTCGAGGACACCTTGGACATGTCGAGGATAGTCGGCCCGTGGAAATGAACCACAGTGGTGGACTCAACACGCTGACCAAGGCTCCACTGTAAGGGGGAGGAGGGCAGGGCCTTCTTATCCAAAACCCAGTGGCACCATGCGATGTCACTCTTTCTAAGTCGGAAATGGTTGACTTTCAGTTTCACGTGGTTTAAAACTAATGGATTAGAGGAGGCTAAAGGCACATCATAAATAATGTGATCATTCACTGGACTTTGAATTTAAACAGCCATAAAGGACATTATTAGGACACTGGGGAAATGTACGTGTGCATGTTAGATAGCAGTCTTGTAGCATTATTGCTCCTGAGCGTGACCCGGTATCGGCACACCCCGGAGATACTGTGGGTGCACTTCCAGACACCACAAGTCATGCGAATGTCTGGTTTCCCAAGTTATGTTTATACGCTACTGTAGTCTATTAAGTGTGCGCTAGCATTCTGGCTAAAAGGGCACATACCTTAATTTACAAATGCTTTATTGCTGTAAAATGCTAACCATCATTGGAGCCTCAGCAAGTCATAATCTTTTGCTGCTGCGAAGAGTCTTGCCTCCCGAATGTAAAAAATGCAGTGTCTGCAAAACACAATGAAACCAGGTATGCCTGTAATGTGATTATGGGGAGAAAGCCCTTGTCCTGGGGCCCAGGACTCTGAAGTGGATCAGGAAAATAAAAGTGTGTGTGCAGAGGGAGAAGCAGAGAGCACGTGTGGGGAAATGTGAGGGGCTGGGGAATCCAGGTGCTGGGTGTGGCGGCATTACATTGTAGCTTTGAAACTTTTCAAAAGTTGGGGGAGGCTGGACCTTCTGTTAGCCTTTTCCTGAGGGGGTGGGGGGGGTCAGAGGTCCTGTGGCTCCTCTCTGTCTCAGGCCACCCTGAGGGAAAGGTGATTTAACTCCCTCTTTTATATATAAACCTTGGGAATAAAAGAATAAATGACGAGTCACTTTACAGCCTTTGTGTTTTTAGATGAGAAGATTGTATTTATTTAACCCACACTTGGAGGGCCTCCTGGGGTGTGGGCTCAGTTCTAGGTGCCGGGGTCAGAGCAGGGACCAGGACCGGCAGAGTGGCCCCACTGGTGTCCCTCAGAGTGTCAGGGGGGCCTCCCTCGGAGGCAGCCTGTGAACCAAGGCCTGAAGGACCAGGAACCAGCTGTGCAGAGGCCCCAGGGCACTGGCTGACTGGGAGGGGAGGGACAGGAAGGTCTCCTTCATGGGGGGTGTGATGCTCACGAAGCAGGAAGCCCACTTCTGTGGTCTCAAAGTCCTTTCTAGCACATCGAGGGGTAGTTTTCCTATTGTTTTGATATGCACCATCTGAGTTCTGTAGTGGCTTGTACGAAACTCTCTCGAGCAGAAAACCTTTACCTTGATCAGCCCAGCAACTCATAGAGGGACTTCAGATAGTGAGTGTTACGAGCACAGGTGGAAAGGGAACTGTTTCCCCAGTGACACCGCGCCTGGATACGGGCTTGGGGTGCCTGTGAGTGCAGGGAGGCCTTGGCCGTCTTGAGCCTGGCAGGACCCAGGGGGCCTGGCTGGAGGTGAGGAGTTGATGACCTTGGAAGACCTCAGGCCTGCGTCGGCTGAGGACGAGGACATCCTGTAGTCCTCCCATCTGCTTATCTGACATGGGGTGGGGGCCTTCTCTGTGCCAGGGACTCGCTAGTGCTTTGACTTATTTACAGTTTCTTAGGTCAGATGTATTTTTGAAGTTAATGTTATCATAAAACTTTTCAGAAAATAGAGGAAGAAACTAACAACCCAGCTATAAAAGTCAGTTTGTGCTGTGGCCAGATCACAGCTGTGCAGGAGAGGGGCCGAGTAGGAGCTGGGAGTGCGTGCACGTGTGTGTGCACGAGCACACGCCGGCACATGCGTGGGGGGAGGGCACACCGCACTACACTCTCCAGCCTCTCTGGCTGTAGTGAGGGTAAGGGGAGAACTCACCTGACCTTGGATCTGTATTCTGTTGTCTCGGGAGTTCCAAGAGTGGACTTAAGATTTCCTGCCCCTTAGTAAGCCTGAGGGGTCAGTATGGGTTCCCTAGGGTTGCCACCTGGCTGGTCAGTCTTCCTTAGGAGCTGCACACACTCCTGTTGTGCCCACTACTGGTTCACGCCCCCCTCTGCTGAGTGGAAGTGAAGTGTGAGGCAGGAGTAGTGGATAGAACGAGGCCACCCAGGAGGTGTGCATTTTTCCTTTTTCCTCCACGTACTAATTCTGATGTTTCAGGAAAGTAAAGATTTAGGTATCACCAAGGATATTTCTTTATATGTAAAAGCTCATGCAACCTGATAAGAGATTTTAAGAGTTCTTCTAGACTAGGAGTCAGCATAGCCCTGCTATTTTCTTGAAGGGCTAGATAGTAAATATTCCAGACTTTGTGGGACAAGAATCAAAATTTAGAATATTATTAGGTATTTGAGCCAGTCATTAATGTGAATTGCTGAACCCAAGAGGGTAGCCTGCAGGCTGACCCCATTCTAGACCACCTTCTTAGCCCTCTCCTGTATTCAGCATGGTATATATGCCCCTCTCACTGCTGTGAAGTGAAATCCGTGCCAGAACCTGGCTGCACACTTTCAGAAAACCAACATGTGTGTGCCTAGGCATGTGTCACACCGAGAGACGCTGGGAGCCAGCAGTGCCAGCCCTGTTGGCAGCCTCACACCAGTGTTGCCCCTGCATGTGTCAGGAGAAAGATTGCCAAGTGGAGAGGTGACTGTGAAGTGACAATCAGATTCACAATTTCAAACAAATCAAAACTCAATAAAAAATGTAACCAAATTAAAAATGGGCAAAGTACTTGAATAGACATTTCTCCAAAGAGGAAATACAAATGGCCAAAAAGCACATGAAAAGATGCTCGGTGTCAGGGAAGTGAAAATGAAAACCACAGTGAGATACCAGCTCACATCCATTAGGATGGCTGTTAAAAAAAATAATAAAACAAAAATAACAAGTAGTGTGAGGCTGTGAAGAAATTGGAACCCTTGTAGATTGGTGGGCGTGTAAGATGGTATCCTCACTGAGGAAAACAGTCTGGTGTTTCCTCAAAAAGTTAAACATATAATGACCATAGGACACAGCAATTCCACCTCTGGGTGTATGTCCAAAAGAAATGAAAGCAGGGTCTCTAACAGATACTTGCGTGCCCACAGCAGGGTTATTCACAGCAGCCAAAAGATGGAAGCAGCCCAAGTGGCCACTGACAGCTTGGCTACATAAACAAAACGTAAATCTCTGCAGTGGAAAATTATTCAGCCTTAAAAAGGAAGGAAACTCTGACACCTGCTACAACATGGGTGAACCTTGAGGACATTATACTGAGTGGAATAAGCCAGACACAAAAGGACAAATACTGTGTGATCCCACTTATTTATTTGAGGTCCCTGGAGGGGTCAAGTTCATAGAAAAAGAGTACAATGGTGAGGGTGGGGGGATTTCGTATTTAATGGGGACCGAGTTTGGGAAAATGGGAAGTTCTGTAGGTGGATGGTTGGATGGTTGTACACCAGTGAATGTACTTTATGCCCCCAAACTGTGCACTTAGAAGTCCCTCCCATGGAGGGAGCTGAGCTGCGCCTCCGTGACTGGATAGAAGGACATGACTTGGGGCCAATGGGCCCTGGAGCAACACACTGTTCCCCAATATTCCCCAATAAAATTAAAGAAAAAAAAGTGGTTAAGATGGTACATTTTATGTTGTGTATTTTACCACAACTTTTTTTTTTTTTTACAAGGTCAGGGATTCACAAAGAAGTGCTTGTGATGATACTATAGCAGCGTCGTCTTTGCATTGAAATCCAGAAGCTCATTTTGATTTTTCCTTTTTTTCAAACAAAGCATTCAGTCTGTTTGTAATTAACCTGGTTGTTTCCTTCCTGAAAAGAGCATATTAATGTGGCGGCAGACACTGAAATGGGGTTCTGATCGGAGCGGAGACCATTGCAGACATAGGTGTTCCTGCAACAGGGTGCTGACTTCCAGACACCCCAAATGCACCTGTGCAATATCCAGAACACCCCCTAGGGGGAGCTGCTCTTCTCACCAGAACTCCTGAGGATGGAATAGGGGGTGACTGGGTTGGAGCAGGGGACAGGGAAAGCCCCTGGGGGCACTGCTGGCTCAGGCTGTGCTGGCCTGAGCGGGCTGCATGCACCGTGGTTCTGGTTTTGGGTCCCCTGGCTCTGAGTGGCACGGGCTCTGCAAGGACATGGGAACAGTGTCTGCCCCAGGGCTCCTGTCACTTCCCCCCGTGCTTCACCACTACAGGATGGTCCTACTGCCTGACCCAGCCTTGTTTGGCTGTGGCCTGTGGGGGAAGATGACGGGGACCGTGGACTGTGGTCTGAGATTCCTGGGGGGCAGCGTTACGATGCTTGTCAACCCTATGGCAAGCGGAGTCTCCTGGGCCCCTGAATGGACATTTGAGCTCAGCTGAAGTGCTTGTGAAATTCATGGCTTAGCTACTTTGTGTGTTTTTGCTGTTGTAACAAAAAGGTAATACATTTAGTAAGATTATTGCCTGAATTCAGAAGGTTAGCCTAACATTCAGTTTCTAATTCATACTCAAGAAGGGCTGCCTTCCATCGAGGGGACTGGCAATGGAGGAAGTCTGGAGAGAGAACTGTCGCCCCGTCCCCGCCTTAGGCTTAGGGAGGACCATTCACTATGGGATTCCAGGCTTTCTGGCCTGACATGGTGCAGCTTTCCCCGGAGGGCACCTTCACTGGTTTGTAAAGTCATCTTGCTCCTCAGTGATGGGCAGGAAGCCTTTTCCTCTGTATCGTGGTGGCCATGGCTCTGGCAGACAGGGTTGGGGCTGGCTCCACAGGTGGATGACCTTGGCCAGCGGTGCACTGTTTCGCACTGGTGGTTTGATCGGGAAGGGGAGAGTCTGAACAGTCAAAGCAGAAGACACTAAACAGTTGTCTCCGAGCAGAACGCAGGCCAACACTTCATGGGAGGGTGGCGAGGCTGCCCACTTGGGGAGAAGTCACGTGCTCGAGACCTGGAGGCTGCGGGCTTGCATGGTGACACTGCTCTTCCATGGTAGGTTGGGGGACCTGAGGGCATCCTGCAGAACGGGGCTGTGGACGACAGTGTGGCCAAAACCAGCCAGTTGTTGGCTGAGTTGAACTTCGAGGAAGATGAAGAGGACACCTATTACACGAAGGACCTCCCAGTGCATGCCTGCAGGTGAGCAGCCACAGCGGGGGGGCCAGGGCTCCGCCTTCTGACTGCACCTACTGGCTTCCCGGAGGCCGCTCTGAAACCGGGGACTGGGACACTTGGTGCACTGTGCCTGGCAATAAGGCTGCTCGGGCCTGTGTGCACACGGAAGTCCCTTTTACTGGGCAGGAGCGTGGGCTGAGCGCCTTCTGTCACCCCTGATTCTCCCAGCGGGTGGGGAAAGGGTCCCCTCTCTCTGCCTTCCTCAGGCCCTGGGGCTGTTCCCGGTATCTGCCTCACTCATCAGAAAACTCATCACGTTGGATGAGCATTTGGGGGCTTATAGGGTAAATAGAGAAGCCAAGATTGCGCTTACAGAAAGATTACTGTCAGATTCTTTAAAATTCTGCCTCTGATGTGTTCAAGATTCCTGAAAAATTGGGGAGTGAGTAGTCAGTGGGTAGACCTGCATGCATGTTGACAAAATTTGGAATTACATCCAGCGCAGGACCCATCCCTTATATCTGGACTTATTCTGGCTTTTTTGGTTACATGCACATGAGAAAATTGAGACCAAAAGAGGTGAAATGATCTTGGTTGGGGCACTCGGCCAGTCATGGCAGCTTTGGACCTGAGCCTCAGCTCAGCCCTGCCCGCCCTTCTGGATGCTGCCCCCCTGGGCTCTGCGCTCACCAAGGGACAGAGCCACCCTTTTCCCGCTCTGTGGGCAGACTTGTTATTTCGGCTCTTTGTTCACTCTCATTTACAGCTGTTTCTCTATATGTATGAGTGGTGTATTAGTGTCCCTGTCATATGCACAGTTGTCCTTGGTCCTGGTGAAGCTACAGCTGGTTGAAGTCTGCACAACTTATGGCCCTCCTAGCTGTCCCCACGTGTGGGGTGTTGGGGGGAAGGTTCCTGGCCAAAGCACATTCTGATTTGAGACTGAGTTCTGGCTTCATACACATACAGAACTTCATGCAAAGCCAGTGTTTTTGTTTTTGGTGTGTTGATTTTCAGAAAAACGAGGCTGGGGAGTGGCGTCCGGGATTCTCCCGATGTGTTCCTTTCTAGCTGGTGTCAGTCTGCACCCTAGACCCTCTGCTGCTAGGTCTGAGCCAAGTGTTCCTGTGAACACGGCGCCCTCTGCTGGAGCATGAACGCAGCGTGGTCACAGCTCACCTTCCCTATACCCAGAGCTACACTTGCTGGTCTCCCTGCTTATAAGTCATGTTCCTGAAATTTAAGGCCATGGGGGTGACTAGGTAACCTTGAGCGTGTTAGGCTCACCTGGCACCTCGAACAGCGCTCACACCCCACCTGGAAGGGATTTTTCTGCTGTCTAGGGTGTCTCCGAGGGTCTCCACAGGACCCCAACCGCTTCCTATGTTCCCGGCGCCAGAAGCCTCTGCAATTAACTGATTGGATTTTGTTAGTAGGATCGTTGGGTTTGAGTATGTGTTTAATGAAAAACTTAAAAATGTTGTAAGAGGAAAGAATTTTATATCCTGCCAAATTAAAACCAGAGAGCGAGTGACCTTCCAGCTTTAACTGTTGATGTTTTGACTTTTTTAGTTACTGCGGAATACACGATCCTGCTTGCGTGGTTTACTGTAATACCAGCAAAAAGTGGTTCTGTAACGGACGTGGAAATACTTCTGGCAGGTAGGTATCAGGCTGAGCATGTGTCTTTAATCAGGCTGTGTTCAGATTTGTGTGTAAATTATGGAAATGCTGAAGCAAAGCACAATATAAAATCACGCTAACAAACCTGGGTTTTTCCCTCCTCTGTGACGGGTTTAACTTGAAACAGATGGTGGTGTGTGAACGCCTTAATGTATTTACCCTTGATTTATTCTCTGGTTCTTTTTATTATGCAAGTAGGGTTGGCTTAATTCTCCTTCCCAGTTTTTATTTATATTTTTCTGCAAGATGAGCTCCTGGCACATCCGTTCATCTTCATTATGGGGTGCCCGGGGAGCATGTTTCCAAGACAGTAAGGGGCAGCCATGGGAGCTACTTCCTGGGACGGCTTCCTCCAGCCTGAGCTCATCTGAGTCGTCTCGAGGCTAACACAGGCCAGACCCTGAATCATCAGATTCAATCAAGTTCACCAACCAGAGGCTCTGGGCTCCCTCCTGCTGTTGATCAGCAGCAGCTGTAACGGCCCTGGCTTGTGTTTGGGTGGATGAGAGCAGTGGGGTGCTGATGCTCGGGTCCTAGGGAGAGCCTGTCTAGCTCAAGCACGAGGACTCCTCGGCTCCTGCTTCTGGCTCATTCCACTGTCACAGCAAGTAGAATAGCGTGTCACTGGGATAGGGTGCCAGGTGGCCAGCAAAGGAGTGGCATCTTCTTCTGAGGTTCATGTTTTGGAGAGGTAAAATGACGCAGGTCCACAAGCAGGTTTGTGTGCACAGAGCCTCCACCCGTCCTGTGCCTTCGTCAGCTGCGGGTCGGCTCGCACCATCGTGCCGCCTGAAAACAGAGGGTTCCGATTTGGGGTCAGCTCGGAGTTAGGATGAGAATTGTGGGGTTCTGAGTAAGGCAAGGAAGGGGGCTGATGTATTTAACAGACTTTAAAGGAACAGCATCTTCAGGGTGACCAAAAGAGATTCACGTCTCCTTTTCAGAATTTTCTGGGCAATTTAAGTGTTACCATGTTTGCATTAGTTCCTCTCCTGCAGGAAAAGCAATTAAGTAAAAGTCGTCTTAGTTGGCAACTCCAGCTTCCAGTCAGCAGAGCCAAGATCAGGAAAGTGAGGGAAGGGCCTCTAAGAGAAAACAGGCTCAGTCAACCAGCGTTGTGTGCTCTACGCGAAGCCCCAGTGATAGATGACAGCAGCCTGTGGCCTTCAGGGAGCTGCCAATGTAGTGGGATGAGGTTGGCACAGAAAGAGCAAGAGGAAACCGCTGCTTCTGCCGACATGCTCAGTTGTGGCTCCAGAGAGGAATGGGGGACTTTGGGGGTGCCGAAAGGGACAGTGGTCGGATGATCTGATGAGCTTTGTGGCACCGGAGAGGGTTAGAATGAGTGTTGGTGTCTGAGCCGAACCATGCGACAGAAGGGGTTTCCTGAAGTGAAGAGAGGGTGGCAGCAAGGGGTGTCCAACAAAGCCACAGCCAGGCTGCAGAGAGCCCGAGGCAGGGCCTGCCCCTCCCATGAGCCCCAGCGAAGCGGGCTTGGCGTAGGGCCTGGTTTAGGTGAGCTGTGGCCCAGAAATGAGAACAGCAGCAGATCCTGTCCTGCCCATGCCAAGACGGTGGGGTGTCAGAGGGTTCCTTGCCTGCCCTCGTGCTTCCTGAGAGTAGCCCTGAGCCCCCCTACTTGGTATTTTTTACTGTCGTCAGGTTTCTAATACGTGTGCTTACCAAGTTTCCTGGCTGGCAGCAAATTTGGAGGAGCTGTCGCTTCTGGCATCCAGCACGGGTCATGAGAAGTGACTTTGGGAGAAGCAGCAGAGAAGCCATGAGGAGCCAGAGGAGCAGGGAAAGGGGCAGCAGCTGGGGCTGATTCAGTGAGACCCGATAACTTGTATTTAAGAAAGCAGAAACTGAAGAAAAAAAACCACCAGAAACTATGTGAAATGTGTTAGGAAAGTTTTCCTTAAAAATGGTTCAAGTTAGGTTGACTTTTGCACTCAGTGGGGAGCCAGTTCTGGGGCTGGCTGGTCCCCTGGGATGCCAGATGGATGAGGTGTGACCGCCCCTGCTAATGGACCGTGAACGGTACCGGAACTTTTAACGGGGGCTCGAGAATTGGAAGTGGTGAAAAGCCAAACCTCGGGTGTTAACTATTTATCATTTCCTGGTTTCAGCCACATTGTAAATCACCTTGTGAGGGCAAAATGCAAAGAGGTGACTCTGCACAAGGATGGGCCCCTGGGGGAGACGGTCCTGGAGTGTTACAACTGTGGCTGCCGGAACGTCTTCCTCCTCGGCTTCATCCCCGCCAAGGCCGACTCCGTGGTCGTGCTGCTGTGCAGGTGAGGAGCCCGCATTTCCGGGGGGCTGCTCTGCCTCAGTGGAACTCTGAAATGCCTTCAGAGGGTTTCTGCTGACTGGCGCGGTGTGAGGACATTCAGAGGTTGGGCGTGTCGGAGAGCTGGGAATGTTGAGTACCTCTTGGGTGTATTCTGGTTAAGTCATAAAAACAATTGTGTAAAACCGAAGACTGTTCTGAGCTTTAAGAGTTCAGAGCTCAAGTGTGTGGGGAGATGCGATTTATTACTAACAATTGAAAGGTAATTTGATCACATTATAAGACGCAGGGACAGGCACTTGGGGGTGAAAAGTAAACCTGGGGTGCAGGTCATCGTCATCTTGGCTCTCCTGCCCTTGGGGCTTCTACAGGCAGCCCTGCGCCAGTCAGAGCAGCCTCAAGGACATCAACTGGGACAGCTCGCAGTGGCAGCCCCTGATCCAGGACCGCTGTTTCCTGTCCTGGTTGGTCAAGATCCCTTCAGAGCAGGAGCAGCTGCGTGCTCGGCAAATCACCGCCCAGCAGATCAACAAGCTGGAGGAGTTGTGGAAGGTGAGGCCTGCTGAGAATGCAAATCTGCCTCAGCACCAGTTTCCTGTAGACGGTGGGGGTGCGGTGTCTTCAGAAACAGGAGATTCTGGAAGTAACTGGAAGAGACTGCAGCCTCTACGTGAAGGGGCCCTGACACGAACTGGCCCTAGGCAGATGTGGGTGGATGTGTCTCTGGGCCTGAGTAGACAGGACTATGAGTGCACTTTAAAACCTCACTGGGCTGACCTGCCTGGTGGCTCAGGTGGTTGGAGCGCCGTG
Source organism: Rhinolophus sinicus (assembly GCF_036562045.2). Taxonomy (NCBI): domain Eukaryota; kingdom Metazoa; phylum Chordata; class Mammalia; order Chiroptera; family Rhinolophidae; genus Rhinolophus; species Rhinolophus sinicus. The sequence continues at coordinate 78,426,573 of NC_133757.1, read as the reverse complement.
CTCCTAATGCCGAGGTTGCCGGTTCGATTCCCACATGGGCCAGTGGGCTGCACCCTCTACAGCTAAGATTGTGAACAATGGCTGTCGTGAGTAAGCTGGAGGTTAGCGTGGGCTGCCTTGGGCTACCGTGTGCTGCCCGGAGTGGCCGGCAGCCGGTGTGAGCGGCCAGCAGCCGGCGAGAGCTGCCATGAGCTGCTGTGAGCAGCCGACGACGACCGGAGACTGACTGCCTCAGCCGGGGGGAGCCCAAGGCTCATAACACCAGCAAAGGCCAGGGAGCTGTGTCCTACACAACTAGACTGAGAAACAACGGCTTGAACTGGAGTGGGGGGAGTGAGGCGGAAGTGGGGGGGGGGTCTAAAAAATCCTCCCTAGGCCCGTGACATGTCTGAGCCAGGGTGACACCTGGTTGGGGTTGAGCATTTAGTGGGGAAAGGGATCTGAGTCCCAAAGGTCAGAGACTCTCAGCCCAGAGCAGCCGAATGACTGAAGGGGAGAGGGGCCCCCAGGTCTTGTGTGATCTAGTTCTAGGTCTTGTGTGATCTAGTTCTCCAGGGCAGCCCTCCTCTGGTTCTGGCTGTTTAGATGTTCTATAGAGTTTTAATAACGAAGCTAGAAATTTTAATTAGGGACCCATATAACCAGAAATCTTAAATGTGAATTTACCCTCACTTTGAGTGCAAGTCAAAATATTTTTCAGGCGTCATCTAGCACTTCCACTTCCCACTTCCATAACTATTGCCACAGTTGTTTCACCATTCTTGTTTACATCCAAACAGTCCATCTCATGTTCTGCCCCTGCCAGGGAAGAGTGCATCCTCCTGTTGGTGCAGTATAAGATCAGGAGGAAATGGGGAGGTGGGCCTTCCTTCTGTTCTCACAGCCACAGGGAACCGGTGGTCTTTCTGGCAGCCTGGAGGAAGTGTTCAGGGCCAGGCGATTGTGCAGGACGCAGCCATTTGATGGTGTACCTGGGGTGCCATCACCAAGACTCCCTTGTTGATGTAACCCTGGGGGGTGGTAGGAGCCGCAGTGGAAGTAGGAGCAGGCAGGTGTCCAGCTCCCTGTGCCATGTGAACTTCCCCGCGGGGTGGACACCGCTGACTGCCAGCCACCCTTCTCTGCGACAGCCCAACATCGGCTTGTTCTGAGAAGTGATGGGTGTGCCCCCGTTCCTCCGGTGATTGTTGAGCTAGGATGCAGTTCGGTTCATACACGGGTGAAACCGGGATGAACTCGATGCTGTTCTTGTCTTCTAGGAGAATCCTTCTGCCACCTTGGAGGACCTGGAGAAGCCCGGGGTGGATGAGGAGCCACAGCACGTCCTCCTGCGGTACGAGGATGCCTACCAGTACCAGAACATATTCGGGCCTCTGGTCAAGCTGGAGGCTGACTACGACAAGAAGCTGAAAGAGTCCCAGGTGATGTGGTGTGTACAGGAGGGAGTGGTCATTCTCACGTCTCTCCTGATGTCTGGGGAGGGCAGCTTTCCCTGCAGGCTGCCGATGCTGTCCGCGGCCCAGGCCGAGTGAGTCCGGAGCAGTGCACCGAGGGCAAACGCCCCGTCACAGACCTAGACACCGGCCCGAGTGCTGAGTTTAATTCCAACAAAAGTCCCTTGCAGTTCAGTTCACAACCTTTGCCCACAGCCACAAGTGACAGACCGGAGGAGCCAAGGCACACCAAGGGTGTTCCTTGTTCTGGTCCCACAAAGAGCGTGTCTAGGAAGGACGAGACTCGGCGCTCATGGGCCACGTTCTTAGCTGTCGGCTTCCTTTCTCGTTCCGAGGACCTCCAAGAGCAGAAGTCGAGTAGGGAATCCTGGCCGACTTACGCAGGTTCTGGGGGTCCTAATGGCTTCTCTCCCAGAGGGGCGCTTTTTTGGTGTTGCAGGCTGTTGGGTGCTGCTCTCTGCAGCGTGACGTCACAGCTCATGAGGTGGCTGCAGGGCACACGCCTATGGAAACCCAGACTCAGGAGTCCAGGCCATGTCTGGGTCTTAGGCTAACAGGGCTCTTATTTTTCATGTGCTCAGACTCAAGATAACATCACGGTCAGGTGGGACCTGGGCCTTAACAAGAAGAGAATCGCCTACTTCACTTTGCCCAAGACTGACTCTGGTAATGAGGATTTAGTCATAATTTGGTTAAGAGGTGATTTTAAGTTTTAAAATATTTGTGACCATAAGTAGCATAAAATTCCTAGTTTCTCCCTTGTAAGTGTCCCCTTAATTTGCTCTTCCTGGTGGCAACCTCGGCGCATGTTGAAAACGCTAACTTTCTTGCTGTCTTTTCTCTGGAAGACATGCGGCTCATGCAGGGGGATGAGATATGCCTGCGATACAAAGGGGACCTGGCACCCCTGTGGAAAGGGATCGGCCACGTCATCAAGGTCCCTGATAGTATCCTTCATGTGACAAAAGGCTGGCAAAGGAGAACTGTATGTGGGTCACTGTGGAGACCAGTCCTGGGGCCTCGGGGAGAGTATGGCCATGGCTGGAGGGGCCCCTTTGAGTCATGTTTGTTTGAAGCCACTGAGCCGTTTCTTCCCCCCCCTTCTTCCGCCTCCCCCCACCCCACTCTGGTTCAGGCCATTGTTTCTCAGTCTAGTTGTGTAGGACCCAGCTCCCTGACCCATGCTGATATTATGAGCCTTGCGCTCCCCCCAGCTCAGGCAGTCTGTCGCCACTCATCGGTTGGCTGCTCGTAGCAGCTCACGGCAGCTCTTTCCGGCTGCCGGCCACTCACTCTGGCCACCGCTCACAGTTCATGGCGGCACAAGGTAGCCCACAGCAGCACTCAGCCTGCGGCAGCTCACAGTAGCCCAGCTCCAGGGAGAGATGTTGCTTACAATCTTAGCTGTGGAGGGCGCAGCTCACTGGCCCATGTGGGAATCGAACTGGCGACCTCAGTGTTAGGAGTTCGGCGCGCCAACTACCTGAGCCACCAGGCCAGCCCCCCCCCCCTTTTCTTTTTTTAAGGAGGGCACAGCTCACAGTGACCCATGCAGGGATCAAACCGGCAACCTTGGTGTTAGCACCACGCTCTAACCAACTGAGCTAACCGGCTACCCCCACCATTTATATGAAACTGATAGGAGTGCTGCTTTGCCGGGAGCCAGGTGCTTTGAGCTCTGCGCCTCAGGACTCTTGGGAGTTCACATGTGGAACCCAGGTTCTGGACGTAGTGGCTCCATCCTGGCATCCAGGACAATGCCCCAGGGCTCGAAGGGTAATTGGGGTTGGGGGAGCTGGCTGCAGGGGACACAGACACCATGGGCAGAATCTGTCAGAATGAGGGTCTCACTGGCTGAGTTTTCATCTTTTGGTGCAAAGGAGGGTTTTGTCTCCTCAATAACCAAATGAGGGTCCCTCAGAAAGGTAAACCAGCTTATGACAAGGACACACCTTAACTCAGCGGCACAGATTATGGTGATGAGATCGCCATTGAGCTGCGGAGCAGTGTGGGCGCGCCTGTGGAGGTGACGCATAACTTCCAGGTGGATTTCGTGTGGAAGTCCACCTCGTTCGACAGGTGCGTCCACCTTTGCTTCCACCTCTACCTCTAGATGATTCTCTTATCCCAGGCCCAGGGCTTCCCACCCGCCCATGTGAGCGTGTGGCCAACCTGGTGCTTCCCCACAGGATGCAGAGCGCACTGAAGACCTTTGCCGTGGATGAGACCTCCGTGTCGGGTTACATCTACCATAAGCTGCTTGGCCATGAGGTGGAGGACGTGATCATCAAGTGCCAGCTACCCAAGCGCTTCACGGCACAGGGGCTGCCCGACCTCAACCACTCTCAGGTTCTCACTGTTCTGGGGCTGGGGAGGGCTCGGCCCGCAGAGCTGCTACGTGGGGACTTGCAGGGCATCTGGACCCCTAACGGCTGCTTGTATCTGAAGGTTTATGCCGTGAAGACTGTGCTGCAGAGACCGCTGAGCCTGATCCAGGGACCGCCAGGCACGGGGAAGACGGTGACCTCAGCCACCATTGTCTACCACCTGGCACGGCAAGGCAATGGGTAGGGGTCAGCAGGCCGATGTGCGGGACGTCCCGGCGGGTTACCTGCGAGTTGCGTTATACATTGTTTGTCTTAGGTCTGGCTTCTGTGGTTGCTTTTAACCAGCCAGCCTGCTGCTCTCCAAGGCAGCATACGTGCTGTGCACACCTCAGGGCTTGGAAAGTCTTCACCCTGCGATGGGTGAAGGTGGGTGAGGATGTGGGTCTTTTATTGGCGGCACGAGTAGAGTGAAAACTCGGGGCAGGAAGCTCCAGACTCACTGGGTTTTAAACTCCTTTCACATCGTGCCATACCTGGCTTTCGTCTTACGTCTGAGCCCGCTCCGCTGCCTGGGATTCAAAACAGCAGTATGCTTGGCTACTTAGCATTTCCTGAATCGCCTCTGGGTGAGCGCTGACATGTTTGTCCGCCTTCTGTTGAAGGCCTGTGCTCGTCTGTGCTCCAAGTAACATAGCTGTGGATCAGCTGACCGAGAAGATCCACCAGACGGGGCTGAAGGTGGTGCGGCTCTGTGCGAAGAGCCGCGAGGCCATCGACTCCCCGGTGTCATTCCTGGCCCTGCACAACCAGATCAGGAATATGGACAGGTGGGTACCTGACGAGAGGGAGGCGCATCTCCTCTGCGTGGCCCTGGCGCATGTGCCTCCATGCCCACTGACGTGCCCCCATGCTTCCAGCATGCCAGAGCTCCAGAAGCTGCAGCAGCTGAAGGACGAGACCGGAGAGCTGTCATCCGCCGATGAGAAGCGGTACCGGGCGCTGAAGCGCACGGCTGAAAGGGAGCTGCTCATGGTGAGAGCACACAGTGGCACCTTTAGTTAGATGGTTCCCTGCTCTCGGACAAGACCTTGGATACCCTACTTGATCTGCCTTCTCTGCAATCACACAGACATGATTTTTAAGTGGTGTCCACTCTCTGCCAGTCTCCCTGCTGCTGGGAGCCCCAGATCCTGGTCCAAACCCCCGGAGTGGGTCTGTTCTTTCACGACAAAGCGACCAAAAATGGATCCCAGCTCCGTGCCTGTTCCCCGGCTCAGCTCTGCCCGTCAGAGGCTGTCTCAAGCCCTGAGCTGTCTGTGCTGGGAGGTTTTCGCCACTGAAGCCCAGACACTTAGGATCTCAAAAAAGTTGGTGTCACCGCAACCTGGACAATGGATGCTGTCAGGGCGGGACTGCTTGTTTCCTTGTTTGTCAGGAGGGTGGGGACCAGAGCAGTGTCCTGTCCTGCGTGCTTTTTGGGTAGTACCTGATAACAGGTACTATGCATGCCCCTGATGCTCACGTGATCTCTTCCTTAGAACGCGGACGTGATCTGCTGCACGTGTGTGGGCGCAGGAGACCCCAGACTCGCCAAGATGCAGTTCCGCTCCATTCTAATCGACGAGAGCACCCAGGCCACTGAGCCGGAGTGCATGGTCCCTGTGGTGCTCGGAGCCAAGCAGGTGGGCCACGCCACTTGTGGGGACCGTAACTTGGAAACTGGTGTGCACTTTCTCTTATTCCGATTCTGTGTAATTCTTCATACTGTGAGGCTGTGTGACGCCCTGGTATGGATGCTTGGCGGGCCCTTTGAGGGGGTCTTTGAAGGGTGGGTGCTGCACGGAGTGCCTCTGTTTGGGTCCCGAGTGCACATCTGAATGTGTTTCATGTCTGTGGCGGGCAGGTTTCCCATGTATCTTAGCACTGGAATTCATGTGGCTGGGTGGTTCTGTGGCCCCTGGGCCCCTTAGTCCCCTATAAGGCAACATCTAGGCTACTTCATGCTTGAGCTTCTCACCGTGTGGGCCTCTCTCCGTAGCTGATCCTTGTGGGTGACCACTGCCAGCTGGGCCCCGTGGTGATGTGCAAGAAGGCGGCCAAGGCCGGGCTGTCCCAGTCGCTGTTTGAGCGCCTGGTGGTGCTGGGCATTCGTCCAATCCGCCTGCAGGTCCAGTATCGGATGCACCCTGCACTCAGCGCCTTTCCTTCCAACATCTTCTATGAGGGTTCTCTGCAGAACGGAGTCACTGCAGGTAACGCTCCTGGGGGAGAGGATGAAACTTGCCATGGTTTCCTTCCTGAGTGGCCTTACCTAGCAACCACTTACGTAGTAGGTGCAGGGAGCACCTCGGAGAGGCACAGTGGTCAGCAGGACATCATGTCCACTCGGGAGTGTAGGTGCCTCGGGGTGTGGGCATAGTCACGGAATCACTTAATGAACACTCACCCTCAGAACGTATCACGCAGCCCAAGGAACAGGCAGTTTTCAGAGCCCGGGCCCTGGGGTCCACAAGATGGGGATAGGGTGAGGCGAGACTCCTTTCGTAGTGACACCGAGGTGGCATGTGACCTTCACTGCTGACACACACTTATGGTACAGATGCAGCAGCGCTGGAGGCCAGTGGGGCCTCGCACAGATCTGGACAGTGCCACCAGACTGCCCCACAGTTGGCGGCAAGTGGCATTCTCAGCGTATGTCCATGCGACACTGATGGGTGTGAAAGGCGCTTGAAGGAAGGGCTCACAGACATACCGGTTGTTCAGATGGCGGGTATTTGGCAGCCATTTTCCTGAAAACCAAGCTTGTGGCTTCAAGGAAAACAGCTGACAGCATTTATCACCAGTGATAAAATCTGAGGATTCATTGAAAATCAGTATTTCAGAAAACTCACGTCCCCTGGCATGAGCTGACCGAGTATCCTGTTGCTAAGTCGTTTTTCTGATGAGATCATGGCAGTGACAGCGTCTGTGAGGGGAGTCAGTAGGTACTTCTCATCCCCGCGGACAGCAAGAGTGTTGCAAAGGCACTCGGGTCACAGGCAAACCCGAGTGCAGGGCCGCGTAGAAAGGCTGTTGTCATGGATCTCCAGGGTGCCTTCCATCCCGCTTTGGTGGAGAATCGGGTGAATCTATAAAGGCTGTAAAACATGTCACTGGCTCACGGGACACAGTGTGCAGTGGCAGATCCCAGTGAGCCAGACAGCATACAGAGCAAGTTGCACAGATTGACTAAGTTTACATTTTAGTGGAAAATAATGGTACTTTCCTGTTGAAAAAAATTTTTTTAAGTTAATATGTAATGGGCTTATTTTTATTTTTTCTTTGTATTTTTTTTCTCTTTTTATAATGGGTTTACTTCTAAATGAAGTAATAGACATAAATTTTCAGGTTTTAAAATACGGTGAATATCTGTAGGTTCAACCCACAGAAACGGAGTTTTTTTGACTTCTCAGCTCTTCAGAGTGTAAAGGGGCTCTGAGACCAGCGTTGGAGAACCACTGATTTAGTGTGTCATTCGTTCCAGCGGCCATGTCAACCTTGTCTCGCCCCACTTAATAGATAAGGCCAGCAGCACGCTCAGCCAGGACTCCGCAGCTGCTGTCCTGGGTGGGCTGTGGGAGATGCCATGACTGCCATCCCCACGACACTTAGAACGCTGCTGGTCCATCAGGTAGTGAGGCCAGGCCACGAGGAGCTCGTTTGTGATTCGCTGACACGGTTGGCACTTGTGGGAAAGCCACTATTTAGCGCTGGTTCAGGGACTGATGGTGGTTCATTGCTGTGGCATCAGTGCCTGGCACGTGGATACCGTGTTCCCCTGAAAATAAGACCTAGCCGGACAATGAGCTCTAATGCGTCTTTAGGAGCAAAAATTTATATAAGACCCAGTCTTATATAAGACTGGGGATAATAGAATATAATGCCGGGTCTTATATAATATAAGACTGGGTCTTACTTTAATTTTTGCTCCCAAAGACGCATTAGAGCTGATTGGCCGGCTGGGTCTTATTTTGGGGGAAACACGGTAGTACCCAACTGTATATTTTTTAAATTCTTTACTAAAATGTAAGGAAGTACCCAAACCCTAAGTGTCCAGCTTAGTGACTTTTCACTAAATGAACATAGCTGTGTACAGAATCTGACCAGCCCCCAGGAGCCCCATCAGCCTTGAGGTGACCCCAGGGTGGTGCTGGTGCCCACCCACACCCACTGACAAGGGTGTCCTGACAGCTGTGGCAGGAGTATTTACACCACAGAATTTGGCAGGTGCTATAGACTAGCCCCAACCCCAGTGGGTGGTTAAACCTTTGCCAGCAGCCCCTGGGCTAACGGGCCACCTCACTCAACAGCCTCTGTCGTTGTTTGAATGATACAGACGAACAACGGGCTGTTGGGATGCAGAAATACCGGTTCCTCACACTGCTCTGTCAGTTACATGCAACTCTTCCAGTCTGGACTGTGACAGAACATGTCGCTCAGCAGTGTCTTCTACAAAAGCTGGTTGTAGGGGCTTCTGTGTCCTGTCAGGACAGTAGTAAAGTTTCTAGAAGGAAACAATATCTTCGTGACCCCGGTGTGGGCAAAGTTTTCTTGAATAGGTCGCAAAAAGCACTGACCAGTGAGACGTGTTCAGGGAGAGAGCAGCTCTGTCCCTGAAGCACATTCATGTACATACGTTCGCTCAGTCCTGCCCTATTGGGCAGGGAACCCGCTTGGGTGGCCTCTGGCTGCGCTTCTATCATGCGAAGTATTGACTCTTCCCTCCCTGATGGCAGCGGATCGTGTGAAGAAAGGGTTTGACTTCCAGTGGCCCCAACCTGATAAGCCGATGTTCTTCTACGTGACCCAGGGCCAGGAGGAGATCGCCAGCTCGGGTACCTCCTACCTGAACAGGTAAGCAGAGGCTCGCTCACCCCGGCAGCTGGCTTCAGTGGCAGCTTGGCCAAGCAGTTGGTTAATGGGGAGAGCTGAAGTTGCCCTCCTCACCCCATTTTTTCAGGCTCCTCAATCCACAGCATGTTGCCCTCTCACTTGTCCGTGTAGTTTTCATGTTGAGTAGAGTTTCTGTGCCCAAGCAGGTGTGCCCTGCCGAGGGCACAGCTGCCCCTGTGCCTCCCACAGCTTCGAGCCTCAGGTCTCGGGAGCCACAGTTGCAGCCCAGGAGCTGAACGCTTGGTTTCCTTAGGACGGAGGCTGCAAACGTGGAGAAGATCACGACGAAGCTGTTAAAGGCGGGCGCCAAGCCAGACCAGATCGGCATCATCACGCCCTACGAGGGCCAGCGCTCCTACCTGGTGCAGTACATGCAGTTCAGCGGCTCCCTGCACACCAAGCTCTACCAGGTGCGTGCCAGGCCCCTGCCAGGCTGACCTGCCCACCTGGCTGGGAGGGTTGCGTGTGCATGTGACCAGTGTTTCCGCCCGAGTCCTGCACCTCTGTTCCAAGGATCGGGAACATGGGCCACTATTCGTGCGTAAAAGTGTTTTTCTCAAGATAGTTTTCAGAGCAAAACTGTTCGTGCTGCTGCGTAGTGGATGTTGTATAGTCATGAGAACTCGGTCCACTCCTATGTCAACACCTGGGTAAAATGTCCAGGTGTGTCTGTCAGGAGGGTGATGGACAACCTCCTGACAGTTATTTCTGTAGTTATTTCTCCACGTAGAAATGAATCAAAATGCAAGCTAACGAGTCTGATGATGACACGTAGTTTCTGTGCTGTTAACTGGGAAACATCTCAGGTTTTCTGACGAGCCTGTATGCTTTTATCATGGGGACACATTACCGAGATTAAAAAGACTAAGTAGGAAGGCAAGGAGAGGGGCTGGGGGTCGGGGCTGCTTGGTGGGGTTTGATGGTGCGTGTGGACATGCTTTGGGCAGCCTAGTAGTCCCTGAGGGCAGCCTGCTGGCTCATGGGCACCATGTGGCTCCTGCAGGAGGTGGAAATCGCCAGTGTGGATGCGTTCCAGGGGCGTGAGAAAGACTTCATCATCCTTTCCTGCGTGCGGGCCAACGAGCACCAAGGCATCGGGTTTTTAAACGACCCCAGGCGGCTTAACGTGGCCCTGACCCGAGCACGGTATGTGGGCTTTGCAGGCAGCAGTTGCCTCCGTCCTGCCTCATGGCCCTGCAGAGGAACTTTCCCTCGGGGACTGGCCGTGGGGGGGGGGGGGGGGTTCTCGTTGCCTGGTCCTCTTGTCACCAGTCCTCACGTCCCAGCTGCACTTTGGCTGGTGGCACAGGTTGTGGGAGGGGGGCTTCACCAGTGCTGGAGGTCCAAGGGCTACAGGAGCAATTTAAAAGGAAGGGCTCACCCGCGAGTTGTCTTTGTTTCTCTGTCCTGATGGTTTTCTGTGGCCTTGGTCTCACGGACAATGTCATTCTCGGCTCTTCTGAGCTGAGATTCAGACCCAGCCAGGGAATAGGTCCCTGTCAAGTTGTTGAACTCACGAGTCTAATGTTTTGGTCTGTCTCCTTTTTGGCTCTGGGATGTAACTGCTCTGAAACAGTGGTGACAGCAGAAGGGACCTGCGAACCAATGTCAGTTCCTTCCCCATGCAGGGCACTTGGTTTTCATAGTTACCCCTTCCTGTGGTCCGCTCTTGTTAGGTGGCCAGCATGGCGGGGCCGTCTCCCCAACACAGCTGGGTGAGGGTGAGCACCCACAGAAGCTAGGCCAGGCTCGGGCGTCAAGTTGTGTGTCAGGGTCCGCAAGGTGGCCCAGGAGGCCAGCTTGGTTGCAACAAGGAGATTAGTCTCTGAGTCCACCTGCCTACAGAGGTGTTTTGTCATCTGAGCTCCTAGAAATCTGCCCCCAGATAAACTGAGTGTCGTGTGAAGAGCTTGCAGGGTGGCCTCCAGTGCCAGTCACTGGGCAGGCCAGGCACCTGGGCAGGGAGACTGAGGCTGGCCCCCCCGGGGCTTTGGACTGGCGTTTTGAGTTTGGCCTCAGACGGTTCTGAATGGCATTGGCTCACTGTGCGGCCCGAAGCACTGTGCTCTTTGCACCCACCCCTTGCAGATATGGGGTCATCATTGTGGGCAACCCCAAAGCACTGTCCAAGCAGCCACTGTGGAACCACCTGCTGAACTACTACAAGGAGCAGAAGGTGCTGGTGGAGGGGCCCCTGAACAACCTGCGGGAGAGCCTCATGCAGTTCAGCAAGCCCCGGAAGCTGGTCAACACCATCAACCCTGTGAGCGCTGGCCGTGGGCGGGGGGAGGACAGGGCCGGGCCCCTTTGTCCTCGAGCCCGCGTTCCGGCACGCGGCTGGAAGCGATGGCCGGTGTGGCCTGTGGCGAACGTGCACCTGTCAGTGTGTGCGCAGGAATGGTGCGTGCCAGCCTGTGTGTGCGGAGCCCTGCACACCAGCGTCCTCAGGCCTTTCTGGCCTGGGGCTTCTAGGTCTGCTAAGTCCTGGGTGCAGCTAGGAATCGGACACGGGCAGTCAGGAAACCTTGTGAACCTGGGGTGTTCTGGGGGGCTCAGTGCTGCTTAAGCTGAAGCCAGAGATCAAATGTTGAGCATCAAAGATCGATTGGTTGTTTAAAAAGGAATGGGATTCCTCACCTACTTAAACCCTCTGCAGGGAGCCCGCTTCATGACCACAGCCATGTATGATGCCCGGGAGGCGATCATCCCAGGGTCCGTGTACGATCGGAGCAGCCAGGGTGAGTGTGCTCTGGGGGCGTGTTGACCCTTCCCACGCCTGCACTGCCTCTGTCCACAGACACTTGCCTGCTGAGTCGCTTCTCAGCTGCTCTTCTGAGATCAAAGAGTTGGTCTTTGGCAGTTTCTAAAAACAAGGTGTTTTAAATAACACAGCCCTTCCTGTTGTCCCGGTACCCCAGCCTACCCTGTGCGCCCCTTCTCAGTGGGAGGTCACGCTCTCAGCTCCTCCAGGCGGTCAGGTTTCATTCTTCCCAAAGCCTCCACTTGCTCTGTCAGACTCAAAGTGGGGTGCCTGCCCTCGTCTCCTGTGTGGGGGCTCTGTATTCTAAGGCTGAGCCTGGTTCCTGCTGCCTGAGCCAGTTTGTACACAGTTTCCGTTCATCCCCCAGGTCCCTGCCTGCGGGGACCCTTCCCCACTGCAGCCCCTGCAGAGGCTGTCAGCGCGACCTGCTTGTGCTTTACCTTGGGCTTCGTTCTCTCGCGTGCTCGCCATCCATCCTGAGGGGACGTGGACCCCAGCCCCTCCTGTCACAGCCCCCTTTTCTTGACCCTGTATTCTGGGGGCCTTGAGCTCAGATTGGAAATTGTGTTCTCTAACCACAAATCTCTCATCGCCACCTCCAGTGAGTCGCCATGTAGCTGAGGGTGTTCACAGGTCCTCTCCCTGAGTCCCTGGGGGCCAACCCGGAAGCCACACTCCAGGCGCTGGCCCCAGGGCCTTTGTCTTCAGTAGATCCTCTGGTCTAAGGAGTTTAGGCGTTCTCTTGCATTTTGCTGTGTGTATGGGACATAGGAACATATATTTTGGCACAAAAGGACCTTTTTTATTTGATGTGCTGTGCGGTGGTTCTCAATTTCTTGGGTCCCTGTAGCAGTGGTTCTCAGAATCCCCTGGAGAAATGAGTTTCATGGGCGCCAGACCCCAGCGGGTTGAGAGGGGGATGACTGTGAGAATCGGCAGCATTCTGGTCTGCGGTGGGGCACCCCAACAACCACAGGCAGAGCAGTGACAGGTGGGACAACGTCCCACTGTGGGCAGAGCAGCTGACTAGAGGCGGGCAGCAGGTTCTCTGGGACCCCGTGGGGGACACGCCGTCCACCCTGTCTTGCAGGCCGGCCCTCCAACATGTACTTCCAGACCCATGACCAGCTCGGCATGATCAGCGCGGGGCCCAGCCACGTGGCTGCCATGAACATCCCGATCCCCTTCAACCTGGTCATGCCGCCCATGCCACCCCCGGGGTACTTTGGACAGGCTAACGGGCCGGCTGCAGGTGAGCAAGCCCCCGGCCTCGGAGCACTCGCACGTGTCGGTGAGGCTCAGACAGCCTTCAAGGACTTGAACCCTGGACACTGTCTTTCAGGCCGGGGTACCCCGAAAGGCAAGACCGGTCGTGGCGGACGCCAGAAGAATCGCTTTGGGCTTCCTGGGCCCAACCAGACGAACCTACCCAGCAGCCAGGCCAGCCAGGACGTGGCGTCCCAGCCTTTCTCGCAGGGCGCCCTGACTCAGGGCTACATCTCCATGAGCCAGCCTTCCCAGATGAGCCAGCCCGGCCTCTCCCAGCCCGAGCTGTCCCAGGTGAGCCAGCCCAGGGTGGCCTCCCCACGTATGCAAACTCCCCTGACACCCCAAACGACGTGGAAGGACGTGACTGCCCTCAGCAGTGGGACTCATCCCACCCGTGACAGCGCCCTCCCAGTCCCAGGCAGCTGGTCTGGGTCACCTGTCTCTGGTGAGGTAATCCGTGTGCATTTCCTGCTGCACAGGCTTGAGGACCAGGTTTCCGGATTCTTCTCTGGGCTGGGGGGTGCTGGACATGGAGCCAGTTCTAAAGGGTGCGAGGACATATGACTGGCGGCTCATCTTCCCAACCATGTCTTTCAGGACAGTTACCTTGGCGATGAGTTTAAGTCCCAGATCGATGTTGCGCTGTCACAAGATTCCACATACCAGGGGGAGAGGGCCTACCAGCACGGCGGAGTCACGGGGCTGTCCCAGTACTAGAAGGCAAGCCTGCCCCCGGGGGGGTGTCACCAGGTTCTGCACTTGTGGGAACACTCAGAACACACGGTGGAAGTCTCCAGTTCCCCGAGGGGCCAGCTCGTCCTGTGACATAGCACTTCAGGTCCCTGGGCCTCTGCTGCAACCTGCCCATGGCACATCCTCTGCTGAGAGTCCTGGATCTCCTGAGAAAGGCGGATGTGGGGGCCCATAGCCCCCCGGGTGGGCAGGGAGGAGGACATACCCTTTGCCCTGACTGGCAGCTCATGAGGGTGACGGAGGTCCCAGCCCCAGGTGCGCAGGGCGCTTCTGCCAGAGGTGCCTCTAGGTGCCTGTGAGGGCCTTGCTATGCGGTTCCCAGCTGTGTGCCAAGAAAGTGGGGTGCTGGTGCTGCTGGAGGAGGCGCCAGTGTTAAGAGCACAGGCTCTAGCCTTAGCTCTCAGCAGCCTTCTCCCCCTGGGTGGGGAGTCACTGGTCTGGGGGCTGCCCAGCACCTGAGGCCCCATTTCACAGGTGAAGGTACAGTGCACAGTGGGGTGCAGAGAAAGCCCCTTGCCTTTCAGGTGCTGGCCGGGTTCCCGGGTCACGGCCTCATGCCGCCCCTCCCTTCCCACAGGTGGCGGCAGGAGAGCTAAGCTACGTGGCTTAGTCCATCAGCATCTTATTCTGGGTAATAAAAAATAAAAATCAATGGATACCTGTTTTCCACTGCTAAAACTGAAGCACCACTGTGAGCGACAGGAGAGGGAGAGGATCACCCGAGGGAGAGCAGCCCGAGGTAGCAAGTGCCCACTGCTGGCATCGCGGCGAGGAGACAAGAGGGAGCGCGGAGCTGGGGCCGGCCCGCCCGCAAGCCCTGCAGCCGCTCGCCACGGAGGCCCCGCTCGCCGCGTCCACACCTGGGTCTGCAACCAGGCGGAGGGAGGAAGACCCTCATCTCAGAGTAGCCCTTTCCTCTGTTCTTTCTTTCTTTTTCTCTTTTATTGAAAGGGGACTACGTTTTCGCAGGAACACCCGCGTTTCTGTGCTGAGCAGGCTCCTTGCAGGTGGCAGCTGTACCGAGAGCCCTGCAGAGGCTCAGGTTTGTCCGTGCTGTCTGAGACCACGTGGTTACGCTGCCTGTGTTCTGAGAGGGTTTTCATTTAAAGAAAATACGGTGTTTGGGGATTTTCTGTTTGTTTTTTAAAGATTCTTTCAAAGGAGTACTGAAAAATACTTTCCTGAGTTTCTCTCAGATCTTAGTGGTGGACCTGGGAGATGCAAGAAGCTTCCAGAAACAAAGTTTAAAGAAGCCACACAACAAGGTTAGGATCAACACCTGTGACGTAATCATGGAGAGGAGGATTTTTGTTTTCAGTTTAGCTTCCAGTGGCTTCTCCCTGTGCGTCAGGGCAGTGAAGGGGCGCGGCCCCAGCCGATGGGCGGCTCCACGGTCCCTGCTGGACTCCAAGAAGCAAGGCGCTTCACACGAGCAGCAGACTCGGCTCCCTGAGGGATCCTGGCAGGACTGACCGTGAGGACAGAGGGCAGGAAGGTGGCTGGTCACCGGCCGGTGGCTTCCCCAGAGCCCGTCCTGAGGAAGACGGCAGCCAAGAGGACCCTTCCCCAGGGACGCGCCCACAGTCGCTGTGGCTGTCAGACAAGCCGAGCACCCCACTCCCCTTACGCTCCACCCCACTCCAAGTTTGGAGCCCTTCTACCTGTGGGCACAGCTTCGATGAGGTGGGGTGGTTTCTGCCTTTTTTGGAAAAGAAATGTTTCAGAAATAAGTTGGTTCTGTGCCGAAGGTGTTTGGAGGAGTTGGTCACCTCAGCTGGTACAGGGGCATCGGCCTGAGTCTGTGTTCTGGAAGTTCTTGTGTCTGGGAGAGCCCCCCTTAGCTCCTTGCACACCATGGGGTGGGGGTTGTTAGTCTCTCTGGTGACCACCTCGGGGACCGTCCCCTGCCTGCCCAGGCCTTAGTAACCTTGACCCCCAGCGTCCCCTGCCCATGTGCCCTTATCCCAAAGCCTCCAGATGCCAGCTGGTACATGGAGAAATGGGGACACACAGGCACCTTTCTTCTGGCAAGGCCTCTTATCCCATTGCTGTAGGGCTTTGGTCCCCTTCTTTGGATAGGCCACCTAGAGGCATCTGGCTTGGATAGGCTTCTGCTGTGCCCCTGTGCGCCCACCCCGCCCCGTTCTTCGGAGTGCTCTGCCTCTGTGCTGTTGGCTTTGTTCACCTTCTAGCAGCAGCTACTCTGAGTTTTCCAAATCAAGGAGCGTCTGTACCAAGGCATTGTCACTTCTGATTTTTGGTCAATTTGTTTTAAGCTCTTTTGTCACCAATAAAATCTTAAACAACTCTTGCATTCACAGGGCTGGATAAACTGCAGGGCGTTGAGAGCACTTGGTTTGGGGGCCTGACTGGTTGGGGGACTCGGCCGCCTCTAGGGCAAAGCTGAGATGGGCTGGATCTGCGTGGGGGGCTGGAGAGGGCACCTCCACCCCTCGGGTGAACAGTGCTTGGGCCTGCCAAGAAGTGGGGGGCAGCTTCCGGGGTGCCCTGGCGTGTATGACTGCCTGGAGATGGGGCTGTAAGGACAGATGGCCTCACTGTAGCCCTCCCGCCGCCCCTTTCCCCACGACCCATAGGATGCATATAGCAGTTTCCTCCCTCAGCCCTAGGTGACAAGACCCAGACAGCAGCTTGGACCACGCAGTGTTTATTGGGCTTCGCTCCCGTGGGTGACGTCAGCGGCAGCCGCACTCGTCCACCACCATGTCCTCGTAGTGCCGCAGGACCACGTTGTCGCTGTTGTCAAAGAAGAGTACGGAGATAGGCGACAGGCGTGCGGGCACACAGCAGGGCAGGCCGGCGGCGCTGGGGGCGGCCGAGTGCATGAGCGCGCGCAGTACAGCGTGGTTTAGTGCGGGTGGCCCGCCAGGCCCAGGCATCGTGGCGGGCAGTGAGCACTGGCCCTGGCAGTAGTTGGCGAGGAAGCCACGCGGCGCGATGACCCAGCGGTGCCAGCCCACCTCGCGGAAACTCACGTAGAGACGCCGCGCGCGACACGCGCTGCTAGGGCCACCGCCCACCGCGGGCTCGGCCTCGCGCCGCGGCCGGGCCAGGGGGTGGCACAGGCGTGGGTCGAGGGTCACCAGCAACAGCGAGGCCTCCACCAGGCGCGCGCAGGCGCCGGGGGCCCGGGGACGCAGCGCCAATGCCAGGCGGAGGCTGCGCGGCGCCGAGGCGTTCCGGGCCCAGGCGGCGCCCAGCAGCTCCGCGCGCACTGGCGTTTCCAGGGCAGCCACCGCCTGGCGGAGCAGCACCGGGCCCACGCTCTCGACCGCCCGCGCCACGCGCAGCTCCCAGCCGCCCGCCGCACCAGCTTTCGCTCCCGCCGCCTCGAAGCGCAGCTCCAGGCGGGCCTGGCTTGGGAGCTCGGCGGGTTCGACGGCTGACAAATCGAAGACAACAGTCCACTCCGGGCACTGCCCCGTGGCCGAGGTGGGCTCCGGACTCCGGGCGCGCGCACCTGAGGAGGCAGGGAGAGCGCTCGGCTCGCACTGCGTCCCTGCCCGGTGACCGCCCGCGCGAGACATCTCGGTTGTGGCCCGAGGAGGTGAGTGCCTGGGGCTGAGGGCACAACCATCTGTTATAAGGCGTCAAATGGTGTGAAGGCAGGGGAGGGATGGAGTGGGGGCGGGGCATCGTTTGCAAGGAAGAGACGTGCCCAGTGCAGGGTGGCCTGCCTGTGTCGGGGACTCAGGCAGGGGACAGAGATGAGCGAATGCCGGGGCCGGTTGGGATGCGATGCTGGGCCCGTGGGCCCGGGGAGGGGGGGCATCTGTAGGAAGGCTTCAAACGGTGTGAAGCAGCAGTGAGGGAGGAGTGGGGGCAGGGCTTCAGCTGCAAGCAGGGGTCCTTGCCCTGTGCAAGGCTGCCTGACCTTGTTGCCACTCCCCCGGGTCCCCGCAGGTGTCCTCGGGGAGGAGTGGATGAAATGCAGGACCCCAGATTGCTTATGGGCTGGACGGGGCGGGTGGGTACCCTCGGTGCTGCTGGAGGTTCGTGGCGGGCTGGGGCGCCCAGGGGGTTCTAGGCCTCGCAGACCCACACTACTCACCGCGGTCTGGGATGTGGCGCACGATGTTTCCGGCGACCCCCAGCTCCTCCACGTGGCACGGTCGCAGGGTGGCCCCTGGAGGCGTCCATCGCAGTTTCGCCCTGGCCTCCTGGGGGTCCCGGCGGCGGAACAGGCGCCACATGAGGGGGGGCACGGGCCTGGGCTTTGGGGCGCCCTGGGGCGCGTCGCGCAGCCCAAGAGCCTGGAGCAGAGCGGCGGCGGGGCCCGGTGCCATGCGGGCGCGGCCCGGGAGCGGCGCGGGTAGCAGCAGGGCCAGGAGGAGGGGAAGGACGTGGTGGCCTGGACGGTGTAGCGACGGGAGCATCCTGCTCGCAGGCAGCGGCGGGACGAGTGCTCAGGGGTCCGGGTCTGGGCGGGGTCAGGGTCCCGGGGGG
This sequence comes from Rhinolophus sinicus, assembly GCF_036562045.2. Classification (NCBI taxonomy): domain Eukaryota; kingdom Metazoa; phylum Chordata; class Mammalia; order Chiroptera; family Rhinolophidae; genus Rhinolophus; species Rhinolophus sinicus. Next base: position 78,408,610 of record NC_133757.1, on the reverse strand, counting down.
AGTGGCCGCGGTCCTGATGCTGGGCAGGGACCGACCCCGGGGCAGGTTCTCCGGGGTGCGGGGCAGGGGTCCCAGGAGTGGCCAGGGCCCTGGAGGGGCGGAGCTGGACGGGTCAGGTTCGGAGGTGGGGGAGCGGCGTGGCTGTCCCATGCTGCGAGGTTGGGCGGGGCTGAGTCCTGGCTGACCCCGCGGGAGTCGAAGAGTTCAGAAGCGTTTATCCTTCACCAAGCCGTTCCTCAGCGGCTTCCTGGGGACCAAAACCGGGCCCGGGTTAGCCTGGGGGCCCCACGACTCCGCCTACCCTCTGTCCCGCCCGCCCGCCCTGCCCTCCACATCCCTTTTCCCAGCCTGGCTTCTAGTCCGGCTCCGCCCCCACAATTAAACCCTCCTCTCCCCTTCCCCCTTCCTTCCCACCCTGGGCCCCCCCGCAGCTGCTGGAGAGCAAATGCCAACTACCCACCTCTGCCTGACGTAACCCCACTCCTCAGCCTGGATCAACCCTGCACTTTATCCTCCTCCTCTCCCAGGGAGGCAGGACTGGTCAGAGGCCCCTGCCACCCGCCCAGGAAGGCTCACCTGCTCCAATGGCCCTCGCTGGCTCGTAGGCCCACCAGGACAGGCTTCCCTGCCCTTCCAGTCTCCATCCAATGTCCTGTCTATACCGCTGCAGCCCCTACTTGCCTTCCATAGTTTCAAAACAAGTTACACAAGTTTTAAAACTCGAATCAATATGCTAAGTGTCCAGCTGAAGATCCCAAAGAAAGGCCCCTAACTTCTAAACAATATGCGTGGTTTGCCTATTGCAAACTTGCACAAAGATGTCTGCAATTTTCCAGAAACACGACACTTTGAGATCTCTCCTGTGCACACTGCCGTCCCTCATAATATCCATTTTCCCTGCAAGTCTCTGGGATTCTGATGGGGAGGGGCCCTGTGTGCCAGGGGTGTGCCCAGGCCCATGTGCCTGGACCTGACGGGGTTCTGCCCTGGCTCCTCACCGCCTGTGCCAAAGTTCAGAGTCGTATCCTGTTTGGCTGGCAGGTGCCCAGACGGCATCTCACTGCAGCCTAAAGTCGATGGCCATTGGCCACTCCTGTTCCCACTTAACGGAAACTCTATACTGTGGTACACAGTGTACCGGTCTCTGTAGTAGTGGGTTCTACAGTCTAGTTTACACACAATTTTACTCTTAGTGAGCCAGTAGTGTGTTCACATTATCTAGACATCAGAAAGCGTAGAAACCCCGTGGGCCAGAGCCAGTAGCCTCACACAGACAACTAGCAGACACCTCTCACATAATGACAGAGACTTTCCTGGAGAAGATGGTCTCAGTCACTTTAATTCATCCTTTCCTTGGGCTGGAGCCACTGGTTGTCCTTTCTGGGAGCACGCCTCCCATCCTTGCTTTTCCCTGGGTCACTGCTCCTCCCGCTGCGGCTGCCGCCAGCAGGAGGCCGTTATCTGTGAGGATGTAGATAAGACCTCTGCGGACCTCCATGTGTCCTTCGTCTTCTGGCTTTGCCTGTGTGTCCTTTAGATGAAGCAGAGGCAGGGTCCTGACTTTCTGACTCTTTGCGTACATACGTAGTCCCATCGCTAGACAACCCGATGTCTCACATTGGCTCCAGTTGGCGGTCACAGCTTCCACTTCTGCACCGACATCTTTGATCCGTAGGAGTTTGCCCTGGGGCTGAGGCGAGAGAATCTCCAGATGGCCACCAAGTGTCCCACTGTGTTCCAACAGTTCTTCCTTCCCTCCTGGTGACCATTATTATTTGCTCAAGTGTGATGGATTCCATTCTGTTCCCACAGTTTTAATTCCTGTGCTTTTATAGTGAATTGAACGCCTTCAGAATCGGTACCGCTGCCCTGTGTCTTTTTATCAGCGCTTTCCTGGTGATTCTGGATTGTGTTAGCACAAGTTTCCAAGCGTCCCTCTCCCCTCATAAACAGTGTTAGTATTTTTTCTGGGGGGCTGGGGAGGAGGTGAGAATAGTCTCTCTATGATATCAGAAGTATACTTTTTGTTTCAGTGCACCACTGTGGGGAAAAAGAATGAGGTGAGGGAGAAGGTGGAGGGAGACGAGGACAGGCGGCAAGTCAGGAGGGATTCTGGATGTTTCCTGGAGGACGAGGAGGGGGGGGCCAGGGGGCTTCCTGAGGTTTCCAAAGGTTTTCTCCCTGAATTGCCATCAACTGCGATGGACAAATGTTCAGGAGAGGTTGTTTGGGGTGGGGTTGGGGTTGTTTGGGATATTTTAGAAAAGTGATGTTCCTCTTAGAATGTGAAGCAGACACTGCAGACTGAATGGCGCTGAGAACTGCGAGCGGGAGAGGAACTTGGAAGTCGGGGTGGATTCAGTGGAAGGGCCCTGGGAGGCTGGCAGGGAGCAGGAAGCACCAGGTGGGGCAAAGGACATCAAGAAGTGGGGAGCAGACTGGTGGTTGCATAAGGGGGCACTGGGTTAGGTGCAGGGGTTTCTTTTGGGGGGGATGAAAGGTTCTAAAACTGACGGTGGTGATGGTTGTACAACTCTAAATGGACTAAACACATTGAATTCTACAAGGAAAATGGGCAAGTTATATGATGTGTGAATTCTGTCTCAGTAAAACTGTTATAAAAGAAACAAAGAAGGTAAGGTGATCCCGGGTTTAGCACTAAGAAGGCTTCAGTGAAGCCAGACAGACGTGGTCTCAGGAGGTGTTGGGGAGCAGCCCCTGGAATGGGGTGCATGTGAGAACAGAGGGGAATGGAGAGTTCTTCTGTAAGGGAGGGAAAGAAGCTGGCTGGGTTGGCGCAGAAGGGTGGAGAGAGAGGGTCTCTCCTTGATCAGAACAGCCTGAACAGGCAAGAGGGTGGACGTGCCTGGCCCTGGCCAGTGGCCTCAGAGGGAGATGGACCGTCCCCTGAAGTGACCATCCTGCCACTCCTGTTTTCTTCAGGACACGGAGGCCAGGTTGTCCATCAAGGGGATGGATGATGGTGACAGCAGTTGGTGGCCAAGGAGAAGGAAGGGAGAGGCAAGGGAGAGCGGGCATGCGCACACTGCTTGGCTATCGCCGAGGAGCATCTGGCTCATGTTGGCACTGCAGTGTGAGCGTGATGTACGGATCGCACATCTTTAGAGACGGGGCAGCATCGGAGAACTGGATGTACAAAGCAGTGAGGCGTCATCGGGTGGGTCAGCAGGCCCAGAATGGGGTGAGGGTCCCTTGGGGACCAGTGGTCCTGGCGGCCCCTCAGAGGACCATGCGCTTCAGACCAAGGTGCTGAGTCATGGTCAGGGCACAGGGGTCAGCCCAGGGGGCTGAACTGGTCCCAGAAGGTGGTCTATCAGATGACCAGCGGCCCTGTTGTGGGGATGACCGGAGAGAAAACAGAGGGCTAAGCAGGAGTGAAGACAGGGCAGGGCGAGGAATTACTTGTTCTATGCTACTTGTTCTATGGTTTGTTTCTCCTGAATTACTTGCAAGTGGTCTTTCAGTCATTTTCTTACGGAATGTTCGTCTACATGGTCTGCGTGGTCCTGGTTCTGAGCAATTGAGGTTACCCCTGTGACTTGGTGTGGTCAATTCTGAGAAATGTTCCTGTGTTTAAAAACACCTGTTCACCCTGCTTCTGAGCTGCTGGCTGAGGTGCACAAAGCATGAACTGTGTCTCCCGGGTCCCGTCTACCCGAGCGTCAAGGTTGCATCATGTGCAACGTTCCATGTCAAGTTCTCTTCCTGTCTGGTAGATTAAAAAAAAAACCCAGACTCATAACTGTCATGATTATTCATGTATGTTTATTTGGATGCCTACTTGAGATTCTACCCTTGTATTTTGCATTACTTATGCTGCTTTTTCTAACCTTCCTTTTTTGCACTTATTTTGTTGTACCTGTTTTTTATTCCATTCTCTACACCCTGGGAGTATTAATGTAAGTAGCTAATATAGCCTAAAGGTAATAATCCCAAACCTCTTGCAAAATGCAAAGCCCCCAGTCCTGTTTCGGTATTGAGTACTTCCATTCTAATTTTTTTCTCTCAAATTAGGTATTTAAAATGTTTACCCGATTATGTGTCACTTTTTCTTATGATCTGCCTCTTGAGAGCGCTTCCCTGTTTTCTGACATATAACTTTGTTAGTTTTTGTTCCTGTGGGTGTCCTGTCTCTTGTCTTCAAAATTGTGTACTGAATTCCTGGTTGCTTGTTACTTTATTTCAGTACTTGAGGTGATACTTTACTCCAGAGTGTCTAGGGTGTCTCGTTACTGTTAGTCTGTCACTGTTTCATAGGTCATCTCCTCTTTTCTGTGGCTGTTTTGCATTTTCATTATGATGTGTTTGGGACATGGATGACTTTTTATTCATCCTGCTTATGACTGATGTCTTGTCAATTCCTGGAAAATTCTCAGCATATCTTCTCATATTGTCTGTCCACACTTGTCTCCTATTAGAACTCAGCTAGACCTGGTCATTCTTAGAATTCTAGCTGCCATAGTTGCCATGTTTTTGCTGCATTCTGGGTAATTTCTTCACAGCTCTCAATTTACTGATTCTCTCTTCAGCTGTATCTAATCATGTGAGCCTTAACAGAGGTAGTAGGTTGAATGGTGGTCTCTGAAACAGTCCTAATTTCTGGAACCTGTGAATGTGACTTTATTTGGAAAAAGGGTCTTTGCAGATGTATTAAGTAAAGGAACTTAAGACAGAAAAGCCAGACAGAGGCAGAAATCAGAGTGATGCAGCCCCAAGCCAAGGAACATCTGGAGTCCCAGAAACTGGAAGAGACAGAAGGATCCTCCCCTAGAGCCTTCAGAGGGAGTGTGGCCCTGCCAACACCTTGATTTCAGGCTTTTGGTCTCCAGAACTGTGAAAGAATCAATTTCTGTTGTTTTAAGTCTGTGGTACTTTGTTACAGCAACCCCAGGAGAGTAATATAACAGCCAGTGCTGTTTTTGACAGTCTCTCATGCCTTTTATTTTGTAAATAAACTTTTTATTTTAGAATACTTTTAGATTTGCAGAAATGTTGCAGAGATAGCACAGAGAGCGCTGGTGTAGCCCTCACCAGCTTCCCGAATGCTAACATCCTACATCTCCGTAGTACATTAGTCACCATTAAGAAACCAACGCTGGGACACTGCTATGAACCAAACTGCAGACTTTATTTGGATCTCCCCAGTTTTTCCACGGCTGTCCTTTTTCTGGTCCAGGATTCCACATTGCATTCAGTTCTCTGATCTGGGACAGGTCCTCAGTCTCCTTGGTTTCCATGACCTGACAGTTTTGAGGCATCCTGACCACCCCATTTTTATACTCAACTGTGCTAACTCTAGCTGTCCTTGGGGAATCGAGTTCTGCTGCTGGTGCTCGTGGGATTGGTCATGGCACCATTTCCCCTGATGTCATTTCTGTTCAGAGTTTACGCTCTGCCATCCTGGTGGGGTGCCAGGCCCCCAACTCACATTCTGGCTGGATATTCTTGGGGAGACAGAGGAGGGAGAACCCGGCGGGGCTGGGGGTAGGCCCTTAGGCTCTGCATTTACAAGGAGTCTCCACCAGGAGTTCACTGTTCTATAGCAGGAAGAGCTTTCCGATTTTCAGATTTGGCCAAACAGGTGCCTCCCTTGCCCTGCCCTGGAGTTCTCTGAGCCAGCACTGCTTCTGGACGCCTTTGAGGGTCAGTCAGACTCCTTGCGGAGACCTTAATGATCTCTTGGCAGAATTCCTGACTCATGTTCCCCGGAAATCGATGGTAAAACCCCTCCCAAACCAGACTCCTACCCGCCTCCGCCAGCACACTCAGCCCTGCCTGACTAAATGGCAGCTCGAGCCGGAAGTCTTGGGTGGTCTTTGATTCTTTTATTTCAGTTGTACCTACATCCAAAGCAAGTCTGGTTGGTTCTACCACAGAGTTGGGATCTGACCACTGGGGCAACCTCCCCTGCTGCCCAGCCCACTCGTCCGTGATCCCTACTCACCCGCCTCATCCCTCCCTGCCCTGCTGCGGACTTTTTGGCCTGGGCACACCCTAGCCGTAGTCCCGTGTTGGTGGGTGTAAAGTGCTTCTCTTTATTTGACCCGGCCTTGAGAGCCCTCCCTTGATCCCACTCTCTGCTCTGGCAGTGCCCCATTTCTCTGCACCCCTCGTCCTGCTTTACAAAGTTTTAAATCTCTGCCCCTCTTATCCTCCTCACTGCCCATCCTGACCCATCTCATTGAGCTCTGAGCTCACTGCTTCACCACAACCACCTTTTCCAGGTCACTCACTGATGGGCCCCAGAGGCCAAATCAGCTCTCCTCGGTCAGCACCTCGGCCTCCTACCTGCTCAAACACACCACACATTACTTCTGGGTCACTGCATACCCTGGGCCCTGCTGGTCACCCAACCCTGCCTCCATTCACTCCTGGGGCGCCTGCAGGCCAGGGGCTTCAGATACCATCTGGCTCACATGGGGGGCTGGTGAGTCCCAGGGGCCCTGCCTCGAGGCCCCTTTTTCTCTCCTTCCCTAGGACTCCCACCTGCGCTGGACTGGGTCCGAGGCCCCAGCCCCATCTCCTGCTTGGGTAGCCAGTGGGCCAGCGAGCATCAGCATGAGCAGAATGTGGGCTCTCTGGGCCCCCAGTGGAAAGCCCTCCTCCCCACCTCCCCTGCCACACACGGAGAGGTTTCCCTCCAGCCTGACCAACGACTGCTCCTCACCCACGGGAGGACTCGCCCGCTCCGGCCACACCAGTCCCTGGGCTTGGCCCTCACTGCTCCACGACGACACCTGATACCTGCCCTCACTGTCCGTGCTTGTATCATCTAACTCTGTCACTACGTCATCCGTGCCTTTACTGCAGTCTCTGGTTTGGACGGAGGCTCCGGAGGCAGCATCCGCTATGGCCTCATCTGCTGCTGTGTCTCCAGGGCCCGCCCACAGAGCGCGCTCAGACTGACAGGCGTGGCTAAAGGAAGAACCTGGGGTGGCGGCCCCTCCACACTCACTCAGCTTTGCTGGGCTTGGGGCTCGGGGCCTCTGCTGCGTCGTATTCCCGCACATCCTTCAGCTCGCGCACCTGGCCTGTCAGCACCTTGGCAGCAAAAGCCACGATGTACTGTGGGAGGGGAAGGCACGGATGAGAAAAGAGGCTTCCTCCACCATGCCGCCCTCCTGCTGGCGGTTCGCTTCTGCCACTGGCTGTTTGCCTGTGCTGCTCCCCTGCCTAACGTGCCGCTCCCCGTGCCTGCGAAGGGCCTGCATCTGGACCACTGCTCAGGGGCAGGGATGAGGGCAGGACCGATGGCTGAGAAGGTGGTGGGTGAGGCGCTGTGAGAAGCCCACTTACCAGGAACCAGTAAAGGTTCATGAGAGTGAGAAGCAGCAGGAGTGCGTTGAAGAAGAAGTAGAAAGGAATGTCAGGCACCGAGCGCAGGCTGCAGTGGCACGTGGCATACAGGACCTTGAGCGGGAACCAGTAGAGGCGGAACCAGAACCTGTTGCGGGGAGGAACAGGTAGGGGAGGCTGTCCCACCTGGACTCATCTGTCCCTGCTCATTCCCACCCAGCCATGTCCTGGTGCCCCAATTTTGTTTGCCCCTTCCCCTCTATCTCCATTCCTGTTGTCCTTTCCTGCCCATGCAGGCTCCTTCACCACTCACTCCATTCATTGCCACATTTCCCTGCGAGGCCCGCCCCTTCTATAAACCCACCTCCTTTCTTACCTGGCTCGACCTCCTTTCCGGCCTGATGACCCTTCCTGGAAGCCCTGCCCGCCTTCCGACTAGCCCTTCCCCTCCCACCAGGCCTGCCTTCTTCCCCGCCTTCTCCCCGCCCACGCCCACCCAGTCCCCGCCTCCTGCCAAGCCCACTTGGGTCCCCGACTGGCCCTGCCCCTTCACTCCTGGCCCCACCTCCTCCCCTGCCTCCCCGCCCCCACCCCTGCCCCTGCCCTGCAGGCTCACCAGCTGAGGCTGAAGCTGAGGCAGCCCAGGTCTGCAGCCAGGGCGTGCAGTGGATGGTGGGAGCCTCCACGGGACTTAAAATAGACATTGAGCTTGGTGAATTCCAGCTGTACATCGCTGATGTCATGCAGGAAGAGCACCAGGATGCCTACATTGTGGTACCTGGGGAGGGGAGTGGGGAAGGAGAGGAGACAGGGGAGGTCACACGGGGCCACCCACCCTGCACGGAGGCCCTCAAGAAAGGTCCCTGGGCCGCGTCTTCCCAAGGACCCTTCAGAGCCATCCTCCCTGGCCAATCTGCCCTGCCCATCCCGCCGCCAGGCCAGATCAGGGGCAGCACCCAGGCTGTACTCACCCAATGGCAGCCCCACCTGGGCCCTCACCCTCACTGTCCCCAGGTGGCCCAGGAACTTCCCTGAAAGATCCTTCGCTAGTCCTGCCTCATTTCCACGCCCTCTGGCCCTCACAGGCCTGGGTCATTCTGTATCCAGATTGCCCACAAGCTCACCAACACCCCCAGGTGTGTATGATTAACTTGAAGTTCAGTGTGAGCTGCAGATGCCTAGGAAAGGCAGCCTCCCCATGGAGTCTAAAGAAGACGGAAAGCTGTTTCCCCCTCCCTCCGCAGCATCCCCCCTCCGGCTGCTTGGGCCAAGAAGCCTAAATTCAGTCTAGATGGGGCTGTGGGTCTCTCTCACTATGTCTGTGCCCCACCTGGTCCTACTGCCCCCGGCCCTTTGCACATGCTGTTCCCAGCGCCCAACATGCACCTCCCTGGTGTTCATGGAGCTTTCCTTCCGCTCTTTTCAGTCTTTGCTCACCTGTCACTCCAGACCACCCCGCCTAAACCTCACCACCCCTGCCCTCCTTATCTGGCGACTTGATTTTTCTCCATAGTTATCACCTTCAAACAAATGGTTACTTCTTTTCTTTCTTTTTCCTTTTTTTGGGGAGAGGGTGTTATCATCTGATTCTACCCTCTAAAGCAGCGCCGTCTAATAGAATTTTCTAGGATGACAGGAATGTTCTAAACCCGCATTGTCCAATATGGGAGCCACCAGCCACACGTAGCGACTGAGCAGCTAAAATGTAGTTGGTGTGGCTGAGGAACAGAATGTGTGATTTTATTTAAGTTTAATTAAAGTTGAACTAGCCCCCTGTGGCCAGCAGCTACTGTACTGGAGGATGCAGCTAGAGCAGCAAGTCCAATAGGAACAGGACATGAGTGTAGACGTCATTTTAGACGATCTATCAGCCACATTAAAAAAAAAAAGTAGAGAGGAATTAAAATTAATTTTAATAGTGTATTCTAATTATCTCAGTATAGCCAAATATTGTAATTTCAACATGTAATGGCTGTAACAAAGGCACTGGCGAGATGGTTGCACTCCTTTGCCTTTGAAACTGGGGTGGATTTCACACAATCCGCAGGCCGTGGTTTGGATAGGCTCCATCTGAATGGCTCAGTGGCCACATGGGCTCTAAAATGCCAGCATTTGTCTGCTGTGTTCATGACTGCGCCCCCAGCAGCACCCGCCATGTGGCAGGTGCTCAGGAAACACTTGTATGTGACTTGGCCCACGGTGACAACCGAGCGGGGCTGGAGGGGGCTGGATGGGGTGGGGGCTCCCTCCATCTATTTCATCCCATCCCTCTGGAACCCTCCCTTATGGACACGCCCATGCCCCTCCCCCATGCCCCTCCCCCCACCAGACTCCCGCCCTTGCTCAGGCCGTGCCCTCTGCCCTCCTGGACTCACCGGAAGGCATAGGAGGAGACAATGAGGACCAGGGTGACCACGTGGTGGACGAGCATGACGACCGAGTCCTTGCGCCAGGAGTCCATGTACAGCGTGGCATAGATGGAATGGCCGTAGAAGCTTCCCTGCAGCAGGTAGGCGGCTGCGATGTCCCGTGGCACTGCCATGCCTGGTGTCCAGTCTGCGGAGAGCCAGACCGTGGCAGCAGGGACCTGCAGAGCCTCCAGGCCCCCAGCAACCCCACAGCCCTCACACTGCGCATGCACCCTCCCCAGGCTGGGCAGGCTGAGTCCGGCGGGTGTACCGGCCACTGGTTTTCCATCCCCAATTCTCTACCCGTTACTGTTTTTAAAAGATTTTTATTAAAATACAGCTAACATACAGTATTATATTACTTGCTGGGGCACACCATAGTTATTCAACATTTATATACATAAAGAAGTGATCACCACAATAACTGCAGCAACCACCTGACAGCGCACCACACGATCACAATATTATTGGCCATATCCCCGATATCTACGCATTACTTTTTATGAATAGGTGTTATTTTCTAGAATAGTTTTAGATTTATAGAAAAAGGTGCTCCTAGCCTTGAAATCAGTCCCTTGCAGGACTTTTGACTCTGCTCTGGCTGCCCTTCCCATCTTCACTTCCTTCTCTGTCAAGCCAGCTGGGATGCCCCTGTCCCGGGGAACCTACTCCCAGCAAATCCCCAACCTGCTGCCCACTCAGTGGTGCGGGCAGAGTGGCTGAGGCAGAGGTCACAGACCCACCAATGCCAAGCGTTTCGGGCTCTCCCCAGGCAGGCTCCCTTACCCTCCTCCCCTCCTGGCATCTGTGCCCACCCTCACTCAGGCTTCACCCCTTCCTGGCAATACCGACCCCCCCCACCTCTCACCTCTGCCCATCACCAGGGCCAAGGGCTCTGCCTGTTGACCTGGAACTCTCTGGACGGTGCCCCATCCCTGCCTCGGTGACGTGGAGCTAGACCCTCATGCCCCACGGGCGCTCTGCTGTTCCCTGGATACCTCCCGTGCCCCTGCATCATATGTGCCCTGGTCCTGCAACTGAGATCCACTCGGACCCCAACCTGGGTGCCCCTCTTTGGTCCACACCTCCGCTCACTCCCCTGGCCCCCACGACGCCTACCCTGGTCCAGGCTCCACTGTGTCACACCGAGCGCTGCCCCAGCTCCTTCCGGCCTCCGAGTGTGTTCCCAACTGCCCCTTCTCCCCACAGCAGCCAGGATGGCTGTGAATACGCAGATCCCGTGACCCCGCAATTCCACTCCGAGGTGTGTGCCCAAGGGAACTGAAAACAGGGACTCAAACAGATACTTGTACCCCCGTCTCCACAGCAGCACTAGTCCCAGTAGCCAAAAGGTGGAAAACAACCCAGATAGCCATCAATAAATGAAGGATAAACAACACGCGGTCCATCCACACAATGGAATATCACTCGGCCACAAAAGATGCACAGACACACACTACAACATGGACGAACCTTGAAAACATGATGCTAAGTTTTCAGAAAGAAGCCAGACACAAATGGTCACATAACTTTCTTAACCATTTTTAAGTTCAGTGGCATTAAGCCCATTCACACTGTTGTGTAACCATCCCCACCATCCGTCGCCAGAGCTCTTTTCATGTTGCAGAACTGAAACTGTCCCCATTAAACACTCACTTGCCCTCAGCCACCCTCAGCCCCTGGCACCACCATCTACTTTCTGTCTCTATGAATCTGACTCCTCTAGGGACCTCATATAAGTGGACTCACAATGTGTGCCTTTTTGGGACTGGCTAAAATGGTTAATTTTATGTTATGAACATTTTACTTAATTAAAAAAATACAAAACTCCCCACATGTCAGATCTCATCTCCCATTTTGACATGTCCAGGGGTTCCCCAAAGCTTGACAGCAAAACTCACACTTTTAGCTGGGCCCTCCCTCAAGTTTCGTCCTCAGCTGCACCCTCAGTTGTCTGGGAATGCTGCAGTCAGTGGAACCCCCCCACCCCCATTACACACACCTGCCAGGTGCCTCTGTCCCTCTTTAGAAGGAAGCCACTCAGAGCTGGCTGTGGAAACGTGACACCAAATGTTCCACCTGTCGTACCAGCAACACTCACCTGGCTGAGCATTCCTCCTCCAGCCTCAGACCCCAGATCTGGGGCCGGGGGAAAAGGGGTGCATGTCAGTCGAGACTTTGTCCCTCCATGCACACTGGGGGGCCGGGCTCTGTGCTGGACCTGCAGCCTCCTCTCCACACACATCCCACCTGCTGCTCTGGACGCTCCGTATCACCCCACTTCTCCCCGGCCTCATCACCCCCACCTCCAGGACCAGCTCTTGGGCTTCCCAAACCCAGCTCCTCGTATCTTCCAGACCTGCCCCCCTGAGGGGCACCAGACCCTGACGTCGTACCCACCCTCCTCTCACACCCACCTCTGCTTCGGTGGCAAATCCTATCAGCTCTGCCTTCAAAACATTTCTCAAATCAGCCACTTGTCCCCTCTGCAGACCTGTCCTGGTTGGAGCCCTCTCACTTCTGGTTCCTACCCTCAGCCCCCTGCTCTGCTCACAGCTCCCCCCATTCTCGTGAGTACTGCCCGCCCGCCCTCCTCGCCCCCAGCCCTGGCCAGGCAAGCGCTCTGCTCCTGGTCTGCCAGGAGGTTTTCCTTTCTGCTCCAGGCTCCTCTAGCTCCCCACTCAAAAGTCACCTTTGATGGGGCCATCCCCCAATTGTTGTTGAAAATGCCCCTCCCCCTCACAGACATCCCATATCCCCCCTTCTCTCCTCACCCAAGTTTTCTCATCAGCACGTATCACTGTTAACAGATTTTGTATTTCACTGCCTGTCAGGGCTTTCTCTGATCTGCTCACAGTTGTCAGCACAGAGCCTGGTACACAGTCGCTGCTCAATAAATGAGCATGCAAAGAAACAGCTAACTCTCAAGCATGGTATCGTATCAAACTTTATAAGAGGCCAGAGGCAACACCATGCCTGAAATTTTAAGGGAGTTCAATATAGTTCATTTACATAAAAGAAAACTGAATGACAGCCAGAACCGCCCCTCTAGAAATTTACCACGTGGCAAATGTCTGAGGAAAAATGGCCATGTGGGCAGCATGGTCCTATGAAGATAGGTGCCCAATAAACCCAGTGCTTGTCACCAGGACCCTGCAATGCAGGGCCTCCATGCCCAGCCCTCCAACGGTGCCAGCAGGAGCCCTTTCAGGCTGTTTGCATCACATGGCGGGAAGCACATCCATGATACACAACCTGGGGGATCAGCACAGGAACAGGGGTGCCTGACCCCCCCATCACAGGCCTTGTTTTTTATACTGGCCTGCCCATTGGTGATAGAGGACACCACCGTCACCTCCTGCTCACCCCACCCAGAGCTCAGGCCTCGACCACCCCACATTTAATCCAATTCACGAATGCAGTCACTTCTCACCATCTTTATGCCTGCCAAGCTGGTCCGAACTACATTGGTCTCTTGCCGCTCCCCTGGGCCCTGCTACCCTCCTCAACCCAGACTCTCCTGTCTCCACATGGCAACCAGAGGAAGCGTTTCATAATCCACAAACCATCCCATTTAGAATGAAGCTAAAACTCCTGCCACCCTCCTCTTGTTCTCACACACCAAGCTTGTGCGTGCCCCAGGGCCTTTGCAAATCCTGTCTACACGTGCTGTTCCTGACACCTTTAGTGCTCACCTGGGCCCACACAAGGCATCACCTCCTCCAGAACACCTCACCACGTCCTTATAGGGCCAGGTGTCCCCTTCCCTGTTCCTAGAGCCCCTTCATCACCCTGGTCTGGGCAGACATCTGTCACGGGATGGCCGATGAATGTCAGCTCCTCTGTGTACCTTTCTCCTTGGTGTTTAAAGCAGAACCCCCTGCCCCCACACCCCGTCAGGGCCCCTACCGTAGAAGACGGAGGGTGGGTCATGAAAGAAGGGGTAGTCCGTGCCAAAGAGCAAATAGGCACTGTAGCTCCAGGCGCCCAGGTAGAAGAGGAACTTCCATGCGCTCTCGGGCATCTTAGCGGCATCTCTAGGCTGGAGGCGGCACCGCTTCGCCAGGGGCTGTGGGTGAGGAGGGGGTGGACATCAGCACAGGGGTCTTCTCTTTCTGGGTGGGGAGACCAAGGTCCAGGGACTCCCTGGGCTGGGCAGTGTTTGGGGGAGCCTGACCCAATACCCGCAGCCGCCTGGAGTAACCAGAGCCCACGTGTGCCTGCCAAGGGCTAAACTTAGTGCCCAGCTGTCCAGCCATGGTGTGCATAGGGGACTGAGGTGGGGGGGACCTGAGGGAAACATGAAGGCCAGTAGGGGGACACGTTGGCATAAAGCAAGGGAGGGCAATGGGGTCTGCACAGGGGAGTCAGGGGGCTTGGGGGTGATGGGGAGCTGGGGGGTATGATAGTGAGGAGATTAAAGAAATGATGTGGAGGGGGCTGTGGGGGTGAACCTGTGAATAGAACATGGAGGGGAATATGGGGACATATGGGGGAACTTGGGAGGCTGGAACCCCAAGTGATCCTCATGGGGGAGAAACTTGAGGGGAAACGGTGCCTCACAGGAGGAATGTGGAGAGACCGAGAGGAACAGGGCTGGAGAAGATGGGGTGGGTATGTGCGGGAGGACGTGGGAATGTGGGGGTACAAAGAAGAGAATGGGGCAGGGAAGGACAGCACAGTGAGATGGGGTGACCTGAGGGAACATCAGGAAGGACATGACAGAAATGATGGCATGCAATGGTGAGGCACAGAATTACTTCAGGGGCCCAGCACCCCCGAGTCCAGGGTGGGGCGGGGCCCCAAGTTCCCCAGGGGCGGGGCTCCAGAGCTGCCGGGCCAAGCCCCGCCCCCTTCCTAGAGACTGAGGGGGCTGGAGATCCTCCAGTTGCCATGGAGACAGCCAGAGCCAGCTCCGGTAACCCCTGGCAACCAGGCTGCTGCCAAGATGAGCTTTGGAGGACTGGCAGCCCCTCCGCCCGTTTCTTGGGAAGGCGAGCCCCAAATTGGGGCGAGAGGCCCACCCGGGCTGGGGAGGGAGGGCCCAGGGCTAGCGCCCGACTTCCGTGGATTCCAAAAGTGAAGGGGCACGTGACTTTGCTGTCCCGCCATCCGGCTCCCTCAGGAACGCAGGGAGAAAGCCCGCTCTGTCCCGGAGGCCCTAGAGCGACCACATCCCCCTCCTGGGTTCTGGCCCTCACCATCCCGGACCTCCCATTTCTCAGCTGGAAATTGGGAAGGTGAGGGAGCAATAAAGCCCGAATTGGGACCAGGGTTGACTATAGAGGGGACCCTGTCATGCCTGCCTCCCTCTCCCTGAGCAGGGTGACAGGAGGGGTCTCTTCCCCACGCGGGAGACACAGGGATGGGGGTGGGAACAATGGCAGCCAAACAATACCCTATCCCCAACTTAACAAGGGCCAGTCTCTTCCTGGCCAGCAGAGAAAGGCCCCTTTGTTAGCGCTGGGCGCTCTGTCCCTGCACCCCTGCCACCTTCAGCCAGACTGAAGCGGAGTGACCCCAGCTGGTCCACGGGGGAGTCGCAGCCGAGCTAGGGGCCCAAACGCCTTCCCAGCAGCTCCCACAGCTGACCCCTCCCCAAGGATGGGAGGGAGGCCAGGCGCCAATGTCACCACCACGGTCACTCTCCAGGCGGGGCGGTGGCCTCCCCAGACTCGCTGGAAACTAGGCAATTCTGTCGCAGCCCCTTGGAGGTAGCACAGTTCGGCTTCCAAGACCCAGGCCCTGCCACCTCTCCAAGGATGCGACCACCAGCAAAGTGGGGGAGACCAGGCCTTTGCATCCCTTGGTCGGAGGAGGGCGCTGACTCCAGACAGGCGTGCGGCAGCGGCCGGGAGCTACGGCCGCTTCCCGGTAGCAGAGAACAGGCAGCCCGGCCACCACGAGGACCTGGCACCCCACTTCAGCTCGGGCTCCGAGGGGGGCTCCACATCGTCCGAAGGCCCCTAAGCGCAGAGCTCTCCCAAGCCGCGTCCTCCGCTCCTATAACCCTGGCTCGGCCCACATTGACCGGAATGGGTCGTGTTCCGGTTACCCCAAACACGAACACCCCACCCGTATCGGGGTCCCCACGTCGCGGGTTTCCTCCGGCCCGGCCACACCCCCGCATCCACCCCCATCCCCACTCCGCACTGACTGCAAGGGGCGCGCTACGGCCCAGGACCCCGCGTCCCTTGCTTCTCCAGCCCGAGGCCCCCCACATTCAGTGATCCAGCCAGCAGAGACAGAAAGGGGTGCGCGGCGGCCCGGAGTCCCCCAGCCCGGGGCTCCCATGTCCCGACCCCCATCCGCACTGACCCGAAAGAGGCGCGCGGTGGCCGCGGAGCGCAGCGCCGTCCAGCCGAGCGCTCCGAGCGCCAGCAGAAGCAGCTCGGGAGGCGCCAGGTGCGCGTGCTCGGCCAGGCCGCGGCGCGCCAGCCCCCAGCCGCAGTCCGCACAGCCCCGCGCTGCCGCCAGCGCGCTGCCCCAGCCGCGCTGCACTAGCTGTGCGTAGCTCGGCATGGGCTCGGGCCCCGCTGGGCCCGCCACGGTCCCCGCCGCCGCCATGCCGCCCGCTCGCCGGCTGTCCCAGCCGCCTGCGCCTGCCCGCGGTGGCCGCCGGAGCCGCGCGCCCCGCGTCACGCGACGCAGCTGGGCCAGGGGCGCGCGGGCCGAAGCGCTAGGGACGGAGGGGCGGGGCAGGCACAAGCCCCGCCCCGGCAAGGACATGGGGCCCGGGAGCAGAGCCCATGATCTGGGGGCGCGCAGGTGCTGGGTCTCTAGGAGGCAGTGGCGGGGACCACGAGAGAGTAAGTCCTGGCGTTGTCGCGCCGTCCTGGAGGCGGGCCCGCGCTCGGCCCCATTTTCCAGCAGAGGAAACCCAGGCATGGAGCTCCTGGGGCTCCCCCACCCCCACAATGTTTCCGCGACAAAGGGCACGGTGGGCATCAGTAGGCAGTGCCCTCGACCTGGAACTTACTCCTTCCCGGCCCCCCAGCCTGCCCTGTCCCATTCTCGGACCCCACCATTCCGAGGCCTGGCACACGCTCGTCCAGCGGCCTCCCCTACGTGCAGTGTAAATGAAGGCCTCTGTTCTCATTCTCAAAAGGACGCTGCCCATTCAAGGCTGCAGAAGAAACACCTGGTGGAGATTCTACCCTCCATCCCAGGGTTCCTGGACTGGGGACCCTCTTGTCGACACCCTGTAGGCTTGCTCCTCTGTGCTTACCCAGGCTGTGTAGGGGTTCCAAGTGTGAGGTGGGGGTCGTAGGCATCAGGGGGCTCCCTGGAGGAGGGACCAGGGGGCCTCAGAGGCTGAGGGCTGCGGGGCTGGGACCTGAGAGCTACCTGCGCTCTGTGACCCTGAGGACTTGGCAGGCCTCCCCTGCAACAGGTTAACACAGGCCTGCAGGGAGGCCAAGGGAGTGGGCGCCCACGTGATCAGAGGCTGGATTCAACACCAGGCTTTACTGGGACCCCAGATGATCTTCCGCTACCCACCGAGCAGGCCCAATGCCTGAAACCCCCAAGGACTGTCACTGAGGGCACCGGTCCCCTGCTGGATACTAACTCACCTGGCACTGACAGCCCCCCCATCCCTGCCCCCAGGACCCCCACCGACCTGTGGCCCTGCTTTCCCCTCACCCAGAGTGTTAGCCCCTAGTCTTTGAGGTGTAACGACAGTGCAGGCATCAGTGGGGCCCCTGCAGGAGTGGGCTGGGTCCCACGCAGCCACCAGCCTGACCTGCCCAAGTGCACAGCTGAAGACAGGCAGGAGAGTCAAGGGCCCTCCTCCCTTCTCTTCCCTCACTCCCCACCTCCTCCAGTCCTGCAGCACATCCGGCGGCCCCACCATCATTCTTGAATCCAGTCCCTTCTCTGTACCTGCACAGCCTCATGTGGCTCTCGGGCACCTCGTGCCTCCTGCCTGACATCCTGGCTCCCTCCTCACCCCGCCAGGCCTCCTGCTCACAGCCCTCCCTCATGGTTCCCACCAGAGTAAAAGCCCAACTTCTGCGACTCACCACCTGCCCTCTTGCCTTCTCCACCTGCTCCCTCTGTTCCAGCCACGTTGGCCTCGCTGTTCCTCCAACACCCCAGGCAGTTCTGCCTCAGGGCCATTTTGCAATGGCTGTTCCCTCTGCCTAGAACGTTATCCCCCGCAGGTACTGGCAGGGCTCCTCCTCCAACTTCAAGCTTTATTTACAAATGTCACCTGCTGAATGCACCTCCCCGACCCCCCCATCATTCTCCTCGGCACCTGTCATCATCTGTCCTGCTGTACCTCTTACTATTTGCAATGACTTTTAACTTTTTAAACCACAATTACTTTTAAATACCAACCTAATATTTTTGAATGTGTATGGGGGCAGGGGTTCATCCATCCCATCAGATGACTAACGCTGCGGCCAGCCTGGCAGGCAGAGGGGTTCAGGGGTCCCGGGATGGCGGGACATGTCCCTATAGATCCAGCCAGGCCTGTGGGGCAGCCCTGCACCTTCCCAACCACCTATCTCTGTCCTCCCACCCATCACTATCTGGTGTCCATGGCACCCATCGGTAATGGGAGAGGGCCCCTGCCCACCAGCCCAGCCCAGCCTCGAGTTTCATTCTGGCAGGGCCCAGACAGGAGGCTGCCAATAGTTAGGCGCAGCACAGGAATGGAAAGTAGCTCCTGGTGCTGGCAGCGGGGGACCAGGGCTCCCAGGCACCAGGGGCCTAGTGAGGAGCTGCTGAGGTCCCAGGGCTGGTGCCCCTTCCCTGCCACCTGAGAGGGCACGCCCCCTCTTCCCACCGGGGAGCTCATCCCCTCACACTGATGCCCCTGCCTGGGGAGGCCTTCTCTGCACCTCTCTCCCCTCCTGAGCTCCCCTTCAGGCAAGGAGGAGCTCAGCTGATGGGGGTCCCTTGCTTTGTGTCCTGTCCTAGCAACGAGAGACTGGATTTGGGCAGCCACCTCTGAGGCACAGGAGGCTAGGCACGGGGAACCCGGGGTCTTACCTCCTCCCTGGAAAGGACTCTGGCCCAGAGACAAAAGGCACGAAGCCCTGTCCAGCTCACCGAACCCAGTGTGGCCCCAGTGCCTTTGCATGGGCTGTTTCTGCTGCCTAAGATGCTTGTCCTCTAGAACCTGGCCTGGCAGCCAGTTCTTGTTTGGGTGGACACAGCTCGAGGGTGACCTCATCCCAGAGGCCCAACCACCCCCTAAGCTGCTTACCCACCTCCCTCTCTGTTGTCCTCTTATTGCAGGGTGCTCACTATGCGTTTATTTCTCCAGCCAGGGAGCTCCGTGCTTTGGCCACCGCAGTGCTCCAGCACCCAGGGCCCCAACCACAAGGGGTCTCAGACTTGGCCAGTGACACTCCACGGCAGCAGCCAGGAGCAGGGGCCTGCGTGGGGCTGAAGTTTACTCCCATGAGGACACAGCACACCCCTTCCTCGCGTGGCCGGGCTGACGCCTGACAGCTTCTGGCTCCCTCACCACCTACAGACCACCTGGGGGTCCTGGGTTTGAATCCTGGTATCCCTCTTAATAGCTGTGACTTCTCTTTGCCTCAGTTTCCCTGGATGCCAACTGGGCTTGGATGACATGGCTGTGCCTCCTGCAGTTCAGCAGCCCAGGATGACTGTTTGAGGGGCAGGGGAGTCTGTGCAGCTGCAGACCCGGGTCTCTATAGAGGGCCCCATGCTCAGGCCCCTCCCATCCCAGCCTTGGTTCCCACACGCCCCCCTCAAAGTGGCTAGAGCAAACATGGATCGAGGGGGGGATACCTGGAGTGGAGAAGTTTATTGACAGGAGGGGGCTGCGTTTCTAGCCTCTGCCTCTGGCCAGAGGGAGGGAGCGTGGCCAAGGGCCAGTGCCCAGTGCGGACGGCAGCACAGCGGGCCTCACCTCCGCACGGTGGAAACCATCGGCAGGCTCTCAGGCGCTGGGAGCGTACTGTAGCACCAGCCTGTCAAATTCGTTTTCCTTCAACACAAAAGGTGGAGAGACAAAAAGAGAAAGGGGAGATACATGAGCCAGGCCCCACATTCTGGGTCCCCCCTGGCTGGGCCTGGGGGGTCTGGGCTCACCTTAGCCTGGTACTCCTTAATGAAGGGGTGGGACCTGTGGGCATCCTTCAGCTGGGACAGGTAGCGGTTTGTCACCTGTGGGGGAGGGGAGGCCAAGTTAGCTGAACATGGGGATCCCCTGTGGCTCTGACCTGCAGGGCAGGAATGTGGGGGACGAGAGCTGCCCAATGGACTCCCCCTTGCAGGAGTCCTCATCTCCCCATATGCCCGCCATCACCCCACCCTGGAACAGCACCTGGCAGAGCCAGGTAGAGCCAACAGCTTGGCACATGGATGGGAGATGCACCGTGGGGTTCATGGGAGTGGGCTGGACCTCTGCCCCCCTGGACAGGGAGTTCAGGAGTAAAGACCAGGTCAGGGGGACAGGTTTGGGAAGGGAGAGGAGTCTGAGGCACCCAGAGGCCTGGGGACGGAAACCTGAGACCCCAGCAGAGACTTCGCTTTCGGCCTTGCCCCGGCCGCCAGGCCAGCCTGACCACAGAGCTAGAGCATCTGTCTCCCCGAGACTAGGGCTGTGGGCCTGTTTCTGGGACCAGTGGGAGGGAGGGCCGTCCTATCAGTCCTGCACCACCCCAGCCAGGCCCGCCTGAGGACCTTTCTGCAAGGGCCAGGGAATGACCGCCATGCAGTCCTGGGCAGGCCCCTGCCAGCTGGGCCAGTCACCTAAAGCAGCGGTACCCGGCATCCTCCTCCCTCCCCCCCAGACATGGTGACATCACTTACTCCTCTGGGCCCCTTTTACATCCTGTCGTCCACCCCCAACCCTGAGGTGGCACAGGCCGGGGTCCCAGCCAAAATACCCTCTGAACCTCAGCCCACCTGTCCATAGGACCCCTGGGGGCAGCTGACCAATGGCCCTGGCTGGGGGGAGCCCTGGGGGACCACATGTAATGCCAGCTTCCCAGGGCCCCTCAGCAATGGCAACTGCACCGCCCGCGGGGAGTGGGTTTGTGCCCCGACCCCAGGCCAACCTTGAAGTCTAGACCCTGAGGGCCAGACAATTCTCCTGCACCTGGCTAGGGGCGGGAGGGCCTACCTCAGGGGGCTTGCCTAGGTGCTGGGACAGGACGATGAGGTTGATCAGCGTCTCTGGGTGGCCACTGTCCTAGAAACATAGGGGAACATCAGGCAAGCAGGGTCAGGTCCTCCAGGCCCCAGACTTGGTCTGCCCACCCACCACAACCCTGGAGGGGGGGACAGGGCCTGCACAAAGTCACAGCCTCAGGAGTGGAGCAGGGCCAGGGCTCCAAGACCCTGAGTGTTCCCCACGCTAGCCACTCTGCAAGCCAGCAAGCTCAGGGCCCTTCCTCCTGTCCCTCCCACCTCCCCACACCAGCTGTCTTCCCCCTGAGCTGGTTACTTCATCAGCAGACCAGGCTGAGACAGAGCCCCCGTGCCTGTCACAACTGGGGAGGGATCTATTTATCCCAATCTCAAAGTAACAAAGCCCAGCCAAGGGCGGCCTCAGCGCTGTCAGAGCCCAGCTTTCCCTCATGCTGGAGGATGAGGTCGGAGACCACAGGCAGACCCCGCCTGCTCCCAGGAGGCTCTGGCAGGAAGCTGCTGGGAAATTACAACCTCCAGAAGGGTGACATCACTCCAGCCACCCACGCTGGGCTCTGAGGCACAGGGAACCCTGGGAACCCACCAGCTGCTGCCTCAGCCAGAGCTCCTGGTAGCTACAAAGCAGGAACCTGGGGGGAGCCCTGCCTGGGCACTTGGGGCAGAGATGTGCCACCCAGGATGCATGGCGCTGCAGGCTCAAGAGGCTGCATGGACGCTGGCCTCCTCCACAGACCCAGCTCCACCCCAGGGTGCCCTTCTTTGCGGAGACCCAGCTTCTCCCGCAGCACAGGGCATTCTGGCAGGGTGAGGTAGGCAGCTCTGCGTGTGCAGCCTGAGGACATCGGCCCATAGGAGCACCCGACTAACCCCCGTATGGTCTGTCCCCACTCTGCAAACAACCTTCCGATAACGGCCTCTCGCAGAGATGAACAGGGAGAAAGCTTCCTACTGCTGTCAGTTTATCATTATATTACATGTTTTCCAAAACTGGAAAAAGCTTTGACGTCTTTTCCCATTAGACAAATACAGTGAAAGACCTCAGATGTTGGTGGGGAGAATAGAACTGTGGCCGCCCCAGAGGACAGCGCTCTTGGTCCCCCTCTTCTTGACAGGACCCAGGCACTGCCTCCTGTCTGCAGCTTGCTCTCCCCGCCCTTGTAGTGAACTGTGGGTTTCTCTTCCAAAACACACCCAGGTGGGGGTCATATTGAGGCCCCTGGGCCAGGCAACCAAGGTGGCAGAAAGGAAGGACTAGGCCATGTGTGTCCACTCAGCTCAGGCCAACTCAGGCCCTGGCTGACCGGGTTCTCCCATTTCCAAGAGAAGCTGGAATCAGGATTTTTGCAATCACGATTTTTAACTGATTTGCCATTCAAATCCCTGTGTGGCTACGTGGCAGGCCTGTCACTTGCTATCCCCTCCGAGAGCCCCGAGACTTGGACTGGGTCTGCCCTACCTTGTCCAGCGCCTCCTGCAGCACGCCCTCAGCGGCCTCCCAGCGGCCCTGGGCCATGTGGCAGGCCGCCTGTCCATTGAGCAGCAGCAGGGTGGAGGAGCACTTGTCGGCCATCTCCTGGAAGATGTAGTAGGCGTCCTGCAGCTTCTCACCACCCTGTGGGGACAGTTGTGACATCACTGCTTTGTTACCCTGTGGTCCAGGCCTACCCCTGCCTGCTCCCTCACAGAACAGAGGGATTCCAGCACTTTGCAGACACGAGCCCAGCAGAGCCAGCCCATAGCAGGCGCTCCTCGGACACGGCCCCTGTGCAGAGACCCACACACAGCCTGGGCTCTGCTGACAGCGCCGAAATGACACACAGCCACCTCACACCCGCTCCCCGAGCCCTCCGTTTACATACTTGAAACTGAAGCTTCCAAAGGAAGAGTTCGCCCATGGGCATCCAGGCCAAGTGGAGACCACTAGGGCACATGGCCCATCAGCGATGGCCTCTGCTCTGCGACCAGCAGCCCTGCCCTGCCCACCCAGGCTCTGAGTTCTGTCCTCCTGCTAAAGACGCAGATTCATGCTTGTAGGGGAGCCTGAGACTGAGGTGTGCTTATGAAGAGGCAAGGCGATTGGAGAGAGCCATTGAGGTTTGTCCCACTAAACTGGACACATACTGGAAACTGGCCTGGGTGAGGCCTCATTCCCCGAGGGCAATGTAGACGCACGCAGATGGGAAGCACATTTTAAAAGGCTTACACAAAAGAGCAACTCAGAGAACGGAAGCCGAGTGCCAAAAGCCAGTAAAGGAGCTGTTGCCTAGAGATAGGGGATGGGGGTGCCCAGGCATGTGGGGAGGGCCTGGGTGAGGGGAAAGGCACCAGGGGTACACTGGCAACGGCCAGGAGCCCACAAAGCAAGCCAGGCCCAGAGTCAGACTGTGGAGGAGGGGGGCAATGCCAGGCTGGCCTGCTTCATGCATCCCAGGGGCACAATGTGGGCAGAGGTACCCTGAGTTTGGTTGGAGCCCCCCGTTTGTCCACTCTGATTCTGGCCAAGCTGCTTGGCTGCGAGACACCCAGAATGGGGTTGAGGCTGAGTGAAGTGGGAAACACGCCAGGGGTGGCCCGGACTGGGGGAGTTCCTCTGAGGGACGGGCCCCTGGTCCCAAATAAACAGCAGTCGTGCCAACACAGAACCCCACATATGCATTCCCCTGCTGGGAGCAGCGCTGCTAGAGGCAGGGGGCCACCTCCTGGCTCCCTCATGCTCCTGCCCCTTGGTCCGTGTGCTCAGGGGCTCACCACAGCCAGGTTGACCCAGGCGGTGGCCAGCTGGGTGAGGGTGGCGTCCTCATCTTGGTCCTGCATTTTCTTCAGCTCTTTCCTGGGGGTGGAGGAGAGAGGTGGGAGGGAGCCGAGTGGCCTGGCTGCTGCCTCCCCACCACACCTGCTGGCCCACGGGCCCTGGCCCAGCCGCCCCCACGCTTGGCTCAGATATGCCAGCTCCACCACACTCGTGAAGTGCACCCCAACCCTGCAGGACGGTCCCCACCACCAGCATCAGAGGCATGGACCTACTATCCCTCATCCCTGCAGGGAATGGCAGGTAAGAGGGTGTGTCACCCCAATGAACTGGAATGAAATAACTGGAGAAATGATCGTGCCACCATGTTCTAGGCCTCCGAAATAGTTTGGGGACAGTCCCCATGCGGAGTGCCCCCTTGAGGGCAGAGGCCCGGCTTCCAGAGAACATGGGTCCTGACGCGGCCTCGTTGCCATTCAGACACCTGACGCACAGGCCCCCACCCAGCAGCCCCAGGTGGGGAGGGGCTTACCGGGCGAGGTCCAGGCGGTCCAGCTTCAGCAGAATCTGCACCGTCATGGCCATGCTACGGGACAGAGCAGGCGGTCAGCAGTGTCCCCACTGTCGCCCCATCGGGCTCACTCCATGTAAGGCCGCCCCCTAGAGCCTTCCTATGAGTGCTCAAGCCACCAGCTCTGCCTGATAGAGGGGGAAACTGAGGCTGACCGCCAGCTTAGCAGAGCTGGACTCAGACCTATGCACTGCTCACTGGGCCAAGCCCCCCTCCCTCCCCGAGGCCCTGGCTCCCACATCTCACCACTGTCCATGCGTGGGCCAGGCGCTCCTATGGGGTCCCGAGGGCAAGACTCTAGGCCTGTGGCACACTCCCTGTCCACCCCAAGGCGGGGCACTACGTCTACACCACACCCTCTCCCCTTCCCGAATTCAGTCCCAGATGCAGCACTGCGTGGGGGCAGCTAATCAACCCTTCAGTTCCCACAACCACTGCCTCCCTTTCGGCCCCAGAGAGCTGTGACTGCCCATTACTTCTATGGCTGTTTGTTCCCAAGTTTTCCTACGAGAACATGACCCAGCACCCAGAGCAGCACTCACAGAAGCCTGAGAGACACTCACAGAGCCCACTGCCTTGTTAGCTCCGCACCACGCCTGTTTCTAACCTATTGCACACCCCTTTCTGGACTGAGGTAGGAGGTAAACAGATACGTAACAAACATATGAGGGAAGGCAGGCACCAGAGAGCTCACAGGGGAGGGCAACGGTGCCCTCTGGGGCCGCAGCCCCGGACTCAGAGCCCTGGATGCAGCGTCAGCCCAGAGTCGTCTCCTGGGTGGGGCATGGGGCTCAGTGCACGCTGCGCTGGGCTCCAGCACCCCAACCCTGGAGCACCATTAACAAGGGTCAGCCTCAGGGGAGGGCCTGGAGGAGGCCTGGGGAAGACACGGAAAGGCCAGGGTCAGCACAGAGGGGTTGTACAGAAACCACAGGCAGAGACAAAGGTGCTTTCTGCTCTGCCGTTGGAAACAGAGGGTTTTCAGCCCCGGGCGCTGTGCCCTTGGAGCAGCAGCCCAGCTGTGCAGAAAGGGGTGGTGTCTCTGAGACCAAGGAGCTGCAAGCCTGAATCCCGCAGAGCTCTTAAAGCAGCCTCCCCCCTTCTCCATTCCCAGGACGACAGCCCAAGAGGCCCTGAGCAGCTAGGCCGTCCCCCCAGAGCAGGATGGGCGCTCACCACTCCAGGCTATCCCCCTGGTGCAGGGCGCGCAGGGCAGCGTCCGGGTTCTGGTCGTGGAAGTAGATGGACGCGGCCATGAGCAGGAAGGTGGTATTGGTCACATCCACGCTCCTGCTCATCTCTCGGTCCAGCTCCGCAATCATCGTGTCCCTGCAAAACAGGGACATGAAGGACAGTTTGCGGAATGTAATCAGTAGTGTTGTAAAAACTTCATAGGGTGTCCAGTGGACACTTGTCTCATTAGGGAGACCGCTTCAGGGACGGTGTAGATGCCTGATCACTGCACTGTACACCTGAAGCTGAAGCTGAATAATAATGAATGTCAACTAAAGTTTCATATTTATATATAGTCACAAGGAGCGGAGTACAGCATGAGGAATCAGAGACAGTGGAAATGCAACGGCTGTGTGCGACGTCAGAGGGGTAGTAGATTGGGCGAGAGGGGTTATCACTTTGTGAGGGGTATAAATGTCTAACTAATAGATTATTGTGCACACCTGAAACTAACAGTAAATAGATAGAAAGATAAAACAAGGCGCCCACATCAGGAAGCAGCTTTGCCCCTGCAGGAGCAGACACGCCCACAAAGGGCGAGGTGGCCCCCAGGGGTGCACAGCAGCTACAGGGAGGGGGCAGAACAGGTCCAGCTGTCTCTGTCTAGCCCCCCTGTATCAGTCTCACCACCCTCCCACGAGGCACTTCTTTCCCTCACAAAGACAGGGAAACTGAGGCTGGGCACTCCGGGCGGGTGGGTAGATGTGGTGTAGGAGGGGCCACGCCCACCACACAGCATGAATGACGGCCCAGGCCTCAGGTACCTCGGCTCTCAGAGAACTAGGTGGCTATTGTGCCGACTCTGCCCCGACACAGGGGGACAGACTGACTCGCCAGGGGGCCTGTGCAGGGACATGGGGCTGCCCAGGTGAATCACACCAGTGACACTGCTACCTTCCCGAGGCTATGGTCCCGGCCCAGCGTGCCAGCCACTCCTGGTAGGTGGGCGTGATGCTGGGCTGGGGGTCGGGGGTTGGCAGCTGGGGTGGTCAGGGCTGGCCACGGACCAGCTGGGCAGCCCCACAACCCCAGGGAGCCCAGGCCATCGTCTGCTGAGCTGGAAAATAAAGCTGAGACCCCATGTTTCACAGGGCTGCTGAGTAGTTGACGGGAGAGGGGAGGCGTGGGCCCAGCCCAAGTCACTGCTGCTGTCCAGGGTCCACAGTCACTACAATGTGTACGTGTCACGCAGGTGCTAGGGAGGAGCCCCTGAAGCTGCTGGCTTGGTCCCTGGAACACAGGGTATGGACACACTGCCTGCTGTTGTCACTGCGACGTTAGTGTTGTACGTTGTACCTGTCACGTACTGCACTTATCCTCACGGGCTCCAGTACCTTCTCCACCGCCTGCTTGCCAGGCTGTCTTGGAGGGGCAGTGGTTTGTGCTGCCAGGATGGACACACCACACGTCACTCTGCTTTCCGGAGCACTACCCTGTGCCCCATGCTTCCTGTGGTTTCCTTTCTGTACTGCTCCCAGCAGCCACTGCTCCTGGAGGGCCCCAGGATTCTTTCCCCTTCCCTATGAGAACGGGGCTCGTCACTCTGGTTAGTGAAGTGTGAAGCAGGAGAAATGATGGCCTCTGGAGGCCACTTGTCTTAGCGTCCTGGGGCTGCTGTTGTAAAGCACCATGAACTGAGGGGATCAAAACAGGAATTTATTTTGGAGGCCAGAATCCCAGATCAAGGTGTGGGCGAGGCGGCTCCTTCCAGAGGCTCTGCCAGGCCTCTCCCTGGTGCTGGGGGCTGTGGCAGTGCTTGGCCTGTGTCCGCATCACCCCAGTCTCGGCCTCTGTCTTCTCTATCTCTTCTTCTGTCTCTTACAAGGACAGCGTCACTGCACTCAGGGCCCAGCCTATACCCAGGATGTCAAGATCCTCAACTACTTCCATCTGCAAAGACTACATTTCCAGGGAGGTCACATTCGCAGGCTCTGAGTGCCAGGACACAGACATGTCTTCTGAGGGCCCCTATTCAGCTGCCCCTGCTGACAAGCAAGCCCCTGATCACAGGAGGCAGGGACGGGACGCAGCCCTCCACAGAAGTGGAGGCGGGGTCACAGCAGACAGTTTCACCCATGGCCACAGTGGCCCACGAGGGAAGCGGGAAGTCAACAAACTCAGGACCACATCCTGGTCTAGGAAGCTCCAAAGGGTGGAGATCAGGAAAGGGTCCTCTGAGAAGTGTCATGGTGCCGTGAGGGACAGTCCAAGGTGGTGGCGGTGAGTTCCTGGTGCTATGATGGTGGTAGGGGGTGCAGAGTAGAACTGCTCCCTAGGGCGAGCCTTGGGGCCCGTGGGATTGTGTGGGGGCTCCAAGCACAGGTGAAGCAGGGTCACCTGGCTCCCACCTACAGCCAAGAGGGCCATGTACTGGGCGAGCATCCCTGTGGCACGGAATGGTCCCTGAACATGTAAACCAGGCACTGCCTGAGGCCTGCACAGAGCAGCTGAGCACGGGCGGGTTAATCCTGGAGAGCTCAGCCCCGGCCCTCGCAAGGGCAGGCGAGACCCACCCTGCCCTCCCTGGGCCACAGGAGGGTATGGGGTTTCTGGGTCCCCACAGCCCCGCCCCCAGCCACTACCCTCAGGAGTTTGACAATCATTGGTCGGTAGCCTGAGGCTGGGGTGAACCCACATCTCAGGGTAAGGTCTCGACATATGCCCCACATAGCCCTCCTCCTGGGGGGTGGTCAGCAGGTAGCACAGCCATTCGCCCCGTCAGGCTGAGGGTCCCAGCCCTGTGTGTCGGGGAGGCCCCATCTGCAACACCCAGGGCTGCACATTCAGAGAACCCCTCAAAGTCCCCTGAGGGCATCTCCACACGTCCTTGTTTCTGATCCCCTAGACCCCTCTGCAGCAGGGTCCACTGCTGCCCCCCACTGTGCGGGTGGAAGAAACTGAAGCTCAGGGAGGCTCAGGGGCAGGGAGGAGGGATGCAATGCCCCCCAGTCCTCACCTCTGGCTGTCACTGGCCAGGTACTCGGCGAACATGCGCACAGCCTGGAGCTCGGGGGCCGAGGAGGGCTTGATCTCATCCAGGACCACTCCGTACTTCCTCTGCGGTGAGAAACGCATGCCGTCAGCTCCACCTGCCCCCCGCCGTGAGGTTTACATGTCTTCTCAGGGCTCCAGCATCACCCTGGTGAAGCCCTAATGCCTGGGGCCGGCACCCACAACCCCCAGGGACCCCTCAGCCTGCCAGATGCGCCGCCCCCACTCAGGACTCTGTTCTTGACTCTCCTGTCGCAGGGACGTTGGCGGTCACAGCCCACACTCACCTGTGCGAGGTATGCTCTGTACAAGAAGACATCCCTTTCCACGTCTCTCTCTGGGCTCGAGGGCTGTGGAAACAGAGGCAGGTCACAACACATGGGGCCCTGTGCCAGACAGGCCCTCAGAGGCCCGGAGTCTCCCTGTTGGAGTCCCAGCCCGGGCTCTCAGCTGCCTGTGACCTTGGACAGCAGGAGAGAGGCCTCCGCTGAGGGCATACAGCATAGCGGGCACTTGACCTTGTCCCATCCCAACATCCCTCCAGAAAAGAGGCGCTACTGTCACCCGTTCATCCAGGGTGAGAGACCGGACACCACCACAAGTGCCACAACCGCTCCAGCCACAGGGCGAGGGGGTGGGTGATGCTGGGGCACAGATGGGACCCAGGTGGAGAGGTGTAAAGAGAACTTTCTGACAAATACTTCCACGCAGCTTGTTCCTGTCCTGCTTTGTTTCAAAACATTCTTTAACATGACGTACAGAAGAGACGAAGGTTTGCCTAGCTCAGAGGACCTTTCTGGGAGAGCTCAGCTCTGCTGCCCTGGTGCAGGACGTCCGTGCCCAGCCTGGGCCAGGTGAGACCTTGGGAACCACCCTGCACTCGGGGAAGAGGTCCATGGGCTGCACCCCTCAGCCCAGCCAGTACACAGAGCCGAGAAGCAGAAGTAAGGTGACTTCACACAGCATTCACTGTGGGACTGTGAAGAAGGTCCCAGAAAGCTGCAGGGAGGTGAGGGACCCTCCCTTGGGAGAACAGCTTTTGGACCCAGGGTGCTGGCCGACTTCCTGGGAGACCCTGTGGTGCCTGGGACAGGTGGGCACAGAGCAGCTTGGCCCAGGGGGGCATGGGGGTGCTGGGACAGGACACCTGGGGAGCTGGGAGAGAAACAGTGAGGTGGGAAAGGGGGCTGGCCATCTCAGGGTGGCCACTGTAACAGCCTCCAAACCACAGGGGCGGGGAAAGTGCCCAGAGAGTTGGCCTGTGCAGCTGCCACAGCACAGGAACAAAGGATCTGGAGTCCTCCAGATGGGGGTCCACCAGGATTGTACCCCCCAACCAAAGTGAGAAGATTCCTAGTCATAATGCCCAGCCTGAGGGGTGTGGGGGTAAAGGTGGTAAGCGTGTCCTCCTCCCACGCCAAGGGAGACCATGAACAAGAAGCCTGGCTCCTGGCCCCGGCCCAACTCAGGCCAACTTCACCGCAGGGCCCCAGGGGTTTCCTCTGGCCTTGGTGACCAGGCTGGGGATCTGGTCATGATCGGGAACATAGCATCTGCTCAATAAGTGACTCTCAAATGACCCTCAGAGGTGGACACTAGTAAGGACAATCCATGTGGGGGACCCCCACACCACCTTCAGTAAACACATAGACAAAACGCTGGTTCTTGGTGTCTTCAAAGCAAGGGTACAACGGGAGGCCCTGAAGGGGACTCTGGTTCCCAGAGGTGCCTCGGAGCCTCAGCTGCCGTCTGTAAAACAGGCACCACCACTGACCCCATAGGACTGCTGAGGTGTCACCGAGATGCCTGGACCCTCTCCATCAGCCAGAGAGTGGAGCTTCTGGGAGGCGTAAGACCAAGGACAGATGTACAGATCGGGGGCACCCCAGGGACCCCGATGCACGCCACCAGGGGAGCACTCTGGTCCTCAGTCCTGGCAGCTCATCAGAATCACATGGGAGCTCAGAAACCAGCCATGCCAGGAGGCCCATGCCTACGAATGCCACCCAGCACTGGGGTGGCCCTACCTGCCCGCAGGCAGAGCAGAGGTACAGCCAAGACCTGAGAGCAAGGGGTACTGTGTGGGGAGACCAGTGATGGAGTGAGGTAAGAGGTCGTGTCCCCTTCCTTTATTGTCCAAGTGGCCATCAGAGTCACCTGACCACACTAGGCGGTTAGCTTCTCGAGGCTTTCTTCTCTGTTTTGTCCCCAATACCTGGGTGATGCCTGCCATCTTGTGGGCACCTGAGAAATGTTTGACAAATGGGGACGTGACGGTGACATAGCGCTAGGGCACACAGGTGTTCTACCTAAGGCCTATCTGAGGTTTGCTGGTGTGGCTGTGATAAACGACCACAAACTGAGGACCTTATTCTCTCACAGTCCTGGAGGCCAACAGTCTGTGATCAAGGTGTCAGGTGGCCCCAGGTATTCCTTGGTTTATGACTGTATCATTCTAACCTCTGCCTCCATCTTCTCTGTCTGCCTCAAACCTCTCTGTCTTTCTCTTAGAAGGACACCAGTCATTGGATTTAGGGCCTTAAATCCAGGCTGATCTCATTTAGAGATCCTTCATGGAATTACATCTGCAAAGCCCCATCTTGCAAATAAGTCACATTGACAAGTTCTGGGTGGACATCTTTTCAGGGACAGCATTCAAGGTAGTACAGTCTGCCCAAGAGGTTTAGGTGACCTATGGACCAGCATTAAATCACATCAGATGTAACAGTGCTCGCATTCTCTGGATGCCTCAGGGATATCTTGGTCTGGTGCTAGCACATCTTTACCACGTTGCCAAAGAGTGTGGGTCGCGTGTGCCTCCAGCCAGAGTGACGGCTGGTATGGTTTTCAGTCACTCTCCTTGTACAGCAGATCATGCTGGTTCTTTCAGCAGCAATGTAGTCTGCATGTTATGATGGGAGAAGACTCAAAGAACACATTACTCTGATGTAAGCAGAACAGACACATAGCAGAAGGCAAAGGGTAGAACGTGAGCCCAATGCTGAATTTCACAGGGACCCTACTGATAGATGTCATTGTTCCCACTTGACAGGAGGGGAAACTGAGACTCAGAGAGATACAATGATGACTCAGACCTGGTTTCAGAGAGAACACAGGAAAGCCGGAATCTGAGCCCAGGTCCATCTCAATCCTCTCACAGCCTGTACTATCCCAGCAAGAAAGCACACACAATTCTGGTGGTGGGCCAAATAAGGCTCCCCAGAGAGATCCACGCCAGTCCTTGGGACCTGTAAACAGCTTACATTACATCACAAGAGGGACTCTGCTGATGTGATCAAGGTTATGAACCCTAAAATGGGGAGAATGTGCTGGTTATCTGGGAGGGTCCAGTCCAATCGCAGAAGGCCTTAAAAATGGAAACTAGGCAGAAGGGAAACTCGAGACTCCAAGTATGGGAACCCCATGGCTAGTTCTGAGATGAGGGGGCCACATGCGAGGTTGAGGACTGGAGAGAAGCCTCTAGGAGCTAAGCGTGGCCCCAGGTGGAGAGCCCAAAATCTGAATGAGTTTGGAAACAGATTCTTTCCCAGAACCTCCAGAAAAGACACAGCCCAGCTGACCCCTCGATTTTAGCCTGCTGAGAACCATGTTGGACTTCTGACCTATAGGAACCATGAGACAATAAATTTGTGTTGTGTTAAGCTGCTTGTGATAAAGTTGTTAATGCAGCAACAGAAAAATTAATACAATCGTGTAAATGTTATCTCAACAAATCCTAACAGCTTCCTGAAATCTGTTTGAGGTTGTCTCCGTTACACAATGATGCTCCGAAGGCCAGAAGCATGGAGAGCAAGCCTTCTTTACTTCAGAGTCTAAATTCCTCCCAACCTTCTGGCTGCCTCTATGAAGACATGTCACTCCCTTGCTTGGTGCTCTGATGGCCTCCAAACCCCTGCTGTTCCCCCAAGGTCCTGCCCACCTCATTCTCAGTCCCCCACTTCACCACCTCCCCACTTCTGTTACACAGGCCTCTTATGCCTTGACTACCCTGAGCTCATATTTGTCTCAGCACCTTTGCAGCAACTTATGGGGTTAGATGCTTCTCAAGGTTCAGTCTCAGGCTCAAATGAGTCAGAGAGGCATGGCTTGATCAGACCACTCCCATGTGAAGCAGCAACCCCCCCCTCCCCCAATTTCCAACTCAGCACTTTTTATCTCCCCACGCCCACACACAGTGCTCAAGTTCAAGTTGTAATTACATATTCACTCCCTTCTTTACTCATTTACTCTCTTTGGACCACTAGGCGGTGAAGGCAGGCAAACACCCTGCCATGTTCACTGCTCTTAAAAATTCTCCAATGGTTCATTCTCAAAGTGACAGTAACACCCACGTCCCTTCCTCAAAGGTCCTGCTAATGGCTCCTGCTGCCCCCTCTCCAATCACCAGCTCCTCGCTGGCTGGGCCCTGCCTGCATGTTTATTTTCTAGTTCTCAAACAGCCAAGCTCATTCCCACCATGCTCCATCACACCACCTCCCGACTTCTTGTTTATTTACTCATTTATGTACTTGTTTAATATCTGTCTCCCTGGCAAGGCTGAGATTCCCGCAAGAGAGCTGGGAGTTTTGTCTATTTTATCACAGCTTTGAACCCAGCACGAATACGCTGACTCATAGAGATGCTCACTGAGGAATGAATGAATGTGCGAGTTTGGGGAGAAACAACCCGGCTAGTGGGGCAAGGTAACGTCGGGGAAACCATTTCTCTTGAGCGTCGGTATTCTCATCTGTAAAATGAGGATAAACAGTCCCTACTTCATGGGAATTGAGGGTATAGCGGCACAATGTGGGCGCTCAACAAGTGAGAATTATTACCATTATTATTACCAAAGTGGTGGCATGAATGCCTCTTATTCAAATGCCTGCCAGCGCGCAGAGCGAGCACTCTGAGAAGTATAAACTGCTACTTCTTTGGGTGTTGTCACGGAACAAGGATTAACTCCTCACTGCTTCTGAAGATATGAGTGGGGGAGGGGGGTACGCCGCGAGGGGAAGAGAGTTTTCAAAATCAGAGCGCTACCCGCGGCCATCAGGAAGCGTCCTCCGCCCCCAGCGTCCCGCAACCCGAAGCGGCCGCACCTTCACCCGCTGCGCCTCGTTGATGCACTGCTGGTAGCTGCCGATGTAGAAGGCGTTCTTCACGTCGAACAGCTCGTCCACATCCCCTGAGCCGCCAGGGGTCGGGCCCGGGGCCGGAGGCGCCATGTCACTGTGGTCTCACTCGCTCCTCTTCCTGATGGACACGTCGGCCGGAAGCAGGGCGCCACCGCGAGATACACTGGGAAATGTAGTTTACTTGGCCTGGAGATGAGCTAATGGGAGACTCCGAAACGGGAGTAAAGGGGCGGGAGACGCAAGTGTGTCTTGCAGAGCATTTCGGGAATTGTAGTTTGATTCGATCCTGCGGGCCACTGGGATTCACCGAAACGGTAAGAAAAAGATCGAAGCTGGAAATGGAAGAGAGAGCTAACAAGGGTGAGACCACGCTGGAGGCGGGTCCAATCAACGGGAGAGTTTAGTGACGTCATCGGAGCGCGCCGGAAGCGCGGCTCACATGGGTTCTGCGCCCGGTGGCGAGGATGGCTGGGTTTGCGGAGCTTGGACTGTCTTCGTGGCTCGTGGAACAATGTCGGCAGCTAGGTTTGAAGCAGCCCACGCCCGTGCAACTCGGCTGCATCCCCGCCATCCTGGAAGGTGAGTGTGGCCCGGTCTCTTCCCCGGGAGGCGTGCCCGCGCCTGTCGCCTCCCTTCCCTTTAACCCACACTAGTCCTGCGAGGCGAGGGGCAGCCTCGGGAGTTTCGGGGAGCCTGGGTTGAGGCCCACTAGGCGGTTTTAGCGTTTAGGTTGCGCAACTGACTCGCTGTGTATCCCCGCCAAGTTATGTAGCCTCTGAACTCTCATAGTCTCAAGAGTTCGGGGCGGGGGGGGGGGGTTGGTGAATGACTAACCGATAATACTGGTAAAGTTGAGTAGTTTGTATTACTATCTTCATTTTACAAATGCAAAGTGAAGTTGTCAAGATTACTGGTAGATCCAGGACTCTGGTCCTGTGACTTCTGTTCTCACTCATCTGGCCCAGCCCAGTTTTGCTATTGCAGAGATGTTCTCATAAAGCCTAGGATGTGGCAAGTTGAGGGATTAAACAAAGGTGAAAGAGTCCACAGGGAGCATAAGATGCAGATTGGGGGAAGGCACTCCAGATTCCCCCAAGTTCATGCTGGGGGCAGGGGATGTCAAAATTAAGTGGTGGTTGGTAGCATCTTGGGTCAGATGGATGTGGGTTCTAGTGCAGCCTGCTACTCATCAGCTATGTTCCTGGGCAAATCTCTGAGTCTCAGTTTCACCTTCTGTTAAATGGAAATGATAATGGCTTCTTTCTCCTAGAATTTATCAGTTGCCCACAATGGGAAGTTGTTAGTATGCCCGGAATGGGAGTCCCCGGCACACACTTAACTGCTCATTAAATGTTAGCTGTTGTAAACTGTGCTGAATGGAATGTCTGTATACACCTAAACTGTGTTGATGTCGCTTGCCCTCTGCCCAGGTCGGGACTGCCTGGGTTGTGCCAAGACCGGCAGTGGCAAGACAGCAGCATTTGTGCTGCCCATCTTACAGAAGCTGTCTGAGGATCCCTATGGCATCTTCTGCCTCGTCCTGACACCCACCAGGTGAGCCCCCCCCACAGGCCTCCTGGGTGAGTTAACCAGCTGTGTTATCTCGGGCAAGTGCCTTTACCTCTCTGAGCTGCACTTTCCTTGTGTGCAAAATGGGGACAGAAATCATGCCTCCTCTTAGGTGTGCTACAGAATTAAACAAGATAGCATGTGAAAAATGCTGAGCACAGGGCTTGACTCAGGGTAAGAGGCCATACAGGAGCTGTCAATAGTCTTGTAGCTCAAAAACTAGGCATATCTTCTGATCCTGGGCGGATAGACTCGGTGGTTGACGTAAGTCCTTTCTAATGGCATGCTATAAGGCTGGTCTGGGAACGGGTGTAGTCAAGGAACGCTTCAGTCATGGGTGCTTAAAGGATGAGAAGCGTCTCGCAAAGGGACAAGTTTGGGGAAAGGTAATCTAGGCAGAGGGCTGCTGGTGCATTCATGCAGTGGTGTGAGTGGCAGAGAACAGAAAGGGTACTGGGGCTGGGCATGTTAGAGCCAGCTTGAGAAGGGCCTTGAATGCCAGGTTAGAATTGATTCTGAGGGAGTGTGAGCAGGAGAGGGTAAGACGGGAGGAGGCTGGGAAGTGGGGACATGGGGACATGGGTCAAGGAGGGGACTTGGACACTGACACTGACTGGCCCCAGGGAAGGGGGCACTAATGCTCGGGTTTCAGACTTTGGTAACTGGTGTCAAGGCCATTGCTGAGGACATGGGAGGAGGAGAAGCCAGTTTGGGTGGGACTGGTGGGGGTGGGGCCATGGGCTGTTCTGGGACCCAGTCTGGCGAGGGAGCAGAGCCCACACAGCCCCCCAATGCTCAGTGTCAGAGCTTTTGTCTAAAGGGTACTGGGAGCTGTGGAGGGTGTGTGAACAGGAGCCAGCGAGTCAGGAGGCCGCGGGGGTGGAGGTGGAAATGTGAGGCAGACACAGAACCCGTCTGACCCAGCCTGGCTCCTTCACACCCCCAGGGAGCTGGCCTACCAGATCGCAGAGCAGTTCCGGGTCCTGGGGAAGCCGCTGGGCCTGAAGGACTGCATCATCGTTGGCGGCATGGGTACGCGGGCCCCTAGGAGGCTCTGAGTGTTGGGTCCCCGCAGCCTCGCACCACCCGTCCAGCCCACCTCTTGCCCTCTCCCTGCAGACATGGTGGCCCAGGCCCTGGAGCTCTCCCGGAAACCACACGTGGTCATCGCCACGCCGGGGCGCCTGGCTGACCACCTCCGCAGCTCTAACACCTTCAGTATCAAGAAGATCCGCTTCCTGGTAAATTGGCCTGGCCACTGATTCATCCATTTGGGGAATATATGTCCCACAGGCCATCTAGTAGCATGTTAGGAACATAACAGGGACAGGTCAGAGACCCATAAGAGGTGACCTGTAGTAGCGAGAGTGGTTGGGAGCAGGGTGTCTCTGAGGAGGTGGCATTGGAGCTGAGACAGGTGAGGGAGCAGGGCCTCTGAAACACTGAGGGAGAGTGCTCCCAGGCCCACAGCCAAGGCTGGGAAGGAGGCCCACGGGGAAGCAGGCCAGCCTCGGACAGCGCCCTCCTCCGCATCCCTCTGCAGGTGATGGATGAGGCTGACCGCCTGTTGGAGCAGGGCTGCACCGACTTTACAGTGGACCTGGAGGCCATCCTGGCAGCCGTGCCTGCCCACAGGCAGACACTGCTCTTCAGCGCCACTCTTACCGACACGCTCAAGGAGCTGCAGGGCCTGGCCACCAACCAGCCCTTCTTCTGGGAGGCTCAGGCCCCGTGAGTCTACAGCCACCTTTGGGTGGGGGGAGGCAGGCAGCAGGTGCGGGGGGACGGGGGGGTCACACCCAGTGGAAGTTATTGCCCATGGGTGGGGCAGGGTATTAGCCAAATTCATCAGAAGGGGAAACAGGCCTGCCCGTCCCCAGAGTACGCACGGTAGAACAGCTGGACCAGCGCTACTTGCTGGTACCTGAGAAGGTCAAGGACGCCTACCTGGTCCACCTGATCCAGAACTTCCAAGATGAGCATGAGGACTGGTCCATCATCATCTTCACTAACACATGCAAGTGAGTGAGGGTGCGCCCCCCCCCATTTGCCTCCCGAGCGAGGGTGGGCTCCCCCGTAACCCTTCACGGAAGCCTAAGATGTGGCCTGAGGTCATGGGTGGGAGGCATGCAGCACTCCAGGGCCTGTGCTCAGACCCCAGGATTTGGAGGATTCGCTCAGGAATGCTCAGAGAGGTCAAGCGGCTCACCAAGGTTACCCCTCCTAAAGGTGGCACCAGGATTTCGGGTTCCTCAGACCCGCCCTTAACCCGAAGGGCCTGTGGCCTTGAGCTGTCACTACCCTTGGAACAGCCTATCCACTGTTGTCTAGGGTTGTCACAGTGGCACCCCCACCTGGGGTCGTCCTCCCCGTGGTCCTAGGTGACTTGAGAGTCCTCTGAAGCATAGAAGATTTCAAGAAGCTGTAGACTGTTCTAGCATGAACCAGTAGATAGGGATGCCACACCAAGAATGTAGATGGGCACTGCCCCCCAAGAATGTATTGGCTACCAATACGGATGGGCCCTGGATGTAGGGCTGACTCTTGTTTGCTTAGGCCAGGGGAGGAGTCAGAGAGAGGATGGCAGTGGACAGGACACCCTGCACCTCTGCTTGTTCTTTCCCAGCTGTGCAGGGCCACCTGCATGGGGTCCCGAGCAGGGCCGGGGGCAGGAATGCTTTTCCAGGAGCCTGGTGCTGGAGGGACTGACAGTGTGTCCTTCCTGCCAGGACCTGCCAGATCCTGTGCATGATGCTGCGGAAGTTCAACTTCCCCACGGTGGCTCTGCATTCCATGATGAAACAGGTGAGGAGACTTGCCTGCCAGAGGTGCCGAGGCTCCTCCCAGCCTCAGGGCGTTTGCCCAGGCTCCTCCCTCTCTGGAGCACTCTTCCTGCCGCCCCTCTCTGTCCTGGGCTGCCTTTCTCACTCCTCTCCCTTCCTGGACTGTGGGAGCCCTGTGAGGGCAGGACCATCCTGGCCTCCGCCTTGTGCCCAGGTCTCATACAGTAAGTGCTCAAAACATTTGCCAAGATGCTACCTGACCTTCAACCCCCCAATTCTCTCCCCAACTTGGCATAGAAAGAACGGTTTGCTGCCCTGGCCAAGTTCAAGTCTAGCATCTACCGGATCCTGATTGCAACAGATGTAGCTTCCAGGTGAGCAGCCCAGGGTGCTCCCTCCCATATGCTGGCTCAGTGACGCCCCACAGAGGGGCCAGAGGGGGAGGCTGGCCTTGGGCAAGCCCCAGCTTCACTGCTAAGTGACCTTGAATGAGTTTCAGCCTTGGTTTGCCCATGTGGACAGTGCTTCTGACCAGCCTCTGCCTCCAGGGGCTTGGACATTCCTTCTGTGCAGGTGGTCATCAACCATAACACCCCCGGGCTCCCAAAGATTTACATCCACCGAGTCGGCCGGACAGCCCGAGCAGGTGAGCAGACACGGCGGGGTGGCCTTTGGGGACCCATCCCTCCAGCCTATCCGTACTAGCAGGAGCGAAAGTCATGAGCTGGTAGGACGTGGGCGAGGGGCAGTACTGCACAGGTGAGAGGTGTTAGAGGCGGCGTTTGCAACTTGGGGAATTGTCCTTTCAAAAGCAAAGGTCGGAGTACTTTGGCTTCTCTGACTACATGCTGTCTCCTAGGGACACGGCACACACTGCCCCAGTCCCCACAACTCCCTGTTGCCTCACCCCAGTGCATGAGCCCTGGTGGATGTGATGTTGCCCTGGGGGTTTGGTGTCCAGGTTCAGCACCTCATTGGGACCCCAGCCAGGGGCCAAGGAGGCATCCATCTCTCTGCTCCCAAGCCCTCCCAGGGAGGGGCACAGCATTTGTGAGATTCTTCTCATGCCTAGAGTGGAGAGACGTGATTTCTGGCGCCTGGGGGCCTGGGCCTTCTCTCCTGTCCTGTGGCCTCAGGCAGGTCACACAAGCTCTCTGGGCCTCACTGCTTTGTCAAAGGATGGGTAATGAGAACGTGATGCCTGTGTGGGGCTGCTCTGAGCCTCACATGCCTCATCAGCTGTCTGTGCTGGTCCAGCACTAGTCACGGTCACAGAAATGGGGAACAGAGAAACTAGGATGCAGAGATTGGGGCTGAGGCCTGGCAGGGCTTATTGCTGACATATCTCAGCCTGGGCTCCTTGGCAGCCAGCCAAAAAGGGAAATTGACCAAGTTCCCTGGAGGGCCTCCTCTCCCTGGCGTCCTACAGCTCCCCTGAGACAGGCCCACCCATTATACCGCCCTGAGACCCTGGGCCTCCATTACCTGTGCCCACCTACCCACCAAGTTCTGCTCCCCTCAGTTGAGAGGAGCCCTGATCTGCCTGTGTTGATCCCCTATCCTGATCCCCGGCACTCAAGGTAACTGTGGTGCATCCTCACAGGGCGGCAGGGACAGGCCATCACCCTGGTGACACAGTATGACATCCACCTGGTACACGCCATTGAGGAGCAGATCAGTGAGTGAGGGGGTGGGGCAAGGGTGGGACACCGGCCCGCTTTCTCACGTGAGCAGACTTAAACTGCACCTTCCTTCTTATGCAACCTCCAAAGAAGTGATTAAACTTGAAGCTCCCCGGAATGGCCATCAGCAGCCAAAAGCCACAGCCGGTGGGCAGGGACTTTAGTTTCTGAGACCAAGCTGTGTGGATAGTCCCTGCGGATGGGTCAGAAGCCCCAAGTACAAGGCCTGGGCCTGTTTAAAACCCCCCTTAGGTGGTTTAATGTGTCGCCAAGACCAAGAACCACTGGGTATCTCCAGTCACCATACTGACTGTCCTGAAATTCAGAAACACCTTGACTTGAAAGGACACTGTATCCAAAAAAACCCCAAAAACTCCCAGTTCAACTCATACTGCCGGTAACCACAAAAAAAGAGCAGTCTCTACCTTCCTTAGGTCAGAAATCCCAGATCTTGGTGATGAAGGAGAATTGACTCTGGGTGGTCAACACACAACGGGATTTATAGATGATGTAATACAGAATTGTACACCTGAAATCTATGTAATTTTACTAACAATTGTCACCCCAATAAATTAAAAAAAAAAGATCCCAGATCTTGCCCACCTGACCTTTATCTGATATGACCCACCGCATCGGAAACTCACTATGTAGCTGGAATTCCTTTCCCTATCGTGTCAGCCGTGCCCTGCCCCCATCCTGGGCCCCCACTGTTCCCACAGAGAAGAAGCTGGAGGAGTTCTCAGTGGAGGAGGCCCAGGTGCTGCAGATTCTCACACAGGTCAACATGGTGCGGAGGGAATGCGAGATTGTGAGTATCAGGGAGCAGGTCCTTGGGGCCCAGGGTGCTCCTTTCAAGATGGGAACCCCCATGATGGCCTCTCCCTCCTTCCCAACCCCAGAAACTGGAAGCAACCAACTTTGATGAAAAGAAGGAAATCAACAAGCGGAAGCAGCTGATCCTGGAGGGAAAGGTGAGGGCTAGGTTGACAGGTGGGTCAGGGGGCAAGGTTCCCAAGGGGTGGGGGATGACCAGCTCAGCCACCTGCCCTTCCTCCCCGAGCCAGGACCCTGACCTGGAGGCCAAGCGCAAGGCTGAGCTGGCCAGGATCAAGCAGAAGAACCGGCGCTTCAAGGAGCAGGTGGAACACACGCTGCAGCAGCAGGCGAGCAGAGCTGGCCGGAGGAGGCATCCAGCCAGGGCCCGGCCTGAGGCCCGTTCAGCCTCAGTGCCCACCCAGGGCCCGGCCTGAGTCCCACACAGCCCCCACCTGCCCAGCCTGGGACTCCTTCATCGAGCCGAGGGTTGGAAGGTACTCCCCTGGGGATAGTCTCCCCTTCTAACCTGCCCAGCCCCCCTCAACGGAGCCCATGGACACCCACAGTACATGGATTGTCCATCCTGTGGCCCCTTCTCAGCACCTTGGCCAAGAGTCAGACTACAGAGGAGGAAAGAATACTGGCCACGTGGTTGGGCCCAGCTCCACACAGTGACACACTCCCCGCTGTTCCAGGGTCACTGCAGCGGGTACTGTGGGGCCCCAGAGTGAAGATGTGTCACTTGAAGGAGGCATTCAATAAATAGGTCTTTTGACTTCCAGTCTGACTCTCGGGGAGCAGGGGCAGGGGAGGAAAGTATGGCCACCTGTGCCTCTCAAGTCCCCCAGAAGTTCATGTCACTCCACCCCACCCCCATTCTCCATTCCCTTTGGGCAAGGCCCAAAGCTTTGAACTGCAATGCTGGTTGTTCCTACTGGGTGACCTTGGTGAAGCCCCTTGGCCTCGGTTTCCTCATCTAGAAAATGGGCATAGCAACTACACCTGTCCAAATGTGGCCCTGAGATTGGTGAGATCATTCCCTTGCCTGGTGAACAGGGCTGTGGTCTAGGAGCTTCCCTGCCTGTCCACCTTGTCAAGTTTGGCGTTTGTAGCGAGAAGGTAAGGGGGCTTAACCAGGGGCCACCTAAGTCCAAACTGGTCCAGACAATAGGCTGAGCCCCAGGGGATGGGGGCAGCAGGACCAAGCAGAGCTGTGTGGCCTGGGCATGCCTCTCAGGCTCTTGAGCCTTACCCTGCTCACCTGCAGGTGGCTTCCCAGACCTACATGGATGGAGGGCAACTATGGTGCACCTGAGAAGGCAGGAAAAGGTCCAGTGACAGCAGTGAGGTGCCCGGGTGCCCACATACCACACACACACAGCCACGCTTAGAAATGTAATCTGGGCATCAGCACGCGCCCCGGGAAGTCTAGAAATCCTACACAACGAAAAGCCCCAAACAGCCCCTGAGCTGTGAGTGGCCAGGCCCTACCTGGGCTGAGTTGGCCCCGTCCCTGCCAGGGCGAAGGGCCTGCTGTGCCGCCTGCGGCCGGCCCATGCTCCAGGCGGAAAGCATTCATGTAAAACCCCCTCCCATAGGCCCCAGCTCCCATGTGGACCAGTGGCAGGGCTCAAGGCTCAGGGGGTTCCCTCAGCCAGGCGGGCCAGGCCCTCGCGAAGCTCGCTCAGCTCAAACAGCCTGACGTCCAACAGCTGTGCAGCCCGGCCCACCTCGGCCCGTGCCCGTTCCCGCTCAGCCCGTGCCTCCTCCAGGCTGCGCTCCGTTGCCCGCAGCTGGTGCTCCAGCTCCGTGTTGCGGGTCTCCAGGTCCTGCAGAAAGACAGCAGACAGGTTTGGTGGCCCCCACAAATGTCCAGGGTCATCAGCCCTGCCTGGGGCATCCAGTACCTGAGTGCCATACCCCCAGACCCCACTCTGGGCCAAACCCCCTCTGTCTCGGTGGCCTCCTCCCTGCCACCTCTGCCCAGGTCTCCGTGGTCCCCCATCAATTTGGAAACCACAGAACTGATCACGTCCCTCTTCTGAAAACCCTCCTGTGGCCCATCAGGCTGGGGACTAAATCCATACCCCTCCCACTTCTTGCTCACTCCAACTCAGCTTTGCTGGCCTCCTTGTGCGTCCTTGAACATGATGATTTCCTCCCCACCTTGGCTTTTGCACATGCTGTGCACTTTGCCCAGGAGACAATTAGGGAGCATGTCCCCAGCCTCCCTCTCCCTGGGACACTTTTGGAGGCACCAGATACTTTAACATCTCCACCTGCAGACTCACAGGATGTGCCCATGAACATTTCTTGGATGAAGTCTTTAGCGAAGCCAAGCCAGCCAGACCTAGGTTCAAATACAGGCTTCTGACCTTAGGCCGGGGATGTGTGAGGGCTCCATGGTGTCAAACACGGGAACTCAGCAGGGACTCAAGAATTGAGTGAATGGATGAACATAAAACATCGTACCCATAACAACCACTTACAAACCACTTCGGACCTTCCATGCATCTGGTTTTCCTCATCCTACTTATAACCTTAGGTGGATGTCTTCCTGACCTCATTTACAGGTGGAGAAACAGGCTCAGGGGGACCCACCAGGAAGGGAAGATCACAGGCGTGCCCCACACCAGAGGGTGGCTGCCCGTAAATATGGATACCCCACACACACCCTGGCAACCACACACACCTGCACCTTCTGCTGCGTCTCCTCGCGCTCCACTGCGTCAGGGGCCTCGCGGGGCCCACCAGCCTGGCTCTTCAGCGTCTGGATCTCCTAGTGGAGAAGAGTTTCTAGGGCCTGTGCTGGGTGGGGGTCCTGCTCCCTCATGGGAGGTCAGGGAAGGTGAGGCCTGGGGATGCACACACACAGACACACGCTCGGTACTCACCTGGTCCTTGGTTTGCACTAGGGCCTCCAGCTGCTCCAATGTCTGGCCAGGCCCCTCCTTCTCGCTGACTGGGGGGGGCTCCAAGACTGCCTGGGCCTCCAGCTCAGCCACCTGCATGGACAGGAAGGTCAGCCACTACCTGGGGAATCTGCCTCCTGCTCAGTCCAGCTCATGACTAGGCATTCACCCTCTCTGATTGGAGCTACCACCCACCCTTGGCAGGGAGGATTTTGAGTTCTGACACCCCTCTGTGGGGGGCTCTATTTCAGACCCATTTTATAGAGCACAAAACTGAGGCTCAGGAAAGCGACCTGCAGAGATCACACAGCCAGTGCGTGAACCCAGGACAGACGTGACGTGTGGAGGAACAGGCTCCACAGCTGCCAGGCCACTTGGGGTCTCTGGGAGGGAGAGGTCCCCGTACCCGCTGCCTCAGCCGCTCAGCCTCTGCGCGCTGGCCCTCCAGCTGCTGCCTCCATTGGGCGGCGGCGGCGTTGGCCTCTCGTAAGGCGTTCGCCAACTTGTTGTTGCTGTCCTGCAGCGCAAAGAATTCGGCCTCCCACTGCACCTCACCCACGGAGCTGCGGGAACAAGGCAGGGTCAGGGCAGGCGCTGGTCTAGGGGTCGCAGTTGGCCGGGGGCGGGGCAGTTTTAGGGAGGCGGGTCTCGCCGTGGGTGGGGTCTTGGCTGGGCGGCGCTAGGGGCGGGGCCAGTGTGGGGACGTCGGGGGAGGTGGATCCTTGTCCGGGGCGGGGTCAGAGCAGGCGTGTGGTGTCAGCTAAGTGAGACAGTGGGAATACCGCAAGGGGTCAGCCTATGGGGACGTGGCCAGACAGAGTGGGACTGGGAGGTTCCGGTAGGTTTAGAACTATCCAGAGGAGGTGGAGGGGGCGGGGACTGGGCCAGCCCCGGGAAGGCGAGGTCAAAGCAGGAGCGCATTCGAGGAGCACGGTAGGCTCCGGAAGAGGCAAGATTGGGGTTCAGCCTCCTCGTTCCCAGGCTTTGGGAACACAGTCAGATCCGCCGCCGGTCGCGCCCC
The DNA here is from genome assembly GCF_036562045.2 of Rhinolophus sinicus. Classification (NCBI taxonomy): domain Eukaryota; kingdom Metazoa; phylum Chordata; class Mammalia; order Chiroptera; family Rhinolophidae; genus Rhinolophus; species Rhinolophus sinicus. Next base: position 78,364,284 of record NC_133757.1, on the reverse strand, counting down.
AGCAGATTCTAAGAAGCTCCTCTCCCCTCCCTTCGTCCTGCTCCGCTCCTGTGCCCCGCCCTACCCCCCTCACCCCTCTGACAGCATCTTCTTGAGCCGCTCGCGTTCTGTGGGACCAGGGGCGTCGGCGCTCTGACTGCGGAACAGTTTCTCGTCGCCGGGGCCGTTGGTGCTGACGAGGGGGCTCGGGGGCACCTAAGGGCGTGGGCAGAAGCGGGGTCACATGAGGGGATGGCTTCAGTCAAGGACCGGTTACAATGTCATGGTTGGGGTCAGGGCTCATGTTACGACTGGCGTTGTGACAGGAAAAGCGTCCTCCCAGCACCGGGATGCGAGTGTGCCCCTTTCCTCCTCAGCCAAACTCCATGGCTCCCCATGGCCCCTTTGAGGTAATTCCAGGCCCTGGCCCCACACCTTGCTTGCCTGAGCTCTCACCAACCCCCCAGGAGCAAACCTGATGCAGGCCCGTCTAAACCCACTGAAATACTTGAAATCTGCCCAGGGGGAAGCAGTCTGAAACCTCTGTGCTATTCCCTAGGAATAAAGCCCCTCCCTGGAGCCTAATTTCAACATCCATTTCAGATTCTGACCGGAAGTCCGCGGCACCAGGCTGAATTCCTTATGAATCCACCTTGCTGCCTGGACCACGGGGGGCCAGCCTGCTTTTTCATCTCTGTAACCTTGGTCCAGCCCTGGGCCTGGCACACAGCGGGTGGTCAACAAATTATGCTGAATAAATTAATGGGGGAATGACCCAGGAACAGTTCTTTACTGCTCCTGTACTTAGCCATCCCAACTTCAGGTTTTGACTCTGCCATCTGACCTGGCTTTCTGGCTTTCCCTGACCCAAAACTAAGCCAGACTCACACACACACACACACACACATGCACGCACGCACACACACACACACACAGGCGCGCGTGCTTGCCATGGCACCTACACCCCTCCTCCATGGTCCTGGCCATGGATCTGTGAGCATTTGGTCTTGAACACCAGCACAGCACATGGACCCCCCAATATCGGTTGAGTGCCGGACAGGCATGGGACAGGGAGGGCTGACCTGGTGGGCAGTGAGCCCCAGGGCTGGACTGGTGAGCTCCCCTCCATCCTGAGATTTCTCCCTTGCCAGTCTTGCTGCTTCCTTCACTTCCTGGAACTTCTCAGCAAACTAGGGTGAGGGGGCAGGAACAGATAGTCAACAAACCCCTGGCCCCTCCCCCAAGGCCCCACCTTGTCACCCCCACCCAGTGCCAGCCCTGTCACTTAGGAAGGGACTTTAGGAACTGTGTGCATCCCCTCGTCTCAGGAACTGCAAGTGGGAAGAAGGCCTGGAAAATGATGCCCCAATGAGCAGAGTCAGTTTGAGGGTAAAAATGGGATGTTCATGGAAGAGGGAGCCCTCTCAAAAAGGGATCCCCATTTTCCTCTCACTGAGGCTTATTTCAGCAAGCTGAGCCTCAGATGGGTGCTAGTCTGTCTTTAATGCCTGGGACACGTGGAAATATCTTTGTATGACAAACAGAAAACAGGTTTTGTGCTCAGAGCTCTAGCCAGTGAGAAAGTGATTGCCCTGTTCTCATTTTTGTTGTATTAATGTTTACATTTGCTGCCCATACCAGCTTTCCAGTTAGGGTAGGATACGTTTTTTTGTTTTGTTTTTTCATTTTAAAATAAATTTCCTTAGTTTGAAAATAATGTTTTAAAGAAAATATTTACAGACATACAGCCACTTGATTTGTGCAAAGGGGCAGTGCAATTCACTGGGCAAATGGTCTTTTCAAAAATGGCCCAAGAGCAACGCATATTCATGTGGGAAAAAATACTCCTACCTTACACCACCCACAGAAATAAATTCACAACCTAAATGTGAAAGGAAAACAAAAGCTTCTAGAAGAAAAGAAAATTGTCATGCCTTCGGCAGGACTCAAGGGCACTAACTATCCAGAAAAACAATGGATAAAACAATACTGAAGTTTAGAGACAGCAGAGTGGAAGGAAATGATAATGTACTGCCAGGGTGTGTGGGGAAGTACCCAGCCCAGGGACCCAGAGAGGGGCAGGGTGTGCCTGAAATTGGTTGCAGGTGGCCTGCAGAGCTGGGATGTAAACCAGGGAACCAGGACGGGGCTTCTGGCTTATCTAATTCTGCAGCTGGGAAGGTGGAATGCCAGCACCTGCCCAGGGGCCCCAGTGCATCCAGAAGACCCACACCCAGCCCTGTCCCTCCTACCCCATACCCCCGAGACCCACCTGGGTCAGATGCTGCTCAGAAGCAAAGCCAAGGCCATAGACAGTGTTGGCGCGACTGTCTGCCCACTGCCCGAACTTCTGGGAGGTTTTGGTAAAGGTCATGTTGGGAGTGACAGTGCTGTTGATAATGGCCTGGGGAGAGGGGAGCAAAGTTCAAGGTTAATGGGACTGCAAATAATGAACGTGAGACCTTGGAATACCACTTTGTATTAGTGCCTCGGAGGTTCTGGTCTGAGCCGTTTCAGGAGGGAGACTGAGGCTCAGAAAGGGTCAGGGCTCCCTACTCCCTCTGCCCGTAGGCACACAGCAACAAGCAGACCCAGGCCTATTGCTGGGACCCCTGTCACCTGCTGCCCCACCCAGGCCCCGCCAGGACCTTGGCACCCCCGATGCTGATGATTCGGTAGACATTGCGGGTGGCATCGTAGAAGTAGGAGACAGTGAGCGCGTGCTTGCCAGCGGGGATCCAGTTCCGCTTGGTGGCTGGGTCAATCTGGAACACATGTGCCCGTGTGCTGAAGATGGGCTGCTCCCTGCGTGGGGAGAGGGCTCTCAGTGGGTGCTGGGCACCACCAGGAGCTCAGGGCCAAGCCGGTAGAGACAGGGGCTCACCTGGCTGTGGACATTGGTCAAGCTGGGCTGGGTGAGCTCCAAGGGGCAGCCAGAGGGGTGGCAGGAGCTGCTGGTTCGGTCTCTGGGAGGAGAAGGGGTTTGTCAGTGTCCCCCCAAGTCAGGCTGAGTGAGGCCAAGCAGGTCCAACCTCAGGACCCAACACGGGGTGCACCGTTCCCAGAACTTCAATCAAAAAGGTGAGGGAATCAGTAGGTCACTCAGAGCAAGAAGACCTTGACTTTCTCCACCCAGAGAAGCCCGCACCACACTCTGGGCAGGAGATGGGTCTCTGAGAGGAGCCAGGTGGCCCCTGACATCTCAGCATCCATCTCTCATTGTCCTGAAGGCCAAGGCCAGCACCCGCTCAGTACTTCCCCACACATTCACCCATCACTTCCCAAACCAGGGCCTCCAGCAAAAAGTGAGGCATCACCAAGTGCCTACTGGGAAACCAGTTCCCACAAGCCCCACAGAGGGACCCCTCCATTTCCACTCTAGGCCCCAGGCACAGACTTAGAGTCGAAGTCCAAATCTTCAGGGAACCCCATCCTAGTTAAAAAGACAAGATGTAGCCAAACAGGACCACCCAGGTGCCCACTGCCAGATCACCCATCAGCACTCACTCCCAATACCATGGGGGTTGGGCAGGACCCAGGATTGGGAGATGGTCTACCTAGTCTCTGCTGGTTCCTCTAGCCACCCCACCCCCACCAAAACCGGGAACAGCTGCCCAGGGTGACTTCCTGACCCTCCGGCTGCGCCCACAAACTTGCATCCAGGGTATCTGCAGGGGATCCAGGAGGGACCTAGGAGAAGGGGGGACAAATTGGAGGAAGGGATGCACGGCCAAGTGGCCTCCGTGGTCAGAGGGGGACGTCCCCCCCCTTCCTGGGCAGCTGCTGTCCTGGTCACAGGGTCTGAAACCGGAGCCCCTGGTGGGGGAGGGGCGGCAACTCTGGCCGGGTTGGGGGCGGTCCTGGGTCTGGCAGGGGCTCCGCGGCGTAGGGGTCCCAGAACTCACGCCCTTATGGCCAGGACTCTCCTGCAGAGACTTGCGCATTTGGGGAAAGTTACTCACCAACTAGTCATGCGCCTCGGACGCCGCCGGCGGAGGGGCTCCCGGAGGGGGCCCAACCCCGCCGGGTGCCCGGAATCCCCAATTGCCGGTGGGAGCGAAGCCCCACCCCACGCGTCCCAGTCGGGGGCCTGATACTCAGTAAGGATTGAATCCCCACCCGCGTCAGGAGCAGGGCGCCCGTACTTCGGTTAGTGAGGCCTCCGACCCTGGAACTTCCGAGATCCCTGCGACGCCCCCGACTCCAGGTCCAGAACTTCGGGGACTCATTATCTGCCTCCTCCACCCCAAGGTCCAGAACTTCGGGGATCGTCCGCGCCGCCCCCAATTCCTGAACTTTGGGGACCCCCTGCCACACTTCTATCTCCAGGTCTAGAATTCAGGGTACCCTCGCGCCGACCCCTGCCCCAGGTCTGGAACTTCGGAGACACATTCCTGAGACGCCGAGCGCGGAACTTTGGGAATCCTTCGCACTGTCCCCTCCCCGACCCGAGCTCCGGAACTTAGGGGCCCCTGAGCCCCCGCAAGACCTGGAACTTCGGGGCTCCTCCGGCCGCCCCCATCCTCGTGTCTGGGACTTCGGAGACACTGGCGCCCTTCCCCGGCCCTGGAATTTCGGGGCCCGCGCGCCCCGACGCAAGCTCGGCCGGCCGGGCTCACCCTGCCTGCTGGGCGCCCCGTGAGCGTCCGGGCGGAGTCGGGTGCGGCCAGCGGTGCTAACTCCCCGCACCGGGCGCCCGGCTCTCTCGATGGCTCCGGGGCTCGCGCCCTCCGCGCCGCCCTCCGTGCCGCCCGCGCCTTTGTCTGCGCCGCCGCCGCCGCCCGCGCCGCCTCCGGTCCCATCGCGGTCGGTCCCGACGCGGCCGCCGCCCGCCCCGCCTCCCCGGGCCCCGAGGCCTCCCGCAGCGCCCTCTACCGGCCCTCCACGGTGATGGGGGTGGGGGAGCCCATAGGAATGGGGAGAGGGGTGGGACTGGGGGTAAGGGCGGGGAAGGGGACTGGTGTGGGGGACCCAGAAACCGAGACGGAGGATGGGGGGGGAGGCAGAGACACAGGAGACAGACAGACGGAGAACTACAACAGTGTAACAAGACAACTGTGGCATTGCCAACAACCGTAGGGGATGGTGATCATTGGTATGTTATAGAATCCCTGAATCTAGGGCTTAGGGATTGTCGGTGTCCAGTTCCCACCGAATGGTGAGTCTGGTGGAGGTCCGCAGGCCTGGATTGCCACTTCTGGTCAGAGGGAGCCCGCCCTTCATACACTTGCCAGAAGCAGGTCCTCATGGGGCTGAGCTGCGATCACCTCCCCAGGCCTGAGCTTACCTCCAAGCTACACAGTGCTGTTGGCGGTGGGCAGAGGCAAGGAGGCTTTGCCCGACCGAGGCTCACAGTTTCCTGAAGCTCTGAGCTCTCTGACAACCTGAGAAGTTTTGCTTTTGGTCTCCTCTGTCACATCTCCTTTCCCTCTTCTTTTATTTCTGTTTGCCTGACAAGAATCACGCATCTAAATGCGTAGCTACTTTCAAATTACGTTTAGATGAATTCTAGAGACTTATTCCCAGGCCAAAATCTGAGTTTCCTCCCTCCAGGCCTTTGCCCAAGCTGTTTCCTCTACCTGGAGTGCCCTCTGGCAGGCATATATTCTGCCTGGTCCTTCAAGGCTCAGCTCCCCGCCCCTCTCCTCCTGGAAGCTTCTCTGACCATCCTGGGCTTGGAAGCGATCTCGCCCTGCCCTGCCCCCTCTCCTTTCCCTTTCTGTCGAATAAGTGATGTGTGTTACCTGTGTGTTAGTTCAGTGCGGCCAGGTCTGGGAGCTCCTGGAAGGCCAGCCCATCCTGGACCCCCAGCCTTACTGGGGAAAGAGGCACAGACTCAGTTTCCCAGGCTGCTTCTAACTTCACAAGGCATCTGTACGAGCAAAAGATTTGGCTTCGCTCTCAGGCCTGAAGCCACAACATGCTTGAACACTGTGAGGAACAAAGAGAATACCGTCTGTTCTGTGCAAAAGTGACTTTTCCTTATTACCAAAGAAATAATAATAAAGTAACTGGAAAGGTGCCTGCAGGGCCGAGGCTTCTGGAAGCTGCTTAGGGTGTGCTGAGTGCCAGCCGGCTACAGAACCGGGGCCACGTGGCCATTCAAGGGGGAGGCAGGCGAGGGGCCCAGGCCAGCTTTCCTCCTTGTGTGGGCAGAAGGCAACAGCATGAGAGAGAGTGGGGAGTTGAATCCTTTCCTGGACACCCCTCTCAGGCTCCAGGAGTGGCTGGGATGCTGCTGGCCTTGAGCAACCCTGACCTGAAGTTGTCAGTCAAGTCCAAACTGAGTGAATGGCTTTGTCAGTGCAGACCTGTTTTCTCACCTGGAGAATGGGCTGATGGGCTCTGGGCTGGGGTTGGGGAGGAGGCAGTGAGGATCCAGGTGACACAAGCAGCTCCTCACTCTCTCTTGGGTATAGATGGGTAGGGGGCTTCCCTGAGCTGCCACCCCTACCCCAGCCTGAGCCCACTTCTCCTTGGGCCTATCCTTGCAGGGTAGGCAGAAGCACCACCCCAGGGTGGCTGACTAGAAGTAACAGCTTTCCCTTGGGGCTGAGGAAGGACATGAGAGAATGAACAACCTGTCATAGGAGGCACCAAGCAAGGACAAGAATGGCTTGTTGGGCTCTAGGGAAGCAGTTTGCAGGGTGGCGCTTATGGCCTCTATTTATTGTGACCCAACCTTTGTACTAAAGCTAAATCTTCTCTCCTCCCTGGAGGGTTCCTGTCCCACCAGAAGAGGGGAAGTCTGTCACTCTTCTCCAAAGGGACATGCCCAACTACATGACATGAGTCACAGTGGCCACCTATATCTGTTGTGGCATGATTTGGTTACCATCCACCTCTTTCACAGCTCTGCCCAGCACCTGGAGCAAGCCTGACATACAGCAGATGCTCTGTAAATGCTTCCAGAAGGAAGGGATCGCTAGATCCCAGCATTGGTCTTTGGTGGCCTCCAGAGTCATATGAGCCAGAAAGTGACTCCCAGCCCTGCCTCTTACCAGCAGTGTGACTTTAAAGAAGCCAGTTTCCCTGTCTGTGTCCTAGTTTCCCCATCTATAAATGTGCATAAGAATGGTACCCACTTCTGAGGTTTCCTGTAAGGACCCAACAAGTCCTTGTATGAAGAGGGTGTGATCCTAGGAGCTTAATTAATGCTCACTGTTATAAACATTATATTTATTCTTGGCTGTCTGGGCATGTGGTTTTGATCCTGAGCAAAGTTCTTAAGATTTTCTCTGTTAGAGGTTGAAGGATTCCAACCAGGTGTAAATTCTTGGGGACAAAATTGGTCCAACCTGGTGTGATATCCTCTAAATATTTAGCTTTGGGTCCCTTATGTGCCCCTCCAGCCATCCTCCTCTTCCTTCTCCCCATTCCCCCAGCCATGTCCAGTTGGGCCAGCTACCAGAACTTATCCTCTAGGAAAACTCCTAATCGTCCCTCAACGCCCCACCTCCAATGTTCTTTTCTGTGAGAAGCCCTCCCTCCTCTTCCCCTAGATCTTCCCCAACACTTTCCCTCCTGGCCCAACTGTGACTCCAGGGGGCTGCCAGTGTCCGTGTCTAACTCCGACTCTGCTACGCTGAGGCACCTCAAGAGCTGGGCTGAGGCTTCCCTTTGGCTTGGCATCTCCTGGCATTGGGTGGATGCATGGGGGTTATGGCAGAGGAGAGTTTGATGACTCGATATTGGTGATAGTAACTCTGCCTTAAATTTATATCCAACTCAACTTCTGCCCAAAGCTAAGGTTAATTCATTAAACAAACAGCCCCCAGGAAATAATGGAACCCGCTGGCTCAGGCCCAGGCACACAGGTGCTTGAGGAGGGAAGGGGTCCAGTCCTGGGTTATGAACTTGAGCTCCCAGGACCTGGGCAGATCAGGGGTGGGAAGTGGCAGCACTTGTGCCCCCTCCCAACTCCAAACCTGGATCCCACAGACCTAATTACCCTCATTGCCACGTGCACTAATTACCTCTGTGGTGCCAGGTGGCTGGGCGGGGGCTGCTCCACTTTTGGGAGGTAGGTCGGGACCGATTATTTTTGGCTATGACGTCCTTGAAGGCTCTGCCATCCACCAGCGTGAAGGGCAGAAAGTGGGGCGGAGAAATTGCGGTCACGACAGGAGGGACACTGGGAGATGTGTGGGTCGGGTTGGCCCAGGAGCTCCCTGAGCAGGGGTTTTGGCCTGAGGCCTGAGGGTCTTTGGCACATAGCTGGAGGTGGCAAGACCTGGAGGGGCTGAGAATCAGCTCTGAGGTGGACTGGTCTGGAGGCCTGTTTTAAACGTGGCACCATCGGGGGGAGAGGGGCTTGCTGTGGAGGGCTGGTCAGATGGGCCTGGCTGGGAACACCAACCACCACTGACTTGCTGTGTGTTTCTGAGCACATGACTTCCTCTCTTTGCATCTGTCCTGAGGGATCAAATGGGGATAATAACTCACAAAGTGTGCTTTGGGCAGAGGGCACAGCATGTACAAAGACCCTGCGGTGGAGATGGGCTGGGTGCGTTGGAGGAACAGTGGGGAGGCCAGGTGGCCAGAGTGAAAAGAGAGTAGGGGATTCTGAGGGTTGAGGGGGTCACAGGCCAGGTGGGGCCTCATGGGCTATGATAAGGTGTATGGGTTTTATTCTAAGCGTACTGGGGAGCCATGGGAGAGTTTGGAGCCAGAGAGGGAGAGACGTGATCAGATTTACACAGCAGGCTCCAAGCTGGTTTTTAGCTTTTAGGAGAGAACCAGGTGACTGTTTATGTGGAAAATGGGCGCAGAACCTCCCTGTCTCTGAGCCTCAGTTTCCTCATCTTGGGTAGAGTCCTGAGGCTTAGCCAGCCCCAGCGCACACACTAGACCCTCAGCCAGGGAAGCTCTCCTCCCCCGAAACTCCCAAATTCTGGCCAAGCAGTCTACATGGGCTCTCCTTTGCCTGCCCTGTCCTCCTACTCTCCTTCTGTGGCCTTGAAGGAACAGCTGTGGGAACAGAGAGCGGGAGGCCTCAGGGAAGGCGGAGAGGAGGGGCTCCGGGGGCCGTGTTCCTGCTTGGTGACAGCCTACGCGGGGCCGACGGGTGCTGAATGTTCTTGCAGGAACTGGGTGACTCACATGTGGCAGCCTCTTCCCTTGATCTGCTAAGGGAGGCCATTCCTGGTCTCCAGGCACAGATTGAAATCAGGATTCACCTCTCTGGGACGCCCCCAAACGAGTCCTCCCTCTGCCTCCCAGGATCCCTTTAACTGGCTGCACTGCTCACTTTCCTGCTCCTGCACCTTTCATGGCTCTCCTGGAGGCTTCAAAGGGAGAATCCAGCTCCCTATCACCATTGGCCACACTGCTGGACCCCACATCTGAACCTCTGCACTCATCTCCAACGCTCCCTCCTCCAGGAAGCCTTCCCAGACTCCCTCTACTCCTCCAACCCTGACCTCATAGGAGGGGGCTGTCTCTGCCTCCACCTCAGATTGGGGCTTCTCAGAGTCCAGGCTCAGGCCAAGGCCTCTCAGGGTCCCATCATCACCCAGTGGGGAAGGCCACAAAGGGGACACTGGGGAGGACTCCTGCTGTGGTCGCCCAAGACAGGACCCCACGGGCCCAACCTCTAACTTCATTTTTATAGAAGAGAAAACTGAGGCTCAGGGGATTTAAACCAATTCTCCAAATCAAAACTGGCCAGGTGGAAAGCTTGGCTTTAAACCCGGTCTGAGAGCCAAGCCCTGCTCCCTGCAGCCTTTGGAGCCTTATTTACACACTGGTAGGGGAGGAGGCATCACCTGCCTGCAGGTAGACTTGATACAGTCTGGGCTTAGACACCCAGGGTGGGAGAGCCTGTCTCCATGGACACATTGGGGGCCTCCCTGGGCCTCTATTTCCTCCTCTGTAAAATGGTGGTTCCTTATCTGTTAACTCATGTTTATTGAGCACCTCCTGTGTCCCGACACTCTGGGAGGCCCTGCCCTGAGGGAGTGCACAGCTATCTGAGCTATCTAAGATGGATGATAAACGAGAAACAAGTAGGATGACTTCCGACAGTTTATGCAAAGTAGAGAAAAACAGACAAAGCAACAAGCAAAGACAGGTAGTTGGTGGAGGCTGCTCAGAGAAGGGGAAGAGCATGTGCAAAGGCCCTGAAGTGGGAATGTGCTCAGCCCCTTGGAGAAGCATTGAGGACGCAGGTGTAGCCCTTGGGGGGATAGTGAGGAGCCTGGTGGGCAAGGAGCCTTGTGGGCCCCAGCAGAGTGTGGACTTTATACTCAGAGCCCTGGGGAGCCATGAAAGGCTTTTGAGCAGGAGAAGGTCATGATCTGTTTTTACATGTGCTAGATAAGTTTCGCCAGAGTGCCACTTGGTGGATGGACTGAGAAGGGTGATTCTAAGACTTTCTTCCTCTATTATCTCGAGGCAGAGAGTATCCTGGGCTGTGCTTGATAACAAATGACACTGTTATCAGCCCTATTATTATATCTTTGGGGTTGGCCACAGGCTCTAAGTTCATATCACTCCCAGGGCCTCGGGGAGGGAGTCTGTCTCACTTATAACCCCCTTTCTGTCTTATCTGGCCTCTCTCTCTCTCTCTCTCTCTCTCTCTCAACCTGTCTCTGTCTCTGTCTCTGTCTCTCTCTCTCTCTGTCTTTCTCTGTCTTTCTCTCTCTCTCTCTCTCTCTCTCTCTCTCTCTCTCTCTCTCTCTCTCTCTCTCTCTCTCCTCCCCCTGAAGCCCTCTTATCGCTGAAATTCCAGGCCTCCAACAGGACGGAAACATCTGCTTCCCTGAGCATGGATCCCGCAGCCCCAAGGGAGGTCACAGAAGAGCCTCCTGTCCCCCAGGCTGGGGGAGGAGGACCACTGAGGGAAAGAGAAAGGGTCACACATTATGCACTGGCTGCATACACAGGGGAGACACTATATACAGGCTGCATTCAGGGGTCTGCGTTCGAGTCCTGTCGCGTCCTATTCTGTCTGGGAGGCCTGAGAGCGGTGGCCACATGACATGATTCCGGGTGGGGAATCACAGCCAGGCGCAGGATGAGTGCTTGTTGATGGATCCAACAGAGCAGCATCACCTGCCTGATTTGCAGGACCCAGCGCAAGCAGCAAGTTCAGAAAATTATTCAGAACTTTAAGACAGTGACATCAGAGCGTTAAACTCAGACGCTGGCCCTGCTGGGAGCCTTCAAGGTCACCTTCTACAACTGGGGAAACTGAATCTGAGGGAGGGGCGTGCCAAGAGGAGAGGGACCTGCGGGGACCCTCCCACCTCCTGAAACAGTGGCAAGTGTGTTGAGTGGCTGGTGGGCTGGTGAGTAGATCCCAGGAGCTGGGCTATATCAACCTCATTCTTGGTGAGAGGCCAGGAGGAGCCATGGCATACATTTTCTAACAGAATCAGCTTTATGAGTTTTCTCTTCTGACTGGCAAAGTAATACGTGCTCAGTGTAAAATGTTTTAAGAAACACAGACAAGCATAATGTAAATAGCATTTAATTCCCTGAGTGCATTTTAATTATGAACTTACAATGTGCTTGGTGTTCACTGGTAATTTAAAACACACTGGAGGGGTGGCTGGTTGACTCAGTTGGTTAGAGCGCAGCGCTTATAACACCAAGGTTGCCGGTTCGATTCCCACATGGGCCAGTGAGCTGCACCCTCCACTAGATTGAAAACAACAACTTGACTTGGAGCTGATGGGTCCCAGAAAAACACACTGTTCCCCAATATTCCCCAATTTAAAAAATTAAAAAAAAACAAAAACACTGGAACAGGAAACAAAATTCAGACGCCATCCCTGCCTTTGGTGGGCGTGGGCTGACACACACCAGGTGCTCCATAAATATCTGCCAAGTGAATGAAATTTTAAAAATAAAACAAATGCCCAGAAATCACTGTTACTAACATGATGGTCTATTTCATTAGATTTTTTCTTTTTTCTCTTCTCAGCCATAATGCAATCATACAATACCCATGACTTCTCAGTTGAGGCCCACTTTCCACACTGATCAATACCAGTCTGCCCTCTTGTGTTGAAAGATTTCATCATCAGGGGCTCCTCCATGATTTATTAAATTGATCCCCAATGGTAGGGCATCTAGTTTGCTTCCTGGAGGGTCACATTTTGGGGATGCCTTTAAAAGTGGAATCACACATTTTCAAGGCTTTTGATGGACACTTAGGGCCATACCGCTTTCCATACCACGTGTGCCAAATCTTACTCTGCTCCCAGCAATGGTGGGTGAGTGTGCCCATTTCTCTGAATATTTGACATTTGCAAATAAATATTAGAGACATTTGCTTTGCAAGATGTGGATTAAAATCAGAGGTCCCCAAAGGGGGAGTGAGGAGTGACTTCTTAATAGACATGGAGTTTCCTTCTGAGGGGATGAAATGTTCTGGAACTAGATAGAGGTAGTGGTTGCACAACACTGTAAATGTGCTAAGTGCCACTGAATTACACGTTACAATCACTAATTTGTGTTATGTGAATTTTAGGTCAATTACAAAAAAAATCAGAGGCCTCAACCTGGGGGGGGGGGTCTCTGGCTTCTAGAAAGTCCCCAAACTCTGCTCGAGTGTCACCTCCTCCAGGAAGCCTCCCCTCATTATCACACTCAACAAACCATGTCTCTTCCAGCACTTTCCATTTATCCTCTTATTAGTCTTCAGAGCCCTCTCCCTCCCTGGAATAGTTTCATTCATTCATTCTACAAAGGTATTTTGAGGCCTAATAATGTCCTGGGCCCTCTGGGTGTTGGGGTTACAATAAGCATAAAAGGTAACTATATAAACTATATTCACATGGCAATATGCCCTGAGAAGGAAATCAAACAGGAAGCAAGAGATGTTCTGGAGAGCACGGAAACGGGTGGGGTTGGGAGAGTGAAGTGGGGACTGCCCTACTGTCTCCAGGACATGCAGGGAGGCCCCTCTGAGGAGATGACATTTGCGCTGAGACCGGAAAAAGGAGGAGTCAGGCAAGCCGAGATCAAAAGGAAGGGCATCCCAGGGGGAGCGTACAGCACACGCAAAAGTCCTGAGGTAGAAAAGTCCTTGGCATGTGTGAGGAACATGGGGGAGGATGCTGCGGCTGGAGCAGTGTGTGCATGAGGGAGATGGAGGGTGAGGAGGCCAGGGAGATGAACAGGGGCTGGGCCTCCCATGGGGCCTCAAGGAGTAGATTCTATTCTAGGATGATGGGAGCCATGGGAGTTTTTTGAGCTGGGGAGTAACTTGGTGTGGATTGTAAGTTCTGGAAAGTTCCCTGTGGCTGTTGTAGGGAGAAGGGACTGGGAGACGGTTGTGTCAGGGACAACAAAGATGACAGTCTCCAGGGGAGAGATGGCCTATCTGAGTAGAAGGAGCAATCATGAAAAGTTGGTCAAGGGTGGGGGGGTGGAATGTTCTGGAGTCTGAGGAAGGAGAGGAGTCCAGGGAGGCTCTTGCATGTCTGGATGTTTGACAGAGCTATTCCCTGATTTGGGGAGACTTGGAAGGCACTGGGCAGGTCTGAGGGTGGCCTGGGGGCCTCACGTCCACAACCTTCAGTGGATGAAGGCGCTGGACATGGGCACGGTGAATTTCCCCTTGGCAAAGACATGCATGGGGAATACACAAGCAACCCGATGTACACCTTCCCCCTCAGAGGAAGGCAGGAAAAGGAAAAAAATTAAAAAAGGTGGGGTTGAGGCAGGCAGGAGGCCGCATGAGACGTTTCACCATCCTGTGGGAAGGAAGCAAGTTAGAGCTGGCCTGTGCCTCCCCACCCTTTGGCAAACACTCTCAAAAGTCACTGCATTGTGCTGACAGGGCAAAGCTTGCTTGACTCAGCCATCAGGACAGGCCCACAGGGGACTTGGAGACTATTCCGGATTGAGTCACATGTTTCTGGGTTGGACTCTCTGCCCTCCCCCTGACTAACTGTATGAGCCTGGACATGGATGAGCTTTTAAATAAATTGTTCTGGAGCAACTAGATATCCATATGGGACAAAATGAGTGATCCCTACCTCACACCATCCACATAAATTCAACCTTGGGCAAAGCCCTTTCTTAGTCTGAGCCTCTTCTGGGAGATGGTCCTCACCTTGCAGAGCTGTTGTGGGTTTGGGTCCCAGGAAGCCTGTTGCGCGGCTGGCACACAAACAGCTACTGCCATTATCATTATTATTATTCCTTTAAAATTCTATGAGGCGCACACATGAGTGCATTTAAAACCGGAGAAATAAGGTCTATTGATTGTATGCTTGTCAATTTTCTGGTTGTTACAATGTACTGTATTCCTTCAAGATGTTCCCACTGGTGGACGTGGGGTGAAGGGTACCCCACATCTCTCAGTATTTGTTTTTTTAACAGCTTTATTGAGATATAATTCATATACCATAAAATCCACCCTTTTAAAGTGTTCAATTCCATGTTTTTTTAGTATATTCACAAAGTTGTACAACCACCACCACTATTTAATTCCGGAATATTTTCATCATCCCCGAAAAGAAACTCCATGCCAATTAGCAATCACTTCTTTCTCTTCTCCGCCTACCTTGTGTCCATGGCTAATCTACTTTCTGTCTGCATAGATTTGCCTATTCTAGGCGTCGCATGTAAATGGGACTATATAATATGTGGCCTTCTATTTTATGTCTGGCTTCTTTCACTCATCCCCATGTTTTTAAGATTCAACCACATTGCAGCCTATATCACTATTTCATGCCTTTGTGGCTGAATAATATTCCACTGCATAGATATTTCATATTTATTTATTGATTCATTCATCAGTTAGTAGACATTTGTATTGTTTCCACTTTTGACTATTATGAATAAGGTTTGTAGTCACATACAAGTTTTTGTATGAACATATGCTTCCAATCTTCTGTCTTATTTCCTACAACTGCATGTTAATCTAGAATCATTTCAAAATAAAAGCTTTAATGAAAGGGGAAAAAAGACTTATAATGCTGAGGATTAAGATTACATGTTGAAAATAATGGAAAACAATAAATATTATTTTGTAAAGTGGGGGCAACCTCTATGAAGATAGTGAAACAGCCCTTAGCCCAGGCCTTGCCATTTCCTGTCTGCTCTGGGGCTCTTACCGCTCCCCCACCCTCCCACCTGGAAATGCTGACAGACGCTCAACAGCCAATGACAAGGCTTACAATGGTTTGATGTACCTAACCATACCCCTCCCCCACTCTAATGCCTACTGTAGCTTCCCATCATCTTGCAGCAAAGTTGACTTGCTTGGTTGACCTTGGAGCTCTCGCCCTTGCTGACATTTGCACTGCCCGCCCACAGGTACCCCATGTGCCTACCCTGCTTACTCCCCTTCTGGTTTCCTCTGCCCAGATGCAGCCAGTCAACATGCCTCTGTGTTTTCACCTTTGTGGTGGGTACATCATGAAAGACTTCTCAGAGGAGGTGGCATTCTAATGAGTGGGCTTGTAGGGAAGCATACAGATGGTTAAAATTTAGTTTCAATTAGGTCAGGCAATGGTGCCCAGTTCTTTGGTCAAATACTATTCTAGATGTTGCTGCAAATGTATTTTCTAGACGTGGTTAACATCTCCAATCAGTTTACCTTAAGAAAAGGAAGTTATCCTCGATACTCTCTGGATGGGCCTTATTAATCAATAAGGCCTTGGAGCAAGAACTGATTATCCTGGGGGGAAAAGAATTCTCCTCAAGACTGCAACATAGAAACCTTTCCCGAGTTTCCTGCCTGCTAGACCGAGACTTTGAACTTACTACCCCCAACAATCATGTGAGCCAATTCCTTAAAACAAGTCTCTTCATATACTGTATATAATGTACATATATCCTGTTGATTCTGTTTCTCTGGAGAGCCCTGACTGATACAGGCAGCCAGAAGCCCGGCAGTGGCGGGAGGCAGGGCTTGCTTCTCAGAGACAGGATTTCCTGGACAAAGTGAGAGCATCCAGTGGCAGAACCTCAGCCGCTTTCCTTGGCCTTTCCCAGTTGGACGCAGGCCAGGCTCTCGGCCTCAGAGGATATCCAAGACGCCTGCAGGCCAAGGACACACATTAGCGGCCTTGGCTTTCATGGTCCGAGGCAGAGGTCACACCAAGGTGCTGGTCCAGCCTGCCAGCCTCAACGAAAATAAACCCAGAGCAGGGAGCTGTGAGATTAGGCACGCCGAGCGCGCGCACACACACACACACACACAAAACAACCCAGGGCCGGTTCTGGGGTACAGATCTGAGTGTGGCCAGCACCTGGACAGGGCCATCCTTGGCCCTGAAAAGACTGAGAGGTGGACCAAGTGGCCTGGAAGAACAAAAAATTTCATTTTGGAGAGACTCAGGCGAGAGGAAATGATTACAGAAGCTGATAATGAAAGGGCACTTTCTCTTCAGGGGACCCTGACGTCCCTCATAATCTAGGGCCTTGGAGGTCCCCTTCACAGATGAGGCAGTGGGGGCAGACCCCAGCCCACATTTCTGATTTCAAAGCCTGTGGCACGGGGTCTCCAGTCTACCCAACCAGGTGACTATTTAACAGGGTTCAATATAACTATTAAACATGTACTGACCATCCTCACATCTACCCAAGAGAGGTGAAAACATACATCCACACAAACACTTGGACACTTGGACACGTGTTCATGACAGCACTATTTATAATCGCCAAAAGGTGGTAACAACCTCGATGTCCATCAGTGGATGAATGATAAACAAAATGTGGTCCATCCATACAATGCAATAGTATTCAGTCATGAGAAGGAAAGAGGCTTTGACACACACTATAATGTGGGTGAACCCCAAAAACCTGATGCTGAGTGAGAGAAGCCAGACACAAAAGCCCACATGTTGCATGATCCCATCTATATAAAATGTCCAGAACTGGCAAATCCATAGAGACAAAAAGCAGATTAGCAGTTGCCAAGGGTGGAAGGAGAGGGAGGGGGGAATGACTGCTAATGGGGATGGGGTGTATTTGGGGGGATGATGAAAGTGTTTTAAAATTGACTGTGGTGATGGTTGCATATATCTGTGAGTGTCTTAAAAAACATTAAACTATATGCTTTAAATGGGTAAATCGAATGGTATGTGAACTTTATATCTCAATAAAGCTGTGTTTAAAAACATTCTCTAACCACTCCACATTTACTGAGTATCCACTGTATACCAGGCCCTGCACTGGGTGCTAGAACAGAGTCCAGAGAGGGAGGAAGAGTCATAAACAGATGACCATAGTGCCAGGGGATTCCTTTCTTACAGTACAGAGAGGGAAAAGATGGAACATTTGTGTGGATGTGTGAAGGATGGAGGAGGGAGTGTGTGTGTTGGGTTTTGAAGGATGAATAGGAGTTTGCCAAGTTGAAGGAGGGAACTGATGGTGAACTCAACTTTATAAATCTAGTAAACAATAAAATAAACATAATTTAAAAAATGAAAATAAAAATGCTTGCATCCTCATTTGTCTGCATGAACTGAAGGAGTGTTTATTTTTGGATACTTCACAACCCACCCTGAACCACACCTGGCTCACGCAGGCCAACTCTCAAATGACACTGTTCATGTGCACCACAAAGACAGTGCTGTGACAGCACGTTAGTCTCTTTGTCAGGAAGTGTGGAGAAATCGCAAATTTGAGCTGCCTGCAGTCCTAGATGATGTCTATGAGGATAAACAAGGTCAAAGACCAGGCCTAACAGAGAACCTACCCCAAGGACCCGCCTTCTCTTAGCTAGGCTGGGTTCTTTCTGATCTCCCTTTTCCCCGGTGTGGCCAGTGCATGGCTCTGGCAGGTGGCCACAGCGAGTAAGGAGGACTGACGTTCTTATCTGAAAATAAATCATGGCTCTGAATGGATAAACAAGAAACTAGGGCGGAGGAGGGGCTGAAGGGAAGGAGAGAACTGTGCCTTTCCTGGGAAGATGAATGCAGCCTTCAAGGGCTAGCCTCCTGGGGCTGGGCCTGCAGCCATACGCTCTGCCCCCAGCTGTTCCCAAGTGCCTGGGACCCACTGTACCTTTCCTCTGAGTCTTGACCCCTGGGCCTGACACCTCTCCCAACCCAACGTGGACCCTATTGTCTCTCAGAAAAGTCCCTTCCTTGCGCTGTTAATGTGGATCTTGCTTTTTTGTAAACCCTTTTGTGTGACCTTTGACCGTTCGCCCAGTGTAAGATGCTCCCTCATGACCCATTTTACAGAAAGAAGGGGAGAAAGCAGGACTAGGACTCAGTGGTGGGGGCTCCAGGGGCCCTCCCTAGGCCTGACTGATGGTGATTTTAAATGGGAGGCATCTGAAGGGGTGAATGTCTTGGTCAAAAGCAGCTGAGTATAGCTCAGGGGTGAAGGCTTGGCTTCTGGTCCTGGCTCTGCGCACCTGCAGGGTCTGTTCCTGCTCCTTCCAGGAACAGCATCTTGGCATGTACAGAGCTGACCCCCTCCCCTCTCAGGAAGGTTGTCAAGTGAGTGAATGAGTGAATGAATCAATAAATAGATGGACAGAGGCTACCAAGAGACTGTCAGGGAGACACCGGAGGGACTTTCACAGCAGCCTGCAAACCAGTCCTGGGAGGAAGCAATGGGAAGAGACTGCCTCCATTCAAATCTGGTGCTTTTTTCCCGAGACCACAGCTGCCTCCAAAACAAAGACCTGACAATTGCCACCAGCATGTGCTTTGCCGGGTTTTTTTTTCTTTTACTTCCTTTGAATATTCAGTGAATTTTCTTTTCAAACCGCACAGGCAAGCACTCTCTGTGAAATGAGGTGCATGGCTTAGGGAGGGGCAGGAAGAGCCCCCACCTCCCCCACTCCCCTCCACTTTCTGGGAGGGGAGGAGTGGAGGAGGGGAGGAGAGTTCAGAGCAGACCTTCCTTATCTGTGCTCAAATACAGCTGAGCGTCCCTGCATATGGCCATCTGTCTACATTTTACATTTCTACAAAAATTACATCCACTTTGGCTTTTATCCTCCAGGATCAAACCTCTTTTCCCAAAGCTCTATAATATGTCGCACCCGAAGACCCCTTCACTTTTCCCTTTCTTCCCTCTATTTGCTTTGTCACCAGGATTTGCTAGCACAGCAAGGCTCCTGCCACATCTGTGGACATCCAGGCTCACACCCTGAGTTGACTGCAGTGGTTTGCCCCAATGAGTAGAGGGGCACCAGTGTTTAAACACACCAGTCCAGCTTGGCTGGCAAAAATGCTGGAGTCTGGTACAACTTCTGTGAAAAACAGCTTGGAGAGTTCCTCAAAAGGTTAAATGCAGAGTTACTAAGATCTAGTAATTCTACTCTTAGGTATAGACCCAAAGGAATTGAAAACAGGTGTGCAAGCCAAAACTTGTATACACGTGTTCAGAGCAGCTCTATCCACAATCGCCAAAAGGTGAAAACGACCCAAATGCCCATCAACAGATGAATAGATGAACAAAACGTGGCCCATCCACACAGTGGAATATTACTCAGTCATAAAAAGGAGCAAAGCACTGACACCTGCTACAACATGGATGAACCCTGAAACAATGCTGAGTGAAAAAAAGCCAGACGCAAAAGCTCACGTTGACTAATCCCATTTATCTGAAATGTGCACAACAGGCAAATCCATAGAGATAGAAAGTGGATTAGTGGTTGTCAGAGGCTGGGGAGGGAGTATGGGAAGTGATTGCTCATGGGGATGGGATCTCCTTTTGGGGTGACGGAATGTTCTGGACTAGAGGTGCTGGTTGTACAACATTGTGAATGTGCTAAATGCCACTGAATTGTTCACTTTAAAATGATGAATTTCATATTATGTGAATTCTACATCAGTAAGAAACAAAAGTTTGGGGTGATCATCATGGAAGCCAGCAAAGAGGGGGTGCCATTCCTGCCAACACGGGCCAGCAATGGGTGTTAGCAATTCTGACATTTCTCTGGGCTCTTGTCAGTGAGCAACTACCTGTACTCGGGTAGTTATTGCCTGCCTGCATTGCTTTCCTCTGAAACCCTTTCACCTACATTTTTCTCAGGTGATGCTCTGGGAAGGAGGAACATCCATAATCTACAAATGAGGAAACTGAGGCTCTGAGAGGTGAAGTGAATTTGCAAGGTCACTCACGGGTGGCTCTTCCATCAAGACACATGATTTAGGTAAGGATTTGGGAACTTTATTTTTAGGAGGACGATTGGGCCAATAGGAAACCTCAATGACAGGTACCCAGTGACACAGAACGGTGGAAATAGGACAGCTGACATCGGTGAGCTTCGCAGTGTGGCAGCACCGATTCTCAGAACCCTGGCAGTAGATACTGTTCTCGCATTTTACAAATGAGGAAACAGGCTCACAGAAGTGGATCACTCGCCCCAGGTCTCACAGCGCAGACAGGACATGTTAGGACTGAGAATTCAAACCCTCAAGTTCCGCTTTGCTCTGAGCTGCCTTCAGGCAAAAGCAAGTCATCAAGATGTAAACGCTGAAATCTCAGCGTGGAATCTCACTTCTTACAGGGGACCAGGAACTCCAGGAACTGGTAGGCTGCACTCCCAAGAGGCCAACCTGAGAAATCTCTGGAGGAAAATCAAAGAAAAGAAAGCTCAGCTCTGTAAGGTCCCCCTCCTGGGGTCTGAGGGAAGCAGCTGGTGCCAGATTCATCGTGGAGCTGCAATTCTTGAGTCAAAGTTCCCAGGGCTTGGTGGGAAATAGGAGCAGCATGTGTGCATTTGTGAGGGTGTCTGCATGTGTGCCTGTGTGTGTGCATGTGTCTGAGCCTGTGTGTGCATGTGTGCCTGTGTGTGTGCATGTGTCTGAGCCTGTGTGTGCCTGTGTGCCTGTGTATGTCTGTGTGCGCATGTCTGTGTGCACATCTTTGAGCCTACACATGCACACATGTATTTTGTCTGTGTGTGCATGCATGTATACGTATATGCACTTGTAGACGTGTATACATGTATCTATATGTTTGTGCCTGCACATTCACGCCTTTGTGTACGTGCATGTGTGTGCACACAAGTACACGGGGAGCTTCAAAACCAGATGAGATCAACAGGATATCCTGGATTTTAGAGTTTGGGTCTGGAATCAAACTGTCTGGGGCCTCAGTTTCTCCACTGGGAAATGAGCCGGCTTCTGCTGGATTCGAGGATTAGCGTCCAGAACGGCCATCGACTATTAGATTTATCAATTTATAGTCTGTGCTACGGGCTCCGAAGTTGACACCTGTTATCTCCTTTGATTCGCAAAGCAAACCCATGGCTGAGTTTATCATCCACGTTTTCATAGACAATTTTTTGTCATCCTAAAATCATACAAGCAAAGATGTCAAACCACACAGAAATGTGTGAGGTAAACAGTGAAAATTCCACCCATGGCCCTGCCCTCTTCCCAAAGGAGCCTGTTAAGAAACGGGTATGGAGTTTTCCAGAATTTGTCTGTGACTATGTATTTATACATTTGAGTTTGCATTTGTTTCTACATAGTCCAATATATGTTAAAATGGTGATGTACATACTGTAGAAAAGTGACTTTTCAATTAATGGTAGATCATACTTGATTGTTTGATGTTATGGACACAGGAGACAGAGTCCCAGAGGGCATGGCGCTTGTTCCATGTCACCGCTGTCATGCCCCAAGCTGGGCTTTGGCCTGGGTCTTCCTGTCCACCCCAAAGCAGGTTCCAGCGATAAGAAAGGGACTTCAGACATTGTACAAAGAGCATTCGTTCACTGTCCTTTCATCAAACATTTATTCAATGCTGGAAGTTCAAAGACAAGATGCAAACCCATAGAGAAGCCCCCAGCCCCAGTGAGGCAGAGCCAGATATACATGCCCCCAGCCCACAGCGGTCAGGGACAGGCCTGAGGAAGCCAGAGAGGCAGCCAGGCCTCTGTCTGAGAACAGGGCAGGCTGCCTGTAGGAGGGGACCTGGGAGGTGGGCCTGGAAGGTTGAAAGGAAGTCCACAGGCACCGGGGAGCCTGGGGGCAGGATGGAGAGTCACACCCATTGATATGCCAGCCTCAGTAGCTTGGGAGCCTCAACACTTGACATTCAGGAGTAGGAACTGATTCCTGACCCTGGAGCCCAATTCTAAGTCCCAATGACGAGCTGAAAGGGTTGCTGCTGCTGCCAAACAGGGCCAGCCTGTTCCCAGATGGAAAACTGAGGCTCACGCAAGCACGGTGAGTAAAAGAGAGCTTTGAAGAACTCATTGTAAAAAAAAAAAAGAACTCATTGTACAGCCTGGAACTAGCTCGTCTCTTTTCTGGGCCTCAGTTTCCCCATCTGTACAATGGGGCAGAAAAGCTGGCAGAGCAGTAGCTATGCGGGAGTTTGGCTACAGCCCCAGCACTAACTGTCCCCCAATCTCCCAACCACATGGAGTTCTACAATGTACCCCTTTTCTGGACAGACGCTTGGCCTCAGCCCCTCCGTTGAAGGGCGGGGGTTGTAGGTACAGCCCCATCTTCAAGCTAGTAGGGGAGGGGTGGGCAGGGTGCACTGTGACAGGTCTTTGGGATCCTCACACACAAGGTCTGCTTCACGGGTGGGGAAACTGAGGCCCAGGAGGGCAGGACGTGGAAGGAACAATACCAAGGCCAGTCCTGGATTACCACATTTAAGCCTGCCAGCCTGCCACCCCATTTCACGGGCGGAGATTGAGGTTTAGAGTCCCATGTTCCCACAGCCACAGGGAGGGCGTCTCCAGCCCTCATGAGACCCCTGTGATACTCCCATCGGCCGTCAGTAGAGTTGCAAATCGAGGCCTGAAGAGGCAGGGACCCCTCCCAAGCCCACAGCTTCCTCTGGGAACTCAGTCACCCAGGGCGGTTGAGGTTTGGGGGGGCTTAGGGTGGGGATGAGATGGTCGGGGGAAGGGATGTGGGGGAAAGCAGAGGTGTGGGAGCTGGGCCATGGCCATGTAGAGCTTGGGGACAAGGTCTGGAGAGGCCATGGTTTGTGGCAGAGTACTTTCCGGGGTCCACAGTGCCCCCCATCCTGGTGAGGCAGGCGCCGCTGGGAAAATAGGAGCACAGACAGGATCACCCCTAAAGTCAGACTGCACTGGAATGCTGTGGAGGGAGGGCCCCTTGGTCCCAGAAATGCTATTTCTAGGGCTTTATCCACCGAGTGTTGCAAATAAAAAATAACTGCCAACGTCAAACCATGTCCAGCGTAAGGGAAACCAAGAATTAGGCTGCAGGTCAAAGGACTTGGGACCAGAATCCTTGAGAATAACCCTGATGGCTGTGGGTGGGGATTTGTGAGATAAGGGACAGACAGTCCATCATAAAATATACTTAAATTTGGGGGGTAGTTTTTAAGTAAAAAACAGCTACAGGCAGAGAGTAACATGTGCAGTGAAGTGTAATTTGCATCTTAAAGTTATATCTGAAACGTGAGCCTGCACGTACAATCGTCTATAGAGAGACCTGAGCCCTGGGTGCTGTGGGTCAGGGAGACTTATTTTTCCACGGAAGACATGTTTGCACCTTTGGATTCTGGCTGGTGTTACTGATTCACAAATAGCACTTGAACATTTACTCACATGGAAAGACTGCTGAGACCTCCAGTGACAAGATGACGCGAGTCTCCAGGCAACATGCTTGGCGTGTCTTATTTAAAAAATTAATTTTATTTTATTGCTATGGGGGAGTGGGAAGGAGGGCAAACCTCTGTGATTTGTTCTGGATGTATCGGGATTCTTTTTTTTACCTTTTACAAAGAAAATGTATTCATGTTGCTTCACTGTGTGTTTGCGTGTTACGTATGCACGTATTGTACACGTGTGTACATATGCAAGCATGCATGCAAAACAAAGGCCTGCTTCAAAACCGGAGACCAGAGTCTCTCACAGGGCCCTGGGGCACCCAGGTTTCTAGGAGGGAGGCTGAGGAGAAGGGAGGGTAGTGGCATGTTAGGTCCCAGTTAGCCCTAAATTAGAAGGTAGCAGAGGAAATTTACCTTCTGAACTGGAATAAATCCTTCCCAGAATGCAGAAGGGAAACTGAGGCCTGAGGTCGAAGCCTGACCATGTCCTCCTCTACATGACCTTCACCAGCCTGGTGGTGAAGTGAGCTGGGGGTGGGGGGTACGGGAGAGCAATTCTAACTGCTGCGGCTTCCTTACCTCCAGTCTCCTCAGAGCGGGTGGGGTAGTTACAGGTTCTGGGTCACTTTCTCAGGGAATGGCACCAACGCCTTCATCACACACCCCCACCCACCCCCTAGTTTTTGGTAAAGGAAGGCAAACGTGTGGGAGGTTCTGGGCTGACAGTAGCTCCCACCATGATCAAATGGGTCCCCACCACTGTTGAGTGTCCTCCAGGACACAGTGGGGAGAAGGGAGGCTCAAGGGTCCCACATCAGCTTCTTAAGGGGCCCTGTCTCCTCTGTCCCCCTCTAACCTGCCAAGACTTCCCCCACCACCAACCCTTCCCATGCTCTCAGGAGCCTGGCTCCTGCCCATCACACTATGCTCAGGTGGCGGCCCCTGCAGGCCCACAGGTGCCAGGCTTGCCCATCTGCTGTGCTCTTTGCCCTTTCCCCCAATCGGGAGGGCCAGGGGCAGCTGGTGGAGGAATCAGACAGAGGCTGGCAGCACATGGGAACAGCAAGGAGCTTTGAAGATACCCACAGGCCAGCTCCTTGGTCATGGGAGGCCTAGGTGGGCCTTGGTCTATCTCTAATAGCTGGAACTCCAACCCTGGGAGTGGGCAAGGCCTTGCGTGGGGCAGGCAGTCGTGGGCAACTAGGGCAGGGCTCCCGTGTCCAGACACCCTCTCGAAGGTGGTTTCTGTTCCCAGTACTAAACCTCCCTCCCCACAGAAGAGAGCAGCGCCCACCCTCTCCGGGATCACTGGCTGCCAGTGACTGACCAGGCTCCTGCCCCTGCAGGCAGAGCGGGTGCCCTGAGGCAGGCGGTTTACCGTCTGCTTCCCTGTAAGCACCACATCCACCATGCATCGCCACTGGCCTGATTTTAAAAACATGTCCACGGAGACTGTGGAAGATTGGGTTCCTCTATATTTATTGCAACTGCTAAATGATTAACAACATTCACAACTTCTTAGATTAAAAAAAAAAACAAAAAAACCCCGAAAACTTCCATTTTGTAACATCACAATGTCTTCTAGGTTTTACCAAGGACCGAAAACACTAAAATTCTCTATCTGATTTCCAGTGACGGAAACAAGCCAGACAGTAAGCACCCAAAGTGGCGAGTTAGCACTTTCCGGATGCCTGTCGTCCTCGCGGGAGAGACCCTGGAACTAGAATGACAGAAAAGACGCTGTGACTTTGACGAGGCCACACACCCACACGCGCGCTCGCACGCTCCCTGCAGAGAGCCAGGTGGCACAGAGGCTGGCAGTGGGCCCAGGGCGCCCCACCATGCTTCGCCTCAGTGTCCTGACGCCTCGATGCTGTCTCCCCAGGAGAAGCACCACCTGAGGGCCCAGAGGACTTTCCAGGCTCCAGAAGTAGCTGTTTCCTTTAACGTCTGCCAAATGCTCCCCGTGTCAGCTCAAAGTGGGATGTCCCCAGGAGGAGGAGTGGCAGGAGGCTGCGGGAATAGGGTATCCCTGGGAATTCCTAAAGCATTTTGCTTGTGAATGAAAGCAGAGAAAGCCAAGAATGAACACACAGGACAGAGTGAATACAACGGTCAGGGCGAAGACGACAGTCAGGGCTACGTTCCAGAGAAAGAGAAAATGTGCATGGCTCGCCAGCAGGCACTCTGAAAGGCCCTGGGGACCAAGGCCCTGT
Source organism: Rhinolophus sinicus (assembly GCF_036562045.2). Classification (NCBI taxonomy): domain Eukaryota; kingdom Metazoa; phylum Chordata; class Mammalia; order Chiroptera; family Rhinolophidae; genus Rhinolophus; species Rhinolophus sinicus. The sequence goes on along the minus strand of NC_133757.1, from coordinate 78,338,611 downwards.
TCTCAGAGTTCCATCCTGTGGCCCAAGCACGGCCAAAGGGAAGGCTGATGGAAGGATTAGGCAAGAGAGGAGCAAAAGATGAAATTCCACAGCCCCGTGCGGGCTGCTTCACCTCTGCTGAAGGACCACCAGCACTGCCACGGCCACAAAGGTCTGCCAAAGCAACAGAAGTGACCAGAAGCAGGCAGAGAGCTGGGGGCTACACCCGACATGAAAGGAGGCGGCATCAGGAAGGCGAGATGCTACAGTGAATGGCAGGACAGACAGACAAGGCAGACCAGAGGAGCTGGGACCACAACTGGGAGGTCTGTGCTCTAGGAAAGCAAGGTTTTCTTGATAGCCAATAAAAGCAGCTGACACAGTAACTCACTGCTGTACTATCAGTACGACCAAGTTTTCCAGGTTTTAGCACACATTTAAAACTTCACCACTACTGCTTTAGGAGGAAGGGCTGAGATTCCCACAGCCTGAGAATTTTGCACGTAGTTGCGAAGAGCTGGGAGAAGCTGGAAGGGGGTGGCAATCACAGGCCTTGAATGGCATACAGCTGCACAGCCCACCCCAAGAAGATCCTTTCTGTTCTGTAGAAGAGCCCTAAAAAAGCAATTCTTTCCACTGCCACACATGCAAAAACCGAAGAGTCCTGAAGAGTTTACCCCCACCGCTTTGTAGGAGGCTCCATTATGTGGTTTAAAAAGAAAAACCAAATTGTAGCTTTCTGTGTGGATTCTAAAGAGACCTCTAAATTTGGAGAAAGTTTCATCAGTGTAGTGACTACTCCCCACTGAATACACCGATATGATACTGTTGCTAAGATTTCAATAAGTCTCTTGGGATGTACTTAAGAGATGAGACTCCATAAAATAACATGTTCGTGGAATCAAGTATTTCCACTTGTTCAAAGAGCTTCAGCGCTCCCACTCACAGGCTGTGGTACCAGAGCGCAGATTACATCCCATTTAACCTCTGGAAACGAAAAGACACAATCAGTAACTGTTTCAGCATCAAGTCTGCTAACAGAGCACTTCTAGAGAGCAACGTGCTCTGGACGGGAAAACAGACAGGAGCTACTTCCCAAGCACTACTGTCCCGGTGCTACCCGGGCAGCACCACCTTCTGAGCGGGAACCAGGAAAGACTCGGAGGGGACGTGCTGCCCAAAGCATTTGGAAGAGGAGGAAAGGCAAAAGCAGATTGGAAACGGTGCATTTTTTTTCCTTTAAGAAACAGAAAAGCCAGCGGCACCTCCGCACCAGAAACTGCAGATACGTTTGCTTCTCGTGTACACACCAAACCAACTTGGGAACTGGCTCCACGGTGGATCCGGGACAGAGGTGGCGTTTTTAGGGTAATTGCTGCTTCAGGGCTTATCTTTCTCACCAATGGTTTTCATCTATTCAAGGAGAGAATGATTTTGTTCAAAACCGAGCTGGAAATTATGGGTGGGAAGGGCAACTAAAAAGAGAGGAGAAGGATGAAGATAGTCGTAGGCCCAAGGCCCTTCAGAAGGAAAAGGATTTGAAGACCCTCAGAAAGGGAAACCAAGTGACCATACTCTGCGGCCAGCTTCCAGGTTGCTCTTACACTTATGGGACGCAAGGCCACTCCTGGGGTGGCCTGGGAGCCCGCACCCAGGCCCCGCAGGCAGGCCCCAGGCAGCTGCGCAGGGAGCGTGGGACTCGCTCCTTTAGCCGAACCTGGAAGGTGAGAGGGGTACACATTGCATTCAAAGACTCCTTTTGCTTCCCTCACAGAATTTTCGGATTTTTTTTTTTTGGGTGGGACTTTGATTTTGGTTTTGGGGGTATGGGGAATACTGACTTTTGGAGGAAACGTGGCTGCTGTCAGAACCCGGCTTAGGCAGGGCGCCCGATGCGCCGGCTCGTGCACGTACCTATTTGTTGGCCCGTTTGTGTCTGTACATCTGCATCATCCTCTGACGGAACACGTCGAATGTGTCTTCCTTGTGCTCCGGCCCGTCGGCACCCAGCCCCTCCCCTTCCGAGGCCATTCCCCTGAAGAGCAAAGTGCAGAGTTAGCCACACCCGCACCCAGACCTGGCCTCCAAGACACTGGAAATGGCTTAAGCAGTCAGAGTGGACAGAGTAGTGGGACATGTGACAGTGATGGCGAAGCAGAGGGACTGTGGAGATGCCATCTGTACAGCGAACAGGGGTATCCGCCTATGTGGGTGCTCAGGAGCCCGATTACAGTAGAAGCGCCCCCATAGGTGCTAAGCCCAGTTGTGCATGAAATGTCTGCTGGCCATTCATGGGTTTAACCAGTTCTGGAACGGGTTCTACCTGCCAGGCCTGCATATGGGTTCCTAGGAAAGGGAAAGTGGTTCTTGGTAGAACTACCCAGAATCACCACTCAGCTTTTATGACAATAAATGTGGCCAAAATGCCAGATGCCACGAAGCCATTTAAATAATCTGCACAAACAGCAAGGAGCCGGGTGAACACCTGCCTATGGAAATGTCCGCTTCTCATTTCATCTGAAGACTCCCCTGCCTAATAAAAAATAACTGCAAACGTCAAACCATGTTCAGCGTGAGGGAATCCAAGAATTAGGCTGTGGGTCAAAGGACTTGGGCCCGGAATTGCAGAGAAAACCTCTTCTCTCAGGCATGTGCACCCCCCGAGCCCCGCCGCGTACATGCCGACAGGCTCCCGGATGCCCTTCCCACAGGATCCCAGCCCGTGGCCCTCCTTCCAGCCCATCTTCTGCAGCATCTGGAACCCCAGGTTCTTGTCAGTCAGCTTCTGCTGGGCGAAGTCCGAGGCCTTGGGTTTCTGAGGAAAGAGCAGAGTGCGGCATGTGGGCTGCAGCCAAGTGCCCCGCGTGAGGGTCTGCAGCCCGGTCCAGCACTAACGCCCCCTCAGGCCTCTCTGACTCCCCAGGTACTCACGATCAAGCCATTGTCTCCTACCCTGTTCTCACCCTAGAAGGGACAAAACTACCCAGCGAGGCACTGAGAGTCCAGGACAGGAAGTGAAGTCCACCCTGAGGTATGAAGCAGTGTGTGTGCGCATGAGTTACTGAAGCAGCTGGGGCAGCTGGGAGGTGAGGGAACAGGAGTCTCGTCAGGATGGTGGGCCGACATCCACCTGAAGGACGTTTAAGGAGGCACGTAGGGACTCAGGGAAGGAGGAGCTTGCTGTTGGCAGGGGCAGGAAGAGAGTACAAACAGCAGTGTAGGAGACACGTGTGCAGGCTGAAGAACAAGGGAAAGCCAGGGGAACGATGGGCAGGAGTTGCCAGCCCTGGGGGGGGCCCTCACCATCAGGAAATCACCTGGAGAACAGAGGAGGTGGAACCTGCCACTGAGGTGACGAGAAGGCATCTGTCATGCCCTCCCAGGCCCAGAGAAGAACAGCTAAGACAAATGGAGGGTGGGAAAGGCTGGCCAAGGGTCCCCAAACAGCAGGCCGGCCCCACTGCAGGAAAGTGCTTGGTGGGAGCAACGGAAGGAACAGGGGGCAGCTCGGCCTGGACAGGTCTTGTAAGCTTTCAGTCTGTGTCTAAGAGTCACCCCTGGGTTGCACAGCGAACTGCAGGCGAGGCCTCCTCCCTTCCTCCAGTCACCACAAGGAGACCCGCGTCTATAGGACACCCCTGCATACCGGGTTAACACGCATTTCATGTAAGCCTCAAGGTATTTTCTACCTGCAGGGTAGGTGTGACAGATGTACAGATGGAGGCTCAGGAGTTACACGCCAAGATGAGGTGGCCATCCTGAACCTGAACTCAGCTGATCCCTCACCAGGCACCTCGGTGCTGGCCCCCAATGCACTAGCAGGACCACGAGCTCTTGGCACAGGAAGGAAGGCCCCTCCTCCTGCCGTAGCTGGGGTCACAGTGATGCTTCATCTGGCTGCTGAGACTGGTGCTGCACTCGGAATGGGGGCCGCTGCTCACCTCCCTGACTTCTAGGGACCTATGATGTCTTCACATGTCCCAGGTGACTTTGCCTGGCCATCTGGAATTTACCTCCGTCTTCTTCTGGTGACCTGCTTCCCACAGGGGCACCCCGGTTCAGCCAATGGCAGCTCCTTTCTCCTAACTGCCCGGGCTGACAACCCTGGGGTCTCCCTGGACTCTTGGCTTTCACTGTTCCACATCCAGCCCACCTGCGAGTCCCCCCTGGCGCAGCTTCACCCCTCCTATTCCTGGCTCTGCCCGGCCCTCATCCTACAGGTTGCTCTCAGCACAGTAACCACAGCAGCCACATCTTCCGTCGAAATCCCGCCACCAGTCCCTGAGGGCCTTCCCCAGAGAAGAGCCACAGTGCAGACATCTGTCTACAGGCCTGAGTGACCTGAGTCCTCACTGCCTCTACTGGATACTCACCTCCCCATGTTCATCACCCCACTTGGGCCCCAAAAGCTTCCTGACCACCTGGGGGCCTCTCTAAGGCTCTCCCTAGATGACCAAACAAATGTTACCTCTCAGGGAAACTTTCCCTGGCTTTCCTCATCAAATGGCACCCCTGACCCCACCTTATTCCATCGCCCAATGACCCGCTTCTCAGTACCCACAGCACCCCCTGCGACCTAGTCATGCATTTTGGCCCTGCTTGCTGCTGCCCCAGGGTGGGACGTGGGGCCTGGAACCTAGGAGGTGCCAACCAGTTAACACACACTGTCTGCTTAACTGCCTTTTAAACCACAATTACAATCCACTAAATCTGAACTGCTCGAGGGCTGAGACATTATCAAGTTTCTCTCTCCATTCCTTGCACCGATCGGGCTCCAACGATCTGTTATGGACGACTCTCCTGCGCTTTGGACAAAGCTAAATCGTTTTCAGAAGTCCCGGCAGAGAAAAGGCATTTGTTGTGCTTTGTACATTAGCACCCAGTCTGAAGTATGAGTACAGCTCAATCGCCAGCCCGTGTCCTTTGAGACTCTGACAAATTCCAACTGACTATGTCACATGTGAGGACTCACAAATGGTCACGCTCACCTTCTTTTTGGACATGGGACGACCCCGGGGCCTGTCGTAGGCGATGCGAACTGGTTCGTGAACTGGAAGACAAAAGAAACATATATATATATATATACCTATATGAGCTTTCCCCAGATTTCTGAGAGAGAACATGCGGGCACTGTGGTTTGGACTAACAGCCCCTCTGCTAACAGAAGGTGGTTACGACCCGCACAAGACCAGCAGCCTGGCCTTGCTCCTCTCAGGAATCGCATGACCACGGAATGCAGAGGCTGAATGTGCGGGCTCCACTGAGGGCTCCTTGCTGTGAGAGTGTGTCTCTAATTAACGTAAGGTGCCTACGTTTATGATGAAGGACCCGGTACGTGGCTCGTGCTCCATGACCACAGGAATACACTTTGCTGTACAAACGACCTATGTGCAACCCTGCGCTCCCCGGTGCCTCTGCAACGACTCCACTGACAAAGAATTCAAGTCCAAGGGCGGCCGGGTGGCTCAGTTGATTAGAGCGTGAGCTCTGAACAACAGAGTTGCGGGTTCAATTCCTGCATGGGATGCTGGGCTGCGCCCCCTGCAACTAAGATTGAAAACGGCGACTAGACTTGGAGCTGAGCTGTGCCCTCCACAACTAGATTGAAGGACAACGACTTGGAGCTGATGGGCCCTGGAAAAACACACTGTTCCCCAATAAAATTAAAAAAAAAAAAAAAAAGGAATTAAAGTCCACACAGAACTTTCCAGCAAAAACAACCATGCTTCTCATACAAAACTCCGAATCACATCATTATTGTTATTGTTTTGACGAAGGGGAGATCGGAGGCCCGGTTTTGTCTCATCACTCACTCAATCAGAGAACTGAGAGCTTCCACAACGGGACTCCACTTCCCCACACACACAAAGGACAAAGTGAAACATTCCGATATGCTACCACCACCTGCGGTGAGTTCTGAAGGACGCAGAGTTTGGTAGAACAGTTAGCAATCCGTTGCCATGCCCAAGTTTGCAAACACAAACCACGGACGGTTCTGTTAGTGGGAAACTATTGACACTGCTCGGTGTGAATGTGTCAACAATAGAAAACACAGGTGACACACGACGGGAAACTGTTCACCGTGGCCACTTCACACGCAGGTATCGCGGCATCAGCCCCACACTCTGAGCATAGCCCAGGCCTGGCTGCACAGACCTCTAGCTGGGCAGGAGCCATGAGGGGTAACCTGGGCCATGGCCCACCCATCAAAAGGCCACACACGATACAATTGCACTTAACGAGTCTAGAAAAGGCAGGACCACGAAGCCAGAACACAGTCGGTGGTGGCCGGGGCTGGGGAGGGGACTGCGGAGGGACACAGACTTTCTAGGGACGGGCTCCAGCTCCACTGTACTGGTGGGTTCCTGACTGTACACATTTGCCAAAACTCCTCAAACTGTCCACTTGGAAGGTGTGAGTTTTATGGCTGGTAAACTGCACTTCAAGAAACTTGAGACTCCCCACAGGAGGGGAGACGGGCCCCATGGGGCATGAGGCTCCCACTGACAGGTGCCCGACAGCCGCCCTGCCCCGTTTCCTCCTGCTGCATCCTCACCATAAGCAGGTGTCACCACCCCCAAGGCCACAGGCAGGAAATGGCTGAGATGACCGGACCCGTCCCCTCCATGGCCAGGACTCCCCTGCTGGACTCTGAGCAATAATGGAAACCCGAGCAGCACGCAGGGCAGTAGAAGCCACAGACTATGTGGCAGCATCTCCTTAGAGGCTCAACATTAAACCAACTGGAAACATGAGTTTCATACGAACATTTGGAGTGGTGTGCACACCACTAGGACTGTTTTAAGTTAAAAATCCGAGACCCAAGAACCCCGTAATGAGTGGGGCCTGGGAGGATTTGGGAGGTAACGTCCAGGTTGGTGGTGGAACCAGGACTGACAAGGGTGACAGGCCAGCTGGTTATCTTGTGGCTGAGCCTGGGCTGAGGGCAAGTTAATTCCTCAAAACAGTCACACAAGGTCTCTAACGTGTCTCTACAAGCTCCATTAACTCCTCCTCGGGTGCTAGAGTGTGGGGCGCTGCACCGGTGGCAGGCACTCACCTTTGGGCTCCTGGATGAGACACAACCTCTTGGGAGCCGGAATCATGCCGACCTTCAGCGACTTGCTGCTGACCCTTTTCCGGGGGAAGCAGGCTCCCAAGGAGGCCTGTGACAGGGCAGGCGCGTCAGCGGGGCTGTCTTCGGCTGCCTCACTCGGGAGGCCATCAGCAGAGGGGCTGCCCTCAGAGCCCTCGGACTTGGCAGCCCCTCCAGCCCTCCTGGAGGGCCCTCCGGAAGCGGAGGCCTCCTCGCCCCCCTCCTCCTCCTCCTCTTCCTCCTCGTCGTCGTCCTCCTCCTCAGCCATCACCTCGAGGCTTTCCAGCTCAGCCTCCTGCTGAGGGGGCTCATCCTCAAACTCTCCTTCCCCTTCTACAGGCTCTAGGGCGCTCTCACCGGCATGGAGGTTCAGCGGAGACGATGTGAAACAAATCGATGGGCACAGTTCAAATACTTTCTTTCGATAGAATTTGAAAGCTGTGCTACTTTGGTCATGTAGAAACCTGGATAAAGACGATATACACGGGTTAACCAAAGGGTCCTCTGAATATTCTTATTTGCTGAGCTCTCCAAATGGGCCCGACAGTGCTGGGGGTGGGACAGAGGAGTGAATAACCTGACCTCTTTCTACCAGCGATGGCTGATGGTGCAGCAGCTTCCCAGTGAGAACGTCTGAGGAGCCAGAATGTGAGGCCTAATTGCTTTTCGTGGAAGGAAGGTGGAGGAACAAGGTATGCGGGGACGACCAGGGAATGTGCTGGAACGAGCTCCATCACTGCAGCCCAGAGATCTGACCTGGCCTCACTCAGTCCTTTCTAGTGACACAATGGCCTTTATGGGCCTCTGAGTGCTCCCTGTGACTCGGTCCCTCTCACTTCCAGGCACGAGATGGAGGAAATGTGTCACCTGCAGCATCTCCTGTCTCACGTCCTGCAGAGAAGCTGCATAAAGATGGTGGTGATAAAGCTTCTCTGCCTAAGTCCGAGGGCCGCCTTGACTCGTAGCCACAGCCAGGGGCTGCAGCTGGGATAGAAAACCAAATCACGCCCAAAGACACAAAATACACTTGGACCAAAGGAAAGACAGCCCTTGTCCTTGGACTGGACAACTTGACCTCATGAAGATGTCAATTCTCCTCTAGTTAATGAATTAATGTCAAGAAGCATCCCAATAAAAGCATCATTTGTTTTTAGATCTGGACAAGATGATTTTAAAGTTCATAAAGAAAAATGAACATGCGAGAACATCTGGGAGGACCCTGAACAAGACCTACCAGGTATTACAAGGTGTGTGAAGTCTCTACAGTGAAAACAGCATGGTACTGGTGCACGGACAGATGGACAGACAGACCAAGAGAAAGACCACAAAGGCCACAAAGCATCTGATGACAGTAGCTGCTCAAACCACTGTGAAAAAACCACTCTTTTCAAAAAATGGTGTCGGGACCATTTGTTGAATATTTACATTGGATCCATGTTGTATCCTCTGCTCCCCAGTAACCCCACACAGATCGGGGATCTAAATGTGAAAAACAAGCCAGACGAGTTCTGGAAGAAAAGAACATCAATGTCTTTATAACCTGAGTATGGGGAGAGTATTTCTAACTATGACTCAGTATACAGGTGCAATCGAAGAAAAAATTGTGAAATCTGCATCCATGAAACACTTCTGCACTGCAGAACATCCCATATGTAAAATAAATGTCAAAATAAGAAGGAAATATATACAACAACACAGATAAGAGCTCTTAAAAATCAAGAAAGAACAAGCTAAAAAAAACCAATAGAGGAAAGGGTTAAGAACGTCTGCCCTCTAAAAGATCCAGCTGGAATGTGAAGTTACAGACTAGGAGGAAATGTCTGCCCATCATCTGAGAAAGGACTTGTATCAATAATATACAATGAACTCTCAAAATTCATTACTAATAAACAACCCAATCAAAAAACGGGCCAAATATTCAGACAAACAGTTCACTAAAGAAATATGGAAGCCCCTATGCATCGTCTGTCCTCAGAGAAATGAAAGCCAGAGGGATACCCCCTCTCTCTCACCACACTGGGACATTAAAAAGATGGATACTAGCAAGTGCTGAAACTCTTGTCCAGACTGCTGAAAATACAAAATGGTGCAGCCACTTGGAAAGGCAGTTGGCAGTTTTCTCAAAAGTTAAATGTGGACCTACCATGGGAGCCAGCCTTTCCCCTCCTAGGTATTTATCCAAGAAAAATAAAAGCAGGTGTCCACAGAAATCCTTGTACACGAATGTTCACAGCAGCTTCACCTATAATATTCCCAAAATGAAAACACCTCACATGCCGTCAACAGGTGAACGCGTTCAGTAACTGTGGTCCAGCCAAATGGTGATCCCACTTCCAAGCTTACCTTTTATAATTTTTAGTTTACAACCATGAAAATCCTATACTTATTTTTAAAATTAAATAAAAAATGGGAAACAAAAGCCCTAAAACTAATTTTTCTGCAGGAACGAATGAACCTGACTATACGTCAAACTGATGGCACAGCCATGCACACAAAATGAATCAACTCAAGCGACTACGGAGTGCTGTATCAGAGGTATAATTCTTCCAAGGACAAAAAAACACAAAGGCATCTTGGCCTTTCCCAAATACGCACGCTGTCGAGTGCAGTGAGTGTCAAACTATTTTATGAGCACTGGGGGACCACGTGTATCACCCTCCCTGACTGACGCTGCTGCGGAATCCAGGGCTCTTGCTGTAGGTGAGGGAAGAGCATGTTCTGACGAGCACTGCTCAGAAAAGGCTGCACAGAGGGGGAGGAATACCCCCCAGCCCTGGTGGTGCCAAGTGCCCAGGCTGATGCAGAGTTCTCTTACAAACTTTAGTTCTCATGGGGGGATAACAGGACTGATGAAACAGTCCTGGGTGTCCTGCACTGAGCTGTCCCACTTGCCGGGCCCTGCCAGGGTGAGGTCCCCCGTGCCATGGGCAGTCCCACTCTGACGCCTGCAGGTGGCCTCCTCCTCAGGCCACCTCCTCTGAGGTCACCAGGCATGGAAAGGCAGAAGCAGGCCGAGTGCCTGGAAGGCTGCCAGTACTCCAGGCAGCTGGGCTGGGTCCCCCAGGAAGCAGAAGGCCTACTGGTGAAGTGCCCACTCAGGGTCCGAAACAAGCTAGAGGACCACACTGGGTCATCACTGGGTCCCAGACATGCTCTAGGACATGTGAAGGTTTGAACCGTATTCTTTATTAGACTCAAGCATGACTCTGCAGCACGTTGGGAGCCAGCGAGGAACCAGCGCTCCAGCAGACTGTAGGATGCTATGTGCACAGCACGCAAACAACCCTTGTTCCCACACACTCCCCAACCACTCTGAGGGGAGACCAGCAGGTTTATAGCTCAGTAGTGGGGACACTGAAGGAGAACCCATGCCCCAGAGACAGAGCTGCCTCTGAGTCTAAGGAATGGGGAATGTAACGGTGCCCCTCCTGCCACAAGGGTACCCAGCCGTCACTGCGTGGAAATGCGTATTGCCCACACCTGGGCTAGGGACCACTCTCACCCCAGAGCAGTGAGTGTGACCAAGGAGCAGTGCCCTCCTCTTCCTCAGCCCCTGTTCTGCCTCTGCTCAGGTTCTGGGGACACCGTCCCTCTGCCCAGGGAGCTATCTCCCTTCCCCTAGAGAACTCCCGCTTGGCCTTCGGGCCCAGCTAAAACAGCCCTCCACAAAGCTTCTCCCGATCCTTCAATGAGGCAGGTCTCCCCCACCCCACCCCCCAGGACAGATGCTTTTCCCTCATGGCCCTGACTCAGCAGAAGTGAAGTCCCGACTTCTCCCAGGGTGACCCCCAGGGCAGGAATGTGTATGCCAGAACACCTGCAGGCTCTCAGGACACTCGTGGGGCAAACAATTTCAATCAGGAGGGTGTGATGAATACGTACCACAGATCAGGGTTGTCGGCGCTGTTTTCTATGCTGAACTGTTCAATCTCTGGTCCCACCTGAGCAACAAATTTGGCCAGTTTCTCTGCAGTCTCCATTGTCTTTGTGTCAACTGCAACATAAAGGAACTGTCACTCGTTGGTTCTGAGCTGCCATGTCCTGCGTGGACACGATGGGGCCGTGGAGACTGATTACAGAGACGGCCCCGAGTATCCCCTCCTGCATCCTCGCCCTTTGCCATGTGACTCTGCAGCTCTGTCCAGCAGAGGTCAGCTCCCCTCTCTCCTGAATTGGAACTGGCCTCAGACTCCTCTGGCCGACGGACATGGCGGAAGTGCCAGCCCAGGACTCGCAAGCCTCGAGCACCTCCACTGCCTCTCTCAGAGGCCTGACAGCAACCTCAGGGGAAGCAACCCCAGCTCGCTGCTGGGGGGCATGGGGTGGATGGGGGTGACAGGGATATCACCTCAACCGGCCCCAGACAACCAGCTGCTGCCTACAAACACACATGCAGGCTCACCCAGGTGTGGTTCCTATGCGAAGCCACAGTTTAGAGCTGCTCGTTCCATGGCAACAGCTAGAAAGGACAGCGGCTGTGTGGCTTTTCCCCTCCGTTCCTACCTAGTGCTGAGTGGGAGCGCTGGTTAGGGGGCAGGCCTGTGGCAGAGGGAGAAGGTAACAGCCGGGACAGACAGAAGGGGCTAAGTTGGTAACTTCAGGAGAAACTGTAGGTGAGCGAACCCTGAGGGGGGAACACACAGACCCGGGGAGAGGAGGCCGAATGAGACCAGCGCAGCCCTACAGAACGTGAGGGCAAGAACAGAGAGAACTTGATCAGGCAGCTCCCAGCCCCAGGCTCAGGCACATGGTGGCCAGTAGGAAGACGCTGCAAGGACGCAGAGTCCCTGGGCAGCAACCTGTGTTAGCTGTACCCTCAGGTCAGGAGGAAGGCTGCAATAGGACTCTCCGGCTGCCCCCTCAAAGAAGCAAGAGGAGAAAGCACCGCCTCAGGCACCCGTCCTAGCTAGGTCCCTGTTGCTACTGCTCACTGCTCAGACCACCGCCCACCCTGTCCTGCTTTGCAGAGACCCCTGGAGACTGCAGAGTCGGGGCGGGGGCCCAGAACAGGGGACAGGAGTGAGCACACACCATCAGCAGCTGGGCAGGGAGACGAGCTCTGAGGGGCTTCGGAGTCGTCCACTCCTGCTGGCTTGGGGGACGGGCCTGCGGCTTCTGGGCTGAGGTCCCCAGGAGAAGGTCTGGCTGGGTCTGGCGGGCAGCCCTTGGCGGCATCATTTCCATCTGGCTGGGGCAGCTTTCCCTGCAAGGAGCCTGGAGCCTGGCGGCTGTGGTGTTTCAGTCTGGTGCCTGAGGAGAGGAGGGTCTGCGTCCCGGTGGTTGCTCTCCTCACCTTCCAGCCCTGGAGCCCTGGAGCTCGGAGCAGCCCCCGCCGCCGCCCGGGCAGGAGCCTCTTCTTGAGGCTCCGGACGGCCTGGGCGTACAGCATGGCCCGGACCGCACACTCCGCCGCCGCCGGCTTCTGATCCGCTCCTGGGGAGGTCTGGCTCATCCGCTGCACGTCTGCGAGTTTCAGCTTGTAATATTTATACTCCAGACTACTGTCGTCAGACAGAAACCTATGTAACAAAACAGGTGCAGTGGGACATTGCTAAGACACCAGCACGACCGAATCGTTGCTGCAAATACACTTCAGCAATCCCTTCCTACGAGATGGCTTCTCTGCTATCCAAGGCTCCACCTGGCTCCACCAAGGACCCAGAGCTGGGCCCAGGCCACCCATCCTGCCCAAGGTGACCACAGGGCAACCAGGAGCTTTGAGCACTGGTGGGTTCCTCCGCCACTTCCTCCTTCCAGTGGCCTCACGACACGAACCCGTCACCTTGGAGTCATAGAGCATTCTGCTACCACACACAACAGGTATCGCTCCTAGATGCCATTTTCAGAAGTGACACCCTTCAAATGGTGGGCTATCAGTGACCTGTCCACTGCATCACTCTCTCTATAAGCAAGTACTGCATTTATGATGAAAACCTTAATTTTAAAAAGTTGGTCTATTCATGTGAAGAGGCAATAAAGCAAAAGGAAGACAGTTTAACAAGTAGTAGCAATAGATGACAAACAGCGGCTGTGACATATCCCTCATCTTACACTCACTCTGCATGCACATCTCAGCTCATCCTTAAACCAGCACAGCAGACGCAGAGCTCCAAGCCCAGCGGAGAAGGCTGGCTACACGGCAGGTCTGCCGCAAGGCTGGTGCCTGAAGCCAAGGGAAGCTGACCCACTCTCACGTTCTGCCCGCTGGCCGGCACCACTGCTCAAAATAGCAAACACCTCACCCTCTGCTCTGGACACCACCACAGCGACAGAAACGTTACTAGGTGCTCTACGGGAAGAATTCGGAGGGCTGACATTTAAAGACCCACCAGTAAGCAGGGTCCTCCTTGAGAAGAGCTCTCTCTTTAGGAGACAGGCTGCCTTCAACGACACGTGTGACCAGCTGGTCGATGGTGTCCACCACCTTGTGATCAGCTCGCTGGGGGACAGCTGGAACACACAGAAAGGCTTGTCTGAGAAACAAACTGGACCACGTGGGGCCTGGGAAGACCAGAACTGAGTCAGGGGCTTAGGACGGAGCCTACGCAGGCACCAGCAACCAAAATCCTCATTCAGGAGAGACGAGCATCGAAGAGAGGAAAGTGGCATGTTATTCTAAAAACCAACATGCAAAATAGCTCCCACAAGCTGCAGCGGCATAGCCACCAGGACAGAAACAGTCACAGGCTTACGGTGGCTGTACAGAGCACTATATGCGTATGTCCTACGGAAGGAAACGGTATATAGCAACCCTGTGCCACTTCTTACGTAGCACCTAACTTGAATGTTCACAACATGTGGAGAAAACATAAAGATAGGAAATGTATTTAAGTATAAAATAGGTAAAAGTTTATCTAAGTTGTGATTCCCAATAGGAAGAAGAGAAGAAAAGATACATAAATATGAGCACATAGAAAAAATAAATAGAAGGAAATATCTAAAAGTTAACAGACATTATCCAGGGGAGGTAGATTTATTAGGATTTCATTTTCTTTGTGCTTTATCTATAAAACATAAACATACGTGTGTTCTGTAATCAGAAAACATGAATTTACAAGGAAAAATTTCCCAATTAAAAAAGTCAATGATTCCAAGGTGGGTGTTCATAGAAATATTTGCTGAATGGATGAAAAGAAAGCATTTTTTAAAGTATGAATTTCCTCCAATGTGACTGCAATTTACAATGCCCCCAGCAACACAGCGAGCATCTGGGTCCTTAAATAATAAGACTGATTAGCTTTCCGATATTTGCTAATTTTAACAGCACGGAATGGTCTATTCGTTCACTCATTCAATAAAAACCAGCCCTGAACTGGAGAGGTTTTCCAGTTTGTTCTGTGGAGTAATTGCGCTGTCTTCTCCTTGCCTTTGTCTGAAGTGTAGCTTTGAGCTTATTTTAAACACCAGTGGGAGCTCTTTACACAGGATAAGTCAATCTTTCAATTGTCATGTTATTGTAAGTATTTCCCTTTCGAAATTGCTTTCCTTTTTGTTCTTGGCTCTCATTTTACAGAACTGTTAATTTGAAGTGATTTTTCAAGACAGAAGGTTTCAGAGATATACACAATCTGTGGGTCATTGCAACCATCTCTGGAGAAGGTGAGCATAGCAAGGGCCAGAAAGTGGGTCCCAGCAATCCTTCTCCCGAGACTGTATCCTTTCAAGGAGGATTTAAAAATAAAAAATAAAAATAATAATCAACAAATTCAACCAAAGAGCTCATCCCAGCATTTCCAACAGTAACGGAAACCATCCACCCACTGCCTGGATTGCCAAGGCTCACAGACACCAATTACAAGGGAACCCAGTTCTGCTCGGCCCCAGAAGCCTCTAATAAAAGGTAGCATGAGTCCAACATCAAGGGAGAAGTGAGGTAATTCAGATTAGGTCAATATCATGATGCAGCAAAGACTGTAGAGACATCGGAAAGGGCCTTTGACAGTCCTGTACAAGGGCAGGCAGTCGTGTTTTCAGCACAGCAAGACTGCACTGCCAGGCCAGCCTGCCCAGCAGCACCACTAGGGGACGGTGGGGAGCTACTTTAGGCTGCGGGAAACCTTTTCCTCAAGTATCACTGTTACACTGCCTTTCTGCTCCACCAGTTTGGGGGGTGTGTGGAGGACAGGGCCTGCTTCTGCCCTGGGTCCCCTCCTGGAAGGCTCCCTCTGGAAATAGGCGTGGCCGCCCATCTATGGTGGGACCTACCAGTTGAGTCTCCACCAGGGTGTAGAGGAGTGAAGAGATGCAGGAACAAATGTGACTTCCTCACTGGGCTGGGGCAATGGCAAACCACGTCAGGAGGAAACAGGACAGGGCCCCTACGCATGCTCATGAGTCCTGGGATGTTTGGGCTTTGGGAGTAGCCACATTGGGAGCTAAGGGGGAGGGAAAAGGGACACCAAACATCCAGTCACATCTATTACCGTGTTTCCCTGAAAAGAAGACCTAGCCGGACCATCAGCTCTCATGCGTCGTTTGGAGCAAGTATCTTACATTGTGTAAGACCCGGTCCTATAGTAAAATTAAGACGGGGTCTTACACTAATATTTGCTCCAAACGATGCATTGAGAGCTGATGGTGCGGCTAGGTCTTATTTTCGGGGAAACACGGTACCTCCTGCTTGGCCTGCCTCCTCCCCTGTAAGCCGACTGCTAACTGCAGGTTACCGTCCACCTAAGTGATCCATGGACCTTTGGCCAGTTTAGAAAGTGAGCGGGTGCCTCCACCACACAGATAGACCTGGCTGATGGCTGTCTGTCCCTCAATACAGCTCAAACACACCTCCCTCTGTCTTCCCCAACTCTCCAGGCGTGGCTAGGCTGGGACCTTTCCACTTTCCCCTTCATCCCATCACAGGAGGGGCTAGTTTTTGTTGATTTCTGCCCCTCAGGAGCCTGGGACTCCTCAGAGACAGTGCCAAGTGTTTACGTTTTCTTTTAGGAATACTTCAGGGGGGACCCTGTTAGAACAGGACTTCTTAACCTTGGCTGCAAAGTGGTACAAAACCCCCAGAAAGTGAGGCAAAACTGTATACAAAGACGTGTGTATTGTTCCTGGCAAGGGCTGCAGCTTTTCATCAGATTCCAAGGAGTCTATGACCGAGAAATATCTAAGGACTTCTAGGGTGGACAGAAGATTCCTCATATATGCTTATGGAATGAAGGGTAGACACTGGCCAATGTGAGTTTCCTGCTAAAATTGATTTGTTTCCAGTTGGCTAAAGAACTTCTCTGTAAAAAAACCTCCAAGAGAATAAAAATCATTACAAGAAAACATGAAAAACCAATCAAAACAAATAGAACGTGCGCTGCTTCCCTTACCATCACTCAGACCACTGGACGCCTCGGCCTGAATGTCAGGTTTGGTAGGAGGAACCATTTTCTCCTCATCTGGAGTTGGCTTGGGTTCAGCTTTCTTGACCTGCAGTGGACAGCCGCTGCTGGCCAGCCAGGCCTTCAGGTGCTCTATGTACTCTCTCCCAAACAGCGTGGAGTCCTCGAAGTTTGGAAATGCAGCAGGAGAGGGAGCTATATCTTGGAGGCCAACAGCTTCTAAGATTTTTTCTTGACGGAAAGAAGAGGCCAAGGAGAATGTCTGCCCTAAAAGGGCCAAAGATTTCCGGCAGAGAGAATTGGTGGTCTCCAGGGCAAGAGCCAAGTCCAGGGGGTTACTGAGAGTTTTCATTTTGACACTCAGCTCGTAGGCGTTGCAGGCCATGAGCAGAGGTGTGACGCTCTTCAGAAGCCGGTCTTGAAGCCTCATTATGTACTTGTCAAAGGGCTTTATGATTTCAAAGAAGCAATTTTTGGTCTTTACAGCACCTTTGTCTAAAAGCATGTTTAAAAACTCGTTATCGACTCTGGGTGTTTTCAAAGCAGAGTGCTTTAAAAATTTGATAGTAAAAAAGCAAAAATCTCTGTGCTCTGGTTTTAAAGAGCATTTGAATGAAGCGAGCATTTTAGCACAGGTTTCAGTTTCAAGTTCAAAGAGAGTCTGGAAAAGCTGGGAAAATTTAACATCATCTTTTATGGTATGGAATCCTGCCCATTTGATGATTTCTATCCCAAATCTTGAAAATACATCGGACTTGTCTATGATGTCGAAGCTCATCTTTCTTCTGGGGAGGCGAATGTCCTTCAGATTGAGCCCCAGAGGGATCTTCTGAGTAGGGAATTGGATATCTTCCATCCCGGGGTTTGTCCCTAGGGTCACATCAGAACTGGGGGTGGTTTTCTGGATTTGGTTAGTGCCCTGAGTTTTGGGAGTAATACGATTTATGGTGGGTACTTTTTTTGTGCTCACACTTCTCAGCGTGACAAGTTTCCCGACCTCCCCTTTCGGTGTGAGCAGGCCCGGAGTCTCCCCCTTTCCTATGAGGGCACCCTCCTGGTCAACGATGTTTAGACCTCGGCTTCTGCCCTGGACTTGACTGTTGCCTCGGAGCACAGAGTCTGCTTCCCCTGGACGGTCCACATCATAATCCCGACTCTCCTTCTCCAAACACTCTTTCTCAATCAGCCTGGAGGAGCCAAAGTCCCCCAGTAGTGCAGAAGGACCAAAATTATATTCTTGTGACCAAGACAATTCTTGAGAAACTGGGTGGCCAAAGTCTTGTTCCCAAGAGCCACGGAGTGTAAATTTCCAGTCCGGAGAACGGAAATGTCCCAATTTCCGGTGGCCAAAGACTTGGTCTCGGGAGTCAGGGTGGGAAAAGTCCAGATCTCGGCCACACTCTTTGCGAAAGTAGTTGTCTTCACTTACAGATGGGTTGCTTGATCTGAAAGAAGGCCCCGGAAACACATCACCTCTCAGGCCTTCTCTCCCAGCATCTCGAGAGTGAGCTACGGATCCGCCCAGAGTGTATCTACTGTCACTGTGAATGTCATCATACATATCTGCTCTGACTCTTGGGACTGTCCTTAGAAGATCTGAAATAAACAATCCAAAAGGAAACACAAAGGTACTTTAGACAAGAGGCTGCAAATGGACGGTCCACAGACCGTGGTGGACGGTCCACCATAAAGCTGGAGTGCTTTATCTGCCTGAGTGAATTTTGCAAATTCCTATTTGTTGCCAACATTTGTATGGTTTCCCTTAAACACCCGGATTTACTGCTTATAAATATAGAGACCCACAAGCACTGGGCCTGCCATCTGCTCCGATGACAGTGCATCGAGGCTGGGCAGTAGTGCCCCTCACTCATTCAGATCTCCTGACATGGCTCAGTGGGCATCTGGTTTACCAGCCTTCCTTTAGACTCAGGGAAGGGTGTCTGGTCCTCAAATAACCTGGACGTCTTCACTGTGACTAGAACACTCGTATACTTCTACCTCTATCACACAGCACACAGGTTTTCTGGAGGTTACCTGCTCTTCTTGCCTTTTTTTTTTTTTAATTATTGGGGAATATTGGGGAACAGTGTTTTTCCAGGATGTCAAGTAGTTTTTCTTGTTTTTTTCCTCCAATCTAGTTTTGTGTGTGTGTGTGTGTGTGTGTGTGTGTGTGTGTGTGTGTGTGGCGGGGGGGAACAGCTCAGTTCCAAGCCAAGTTGTTGATTTTCAATCTAGTTGTGGAGGGTGCAGCTCACTGGCCCATGTGGGACGCGAACCAGTGACCTTGGTGTTATGAGCACTGCACTCTAACCACTGAGCCAACCAGCCGTCCACCTGCGCCTCAGCTCCAACTTCAAGCTGCTGCTTCTCACTGGCCCATGTGGGACTCGAACTGACGGCCTTGGTGTTATGAGCACCGTGCTCCAACCACTGAGCCAAACGGTCACCCACCGGCGGCTCAGTTCCAAGCTCAAGGCGTTGTTTTCAATCTAGTGTGGAGGGTGCAGTTCACTGGCCCATGTGGGAATCGAATCGGCAACCTTGTTAAGAGCTCGCGCTCTGACCAACCGAGCCATCCGGCTGCCCCCCACTTCTTGCCTTCTAATAGGAACTCTTGGCATACACTTGACACTGAGTCAGGAGCCACGTCTGACACTGCACCCACCACAGCCAACTGGGCCCCAGCCGAGCATCTGACCCAAAGCTGGTGGATACACACCCTTAGAAAGGTCCACTGGGTCAAACGATCCTCGGAAAAAACAGATTGAAGCAGAGAGGGAAGGCACCAGTTAAACGAGCCATCGAGAGAGGACACAATGGGAATTGAATAGTGTACTTTTGTCTTCCTCTGTGTGAAAATGAGGAAAATACGTACCTGTATTTGCATTTGCTTATTCACGTATAAAGAAACTCTGTAAGAAGCTAGGAACATAAATGAACTATGGGCCTCAGGGAGACTTTACAGAGTACCTTTCTAACTTTCTGCTTTGAATCAGAATCTATTATCTAGTCAAAAAGTCAAATGAAAAAGAAGAGAGATGCCAGGAGGTAGTAATGGGGCAAGAGGCCACAGGAAGCCAAATCTTTGTATAAATCCAAGTTTATTTACTCAGCAGTACTTACTGAGCACCTACTGTGTGCTGGCATTGCTCAAGGAACTGAAGTTACAGCAGGGAAAAGAGACAGCAAAGTCCCTGCTCTCCTGGACTTGTCACTTGAGGGAACCAACAATAAACAAAAATCCATTAGGTAAGTGCCAATAAGAAATATCAAGCAGGCGGGAACTTGAGAGGGAAAACCATCTTTAGACAGGCTGGTCGAGGAGGGCAGTTCTGACAATAAACTGAGCAGCAGAGGCCTGGTGAGGGGGGCCATACAGCTATGGAGGAAGACTTCTTGGCAGGAGAGTGTGAAGACAAAACCCTTAGGTGGGACCAGCAAGGGAGGAATGTGCTGGAAGTGAACAGAGGGAACGAGGGGAAAAGTGGTAAGAAGGTGGCTCCTAAACTCTGCTGCACATTGGAGTCCCAGGCGACCCCTCCACACACACACACACACACACACACACACAGATTTAATTAATCAGCATGGGGTTTGACCTGGGCATCAGGGTTTTAAAAGGGCCCCAGATGATTCTAACGTGCAGCAAATTTCAGGGACCACTACGACAGGAGATGTGAACAGAAGGGGGGTACTAGATCAAGTGAGGACCACAACGGTCCTGGATGCTGGAGTGTTCTCTGAGTGAGCTGGAAAGCCACATAAGGGTCCAGAGCAGAGGGCCGACCTCACTGGCTACTGTGCAGGAACAGACCACGAGTGGCTGTGGATGTTCCAGGAAGAGTCCACTGAGATGATCCAGGTACTGATGACGTGGCGAGGGTGGTAGCAGCACAGGTAGAGTGGGGGCTGGTTTCTGCACGACAGGATTTTCTGATGCCCTGTAAACCAAGGCATCGGAAAAGTGGAGTAGAGCAGAGACACATAGAAAGGCCAACCAATGGACCATGCAGCTCTGTGACAAAGAGATGGTTCCAGAACTATCTAGCATCCTGCTTGGTTTCTCGTCCTCCCCCACAAACTTACTTGAGGTGACAAAGTATGTATCGGTATGAAGTCTCTAGATAAAGATGCCAAGATTTAGATCTCCATATATACATGCACATGTACACATGATGTGTCTGTCTGTATATACATGGATGCACAAATATGTCACTAAAAGAATTAAAGGATGCATAGACTACCAAAACGGTGGTTACTTCCGAGGGTTAAAGAGACAGCTAAGAGGACTTTCACATTTTACTCTTAAGTACTTCTTCATTCTTCCAATCTTTTATAACAGCTACGTTTGTGTCCCATTCACATACTTTTTGAACACTCAGAATCAGGAGACAGCCTCTGAGCCTTGGTTTCTCCAGGCCCAAAGCATGTAACAAGAGTTATCCCTACCTGGAGCCCTTCAGACTTACTCTACCCACGCTGAGAAACCCTCTTCCATGTCGAGGCTGGCTCAGGGACTCGTGCAGCAGTGAGCAGCACAGGCCTGAGAGGACAGCCCACAGTAGAGGAACGAGTGCACAGCGTACCTCCCTGGGGCCGGGAAGGGCAACCAAATCAACCTCAAGGTCTGCTGCGGCTTCCTGTGGGGAAGGCACCTGTGAGCTGGGCCTTAGTGCCTAAGGGAATCAACCAGGCAGAGCTGGGATTCAAAGCATAGACAGATGGCCCAGTCTCATTGAAATACAAATCCCAAGGCAGGGAGTAAGGGTTGGGAGCCTCAGGCGCGGTAGTAAGGGACCTCCATGTCGTCCTACCATGTGTGTGGGCACCATTTTTGATTCTGCTGGCATGATGTTTCAATATTTTCCAAAGGGAAATGTTTTCAGGCAAGGCCTCCTCTCAGCAGCTCCGTAGCCCCCCCACCTCCCATGCCCTCCTGTCTTGCACACACCACTGTTACCTGTATCCCCGAAGTGGTGAGTCCCAAGAGTCTAAGGAGGACCTTGGTCCAGCAAGGTTGGCAATAGATCTGTGGTGCGAGCAGATTTGAGGGGAATGAAGCCAGAAGTGGAGAGACCGTTCAGGAGGCGATTATTGCAATAATCCAGGCCAGAACTGGGCAGCGGTGGTGGGGATGGAGCCAGGAGACTGATTCAAAAACCTTTCTTTAGGTGGGGGAGGGTACCTTCTTCAGCATAAGGTCGTAACATGTAGACCCAGAGAAAACTTCATCTCCCCTCAACAAATAAGGAATGTAGGATCAAAGGAATTGCACAGTTTGCCCAAGGCACTGAAATCCTCCTGTCCCAACCCGCAATGCCCGATTACCCCTGAACCCCCAAATCAAGCACTTCAATTTACCTTGAGCTTTAAACTGCAGAGCTTCACCTGCTGCCTCACCGCTGGGATCCATGTGATATCGGTTAGCTTTTTCTTGTAATACGGCATCAAAAGTCTCCTGTGCAATTCGCCTTGCTGCCATGTTTCTCTGACCTACAGGGAGAGGAGGGGGAAAAAAAGACACTAGGAAAGACAACTACTGCTCACAGAGCCTGCTCTCTATTTCACCTAATCCTAAAAGCAACCAGGCAGTAATCCATAATCCCGCACAGTACTACAGAGGAAGGTAGGATTATTTTAAGGGGCCTCTGCCCTCAGGAAGCTCACGGGTGTGTGTTGGCTGAGGAGGAGCAAGAAGAGCATGGTGATCTTGGACAAGTGCTTTTGCCTCTCTGAGCCCATTTTCTCAGAATCCCTTAAAAGAAGCGCTATGAAAGCAATCCCTAACCACCATGTGCGTTGCTGGAGGGCAGCATGAAGCAACACACATCACTGAACATAACCGTGTAGGGGAGTGGGAGCATAAGCATCGCACATGGTGGGTAGGAAAGACGTGATCATTCCCATTTCCCACCCAGGGCCAAGAGGCTCTGAGAACCAATGTCCCCTCTGAGAGAAGCCTCTCAAGCGAGTGGAAGAATCCCTGACTAGTGAGAGTTGTAGGGAAGGGACTCCCATCATCTCGTTTACTTCTTGCAATAACCCAGTGAAGTGGGTCCAGTTATGAATGACATTAAACAGAAGAGGAAATGGGGAAATGGGAGCCTCAGGCTAAGTGACCCCCACCCCCACCCCAAGGTCAGCCAGCCTGGACTGGAATCTGGCAAACAGGGCACGGGTAGTGAGGACAAAGACCTGAAGATTAAGTAGAAAGACTGAAAAAGAAGGAACACTGAGGAATCCGGTGGCGGCCTGTCCTTACCCACCAGACATCCCTTCCAACTTGAAATATGCAACCTAAGACCCAAGCCTGCGCTTGCCTTATAGTCTTCCTTATAACCATCACCCCCTTTCCCACCCTTCAGCCCTTTTCCTAGGATGCGCCTTGTTCTCAGCTGGCGAAGGGCAGGGTCTCCAGGCCAGGGCGGCCCGGAACCAAATCAAACGACCTAACCTTTCTGTGCTTCCGTTTCCCCATCTATGGAATGGGCAGCTAATGGTGGGGACTGAACCCGTTAAAAATGGCAAAGGGCCCGATACAGCGCCCGGCCGTGGTGACCGCCTCACGAGGGGCCGCTCTGGGCTGGGGTGGAATGAATGAGCAAGGGAACGAATGAAACCCTTCGGGTGCGGCCCGCCTGCTCCCGGCCTCCGAGGATGAAGAAAAAGGGGTGTTGGGCCCGGAAGGCCGCGGATCGCCCCTCAAGTCTATACGGGCGGGGCGCGGCCGCCGCGCAGCCCGAGGGCCGAGCCTGCGGCGCAACCGCGGGGACGCGTGGGGGGCCAGGGCCCCCAAGGGCCGAGTCCGAGTCCTCCACCCCGGGGCCCACCCACCGACGATACCCGTGCCGGGGCCTCACCCCGAGCCCACCGCGCGCGGAGTCGCCCCCGCCGCTGTCTCAGACTTCTCAGCCTCCACCGCCGGGAGAGGCGGGGACATGTAAATGAGCCAACGGTCTCCGCAGCGCCGCGCAGGCGCAGGCCGCCGCCGAGCCCTAGTGCACAGGCGCAGGCGGCGGCCGCCGCACCCTCTTGCGCAGGCGCACTGCTCGCTCCTTCAGGGAGGAGTACCCTGAGAAAAATTTCCCTGTATGGGGCAGCGGCAACAGAGTGGCCCGGAAAAAGCAGCAGAGACGCCGCCACCGCGCAACTGTTGGCACTCTTGGCTTTACCTGCGCTCATGGCCACCCTTGGTCACTCAGGGAGCGGTTCGCTCACCTGAGGAGGCTGAGGCGAAGCTGCGCAAGCGCGCCGGCGCGCGTACGGCGGCCGGCAGGGTCCTACGGCAGCGCCGCGGGTGACAGACGCGAGCCCCACCCTTTCCCACGTGGCGGCGAAGACCGGGTGAGAAGAGGGAGCCCGGAGACCCCTTGCGCGCCGGCGGGGGCTGGGGGCCGCAGGGTCGGGTTGGTGACTGTGGGCCGGTCTGGGTTGGGGGGAATGAAAGACTCTTACAGAAGCCGCCCGGGGGCGAAATGCCCCACTTCGCAGGCCTCCGTTTTCTTTTCATTCACTACCTGAGTACTTGGTATCTGTTGCATGCCCGGCCCCGCCCTGGAAAGGGGTGAGAAGGTGGGGAGCAAAATGGACTGGGCCCAGCTCTCATGGAGTTAAATTTCATTGGGGAGGCGGCTAGACAGTACAAGCAAATAAGTAAATGAACCATGACACTGCAGGTAGACATAACATCCAAATAATAAAAGAGTGATGTGAAAGGAGAGCCAGAAACAGCGTGATTATGATGGATGCCCCTTGAATAGCTGGGAAGGATTAGAAAGAGACAGGGACGCCCGGGTGAGGAGATCCAGGTAGGAAAAGAGCTGGTAAGGAGACGGTTTTGTTCTGAGAGAGTTGGGACTCCACTGCGGGATGTTGAGCAGGTGAGGAAGGCAGTCTCTTTGTGGTGAATAGACGTGTGGATGTGGCAGGGAGGAAGTAGGCGAGGCCACCTGTTGGGGAGGATGGTGCCTGAACCACGGTAGGTGTGGCTGGCTGGTGGAAGCAGATGAGTAATTCAAAGTCCCCCATGATTCAGTGCACCATTTTCTGGATGAGCAGAACCCTGGCTGTCAGGTGGGGGCCTTGCTAATTTCCTTCCTTTCTCCCAACACATTGAACCCATTGTGGGAGCTGGTCATTTCCCCTCTCTCTTGGCCTGGCCCAGGTGGCTCCCAGATGACCATGCTCAGGCACCATCTTTCTCACGGGCTCTAGATACTTTCATCCCCCGCCAGCCCCATGTCAGACCCAGGAGATCTCGGAGGACCTTTGGGGTGGTCTCAGAGCCAGACATTGATCTCCCCAGCTCAGATGAGCTCAGAGCTGGGCAGAGGGAGGTTTATGGGGGGGGGGGGAAGTGGGGGGTGCAGAGCAAGGCCAGAGAGCACAGGCTCTGAGCGGCCAGGGGAGGCTCCCAGGAGGAGGAGGCCTGGAAGTCCTGGCAGAAGCGCCTTAGAGGACGCAGGTGGAGGCAAGGTGTTCATGAGCCAGGTGTGCATGATGGCCAAGTCTCGTACTGCCTGTGTGAACTCCGGCAGGTTCGTGCCTCGCTGAGGTTCAGATTCCTCTGTAAAGTAGGCATAATGGCATTCCCCTTTAGGACCGTGCCTCTGTGACAAAGTGGCCACTCACTGTGAGCCCACTTGGGTCTGAAGCACTGCCAGTGTAGGTGAAGTAACGTCAGGTGGCAGAGCCAGGAGCAGAGTCCCACCTGTGGTACCAGCTCAGAAATTTCTGTCCCTCGAAGCTGGCCAGGGAACATTCCACCATCACCAGCCTGGACTCCCTATCTCAAATCAGAAAATCCTTAATATTTTCCTTCAGCTTTGACCTTGAAAATTCTTAGCAATCCCTAAACAGGCTTCCGAATGTTCTGGGGCAGAAAGGAATGGGAGACTGACTCTCTGCAAGGGTGCGACGTGGGGTGTTTGATGCCCTTCTGCTCCCACCTCCACAAATAAACTGGCTGTATTACCCCTTAAGTAACCAAGGAAAGGAGCTAATAGGCAATGTTTGTTGAGCTCTTACTCTGTGCCAAATCCTGCTCTAACTGCTTTTTAGGAATTAACTAGTTGAATTTTTACTATAGCCCTATGAGGTAGATTCTGTGTTTATCCCCGTGTCACCCATGAGGAAATTGATGAACAGGGAGGTTACATAGAAAGCCTTGGATGTGGGTGTCGTTCCCCTGCCCCCGCTGGCCTCGGAGCCTGTCCTCCTCCTTCCCGGAGTGTGTGCACCAACACAGATGGAATATTCACATCCTGCGCCACCTCTGTAAGGAGGAGCACAGGCTAGAGTGACTTGTTTCCCACACGGCTCAAATTTGCACTCAGATTTTTGCCACATTCCCATAGTGCTGTCCTAGTACCCCCATGCCTTTGTCCCCCTACCACTTTCTGTGTTGTGTGATCCTAGAATGGACCCAGACCAGAAACAAACAAATTGTTTTAAAAGACTATGTTAGGACAATCAAGGCAGTTGATCAGGGAATGTATATTAGAAAATAATATTGTATCAGTGTTAACTTTCCTGTGTTACATTTCAGATATGTCTGTCTGCCTTTTATTTCCTATGAACTGGTCATTAGCTCTAGAGCTGTGCTTTTAATATGGTAGCCCCCATCCCCTGTAGCTATTTACATTAAAATGAATTTAAATTAAGTAAAAGTACACCTTGCCTTCCTCAGTGGCACTAGCTACATTTCAGCTGTTCAATCCCACCTGGGCGGCACAGATACATAAGAACACTCTGTCCTTGCACAAAGTTCCAATGGGTGTATAGTCAGACTCAGATCTGAGGTTTTGGCAAGATGACTGACTTCACAGGTGCCTTTCGATCTGGTCAGGAGGCAGGTGGTGTTGGGTTTCTCTTTTGATAACGAAATAATACGGGGGACACAGGTACTGTCCACCCGATATCAGGTTCCCCATCAGTTTTGTACCTCATGGTTTTCAACCTGCAGGGATCATCGTCTAGGTCTGTCCTGTTTGGTCAGTTGGCTGAAATTCATCTACAAGTCAGAACTTTCTCTCATCCTCTCTTTATAAACAGATACCCACTTGTGTGAGGGAAGTGGGATAAATGGTGGATTCTTTATTTGCCAGTTTTCAGAAGAATAAGCTGGGTTTGTTTTAAAACTATTATGAATGCACAGATTTTGATTTTGGTATCTATTGGATTTTTGTAAATGTTCGCTTGACCCATCTTTAGCTAGCTGGTGCCCCTTAGGGTTTGCTCCCAAGTCCTTTGACATGACCTTGATGGTCTTTTTTTTTTTTTTTTTAATTGGGGAATATTGGGAACAGTGCGTTTCTCCAGGGCCCATCAGCTCCAAGTCGTTGTCCTTCAATCTAGTTGGGGAGGGTGCAGCTCAGCTCCAAGTCCATTTGCCATTTTCATGTGGGAATTGAACCGGCAACCTTGTTGTTGAGAGCTTATGCTCTAACCAACTGAGCCATCCGGCCGCCCCATGACCTTGATGGTGTTTAGAAGCTTCCTTGTGTTCTGCTCTCACAAGATGCTCCTGGCTCCTCTGGCCCATTTCTTGCCCAGACCTGGAAGCAGCCATTCTTCCAGGAGCCCTGGTTATGGTATTTAGAGACCGCAGTTTGTGTTTGGGGTGCTCATTGCTGCTGTGGTGTCATTTCTCCTAGGCATTTTTCAGTTGGTACAACAAGAAAATAGTTTTTTTAGTTTGCTTAAGAGAATATACATCATGAATTTGCATTGATACTTCCAGTTCAAATTTAGGAATTCTGAGTTTTTAACTTCTTTGATTTTCTTACGTTAGAATCTTTTTTCTTTTATGCTGGTTCCTAATGACATAAACATTAGTACTTATTTGCTACATCTATAATAGTTTCAGAATAACATTACTAATACTTCCAATAACATGATTACTGAAAACTGTTGAAGATTTTCTTTTGTATTTCATACTATCCTTAGCATATAACCCAGTAAGAATGTGCAGTTACATAACTGTGTTTTAAAATCACATGAAGTGATCTGATTGGTGCAGATATGCTGTTAGATTCCTGGACTTCATTTTACTCTTGCTTTTTAGGGATTGCTTTTATTTTTATTTTCATTTACATTGGTTTATTTCTTTTCCTAACCGCATAAAGCATTTACCTGGGCTCCAAATTCAAACCTGTAAAACAAGTACGTTCAGAGAGAACATCCAGCTTCTAGTCCTGTCCTCACCACCCTTTTCTCTACCTCTCCTTACAGGTGACTCTTTCTATTAGTTTTTGAGTTATCCTTTTTATTTATTGTTATTAATTTTTATTTTAAATTTGATTAGTATAACAGTATGCTATTATAATATCTTACATAATTATATACAAACATAACTATATAATAAAGTAATATATTGGGGGTGCCAAAAAATGTATACAAGTGGACACTTTGGTCAACGTTGCTCAAGCAGTAGTTCGCTGTAATCAGAAATGTTTGGACGCTTTTGTGAGCACCTTTTATAATCGCAGAAGTCAAATGTGACTTGTAGTCATCTTTTGTTATCGGGATACATTGAGTATTACAATTTTAATAGTTTTTTTCCTTTCTTAAAATGTGTATACATTTTTTTGGCACCTTCTGTATAGTTATAGTCGTATGTATTATATATAATCATTATATACAACATAATCATATTTACTATGTTACAGTATAATATAGTACACAGTATATATAGGCTATTCATATATAGCATAGTGTATATATACAGCATACTACTATATACTATAGTAAAAAATAATAAAGATAAAGTAATAGTTTAATAATATTAATATGATATATGATTATATCATATATAATGATATATTATACTACTTTATTATTTTATATAACAATCATATAACATGTTATTAAGCTATTATTTTTTACTATAAGGACATAATTATATTAACATTCCCCCGTTCTAATAAAATGTAGTAAACTACCTGTCCTCTTCTGCAGTTTTTGAAGCTCTAGGGATGTTGGGATGTCACTCTATCCTATGATTCAGGTTGTAAGAATTTTCCAGGGTGGTCACACAGCTCTAGCCCCAGTAGATGCTCCTTAAATTGTGGCCAGGCTCCCAGCTGCCCTCTTGCCCTGAATGAAGCTTTCTTCTCACCTTAACTTCTCAGCTCAGGAGAGTCTATCAGGCCCCGGTGGCCCCATGCACATGGGATGAAGATGGCCTCCAAGCACATCACCCAGGAGACCTTCGATGCAGCTGTTCTTGAGAACATCGAGGAATTTGAGATGGGGCCAGAGGAAGCAGTGAAAGAGGCTGTGGAGCAGTTTGAATCACAAGGTAAGATGGTGCGGCTCTGTCCGGCTCTGGTCCGGCTCTTTGCTCGACAGCCCCCTCCTGTCCATGGCTCTTAACGTGCGAGAGTGCTGTCCTGCTGTGGCCCCGTCTCGCCTGGCATGGCAGCCCTGGGCCCCTTTCCCTCTCCACACTCTGCCCCAGGCAGGCTGGCGCCCACCCTCTACTTGCCTGGACCTTACCCAGGCATCTGCAGGGCGGATCCTTCAAGGTGGGTCTCCTTTTAATTGTCACTTCCTCGAACAGGCATTTCCTGACCACCTCTCAAGAAATAGAGCCACCTACCGCCATGCTCCACCTGCACCCATGCTTGAGTTCAAGAAGGCAGAAGTACACGTTGATTACCCACCTGTGCAAACAGGTGTCAAGTGTCATGCTCAAACCAGGCCATGGAGGGAGTGGTTAAGAGGGAGTTGTTTCTAGTGATGTGGACAGGATTAGGAGACCCTGCAGGCCACAGCAGGGACCTCTCCTGCCCCAGGAAAGGCCGTGACGGGGTGAGGGTCGCCTGGCAGAGGCAGGGAGCTGAGAATGAACACCTGCCCTCCCACTCCTTGTCTCGATCCAGCTCCCCATTGGCCAAACCCAGTCAGACGCTGGAGGGCAAGGGAGCCCAGGAATCCAGCCTCAGAGATCAGAGGCTGGTGTCCCGGTCACAGAGTGGGATATAGACACTGGACAGGGTCTGGAGGGGCACCCAGAAGTGTCCTACACAGTGGGGGTTTCCTTTGGGGGTGCCAGTGAGGGCAGCGATGCAGCCAGGGGAAGGAGTGATGGGTATCCCAAGGGAGAAGGCTGTGGGGTCCTCTCCCCTTTCAACCCGCCAGGCAGAATGTGCCTCTCACTACAGTGATGGTGGACTCTGCTCTGCTCTTCTCCTGCTCTGCTCCCTTTGGCTGGACAGGGCTGAGGGGCAAAGGCCCCCTCCCTCTCCCCCCACACCTTCCGTGTGGATGTGGCTGTTAAGTCTGGCCTGGGTGGGGAGTGGGGTGCGGGGGGGGGGGGGCCTGGGCAGATTCCTGAAGGCCTCCTAAGTGGGTCATCCCAGCAGAAGGGACATGAGGTGTGACCCCAACCGGCCACACTTGTTTCCTGACTCCTCCTCATCCCTACAGGTGTCAATCTGGGCAACATTATAAAGATGGCGCCCAAAGTCTCTGCAGATGGACCCCAGGAGCCCACACACGAGATCTTGCAGGTAGGAGGGGGCGGCCCATGTGGTCAGGGCTGACCTTACACGTGTGGTCCCACACACATCACCTTGTAATGGTCTCTCAGGGGTACCTTTTCCCTGGTTCCCAGATGGCAGACGTAAGCTCCGAAGGTCAGGGCCTGCCCAGCGTGTTCAGGCAGGCCGAGTTTGCAGCCAGGGCTCCCTGAGTCCATGTCTAGGGCCCCTCGGGGGTGGACAGCGCTCATGGTTTTCCCTGGTGTTAGGAGCCTGCTGGTAGAGGGCACCGTGGAGGAGATTCTCTCTGGCCTTCCTACCATCGAGTTTGCTCAGTGGGATCATAGTAAGGCTGTCACCTATTGAGCACCGACTCTTAGCTCTTAAACTGGCCTGTAGGGTAGGCAGTGGCATTCCTGCATTCTTGATGGGGAGACGGAGGTTCACAGCCTGCCCTTGTTTTCTAGCAGCCCAAACAGGGAACATCTAGCTCACAGGAGTTAAGTCCTTCCCTTAGGGGCATGCATGAAATGGTAAGCTCTTGGTGAAACAGCAGAAGCTTTTTGTGTTTATTGAGAACGGGCTATGAACTCACTTCTGTGCAAAGTGCTTTCCTTGTACTATCTCAGTTATTCTCTGAAGGACACCTGCAAGATTGGGATTGTTATCCCTGTTTTACAGATGGGGAAATTGAGATCCAAAGATAAGGCAGCAGGGGAGTGTAGTGATACAAGAGGAAGTTGGAGGAGACAGCCCTAGGTGTGATCCCAGCTCTGACTAAAGGCAAGGTGCTTGCTTCTCCCGGTCCTCAGAGTCCTCACCATCTCCTGCCTTACAGAGCTTTTGTGAAAATCATCTCGTTGTTTTCTTTGCTAGTAAGGATGAATGTATTTTAAAATGATCTTGTATTCTGGCAATTTTTCTATGGGTGCTTCATCTTTTTTTGTCTTACGGATTTTTAGATGCCCTTTATATATGAAAGATCTCAGTAACAACGATCTCTAACAATCATTGAGTACTTCTGAAGTGCTCAGCATCGTACTAAATGCTTAAAACACATGATCTCAATCTGTAATTAGCCCATTTTGTTGATTAGGAATCTGAGGCTTCCCAAAAATAACTGTCTCACCTATGGTCACAGCCAGTGAGGGGCAGAGCTGGGACCCAGACCCAGGTCCCTTTCTCAGGGAAGCCAAGCTCAGAGAATGGCTCGAGTGTCTTCTACCAGCAGTATAGGAAACTCCTTATTTGTTTCCAGCCTTTGCTCTTTGATTCTTCTTAATTTCACTTGTAAAATTTTATTTTTCTTTACAGAAGACAATGTGAATATGTTCTTGGCATAAAAGACGCAAGCAATTCTCAGGCATTTATAGTAACATCTGAAAGTCCCTGCTCTGTGCATCCCACCAGCCTCCTTCTCGCCCCTCCCTGGGGGTGGTGCCACACACTTTGGCGTTTGCATCTCCCAGCCCTTCTCATGTGCCCGCGGCACTGTTGACCTCTGCTTGTGTGTTTTAGTTCTGATGCATACAAACTGCTTATCTGTGGAGGGAGAAAAATTCAACTTTGTGATGCTGCCTTTTGAAGTGAATCAGCTAGAGTTATGAAGTTTGTTGTAACAGACTCGTACAAATAAAACCAAGATGAAATCTTGAAACTCTGAGTAGAAAGTGAGGCTGGCCGGTTTTATGTGTGGGAAGTTGCAGAATAAAAGCCATCAGTCATAGAATGACCCCAGGGTTAGAGGACAGAGCCCTGTCACCATGCTGAGCTGTCACAGGTGGAGCACAGGTTTCTCTGCCACCTCCACATTAGCAGTTGTCCTCTGCTCAGCCAACCTGCAGGGTTTTGGGGTCACAGGCAGCACCGAGGAACTGTGAAGACAACCCCCATAGCCAGCTGACTCAGACTCAGCGTTATGATCAGACCCAGGACAAGAAGAGATTTCCCATAAATTTGATAACCACCAGTGTGCAAATATTGGTCATTTTCTGTCCTCTCTTTATCTGGTTACATAGAATAGTTGTAACTCTAGTATATTGTGTCTCAATGGCACTTGTGTCATATGCTTTTCAAGTTTCTTGCAGGGTTCCAACTAAAATGCCACAACCTCTGTTTGTTTTGTTCTTGTGGTAAAAAACACAACATAAAACCTACCATCTTAACCGTTTCTAAGTGCACAGCTCAGTGGCATTAGTACATTCACATCGCTGTGCGGCCATCACACCAGCCATATCCAGAACTCCTTTGTCTTCCCAAACTGACACTGTCCCCGTTAAGCACAAACTGCCCTTTCCCACCTCCCCCAGCCCTTGGCACCCACCATCTACATTATGTCTATGAGTTTGTCTCCTCCAGGGACCTCATATAAGTGAAATTTTGCAGTATTTGTCCTTTTGTGTTTGGCTTATTTCACTGAGAATAATGTCCTCAAGATTTATCCATGCTGTAGCAGGTGTCAGACTTTCCTTCCTTTTTACGGCTATGTAATATTCCATTGTATGGATGGACCACATTTTGTTGATCCATTCATCCATTGATGGACACTTGAGTTGCTTCCACCTTTTGGCTATTTTGAATAATGCTGCTGTGCGCCTGAATGTACAAGCATCTCTCTCTTCGAGACCCTGCTTTCAATTCTTTTGAGTGTATATCCGAAGGGGGATAGCTAGATCATGTGGTAATTCTATACTTAATTTTTTGAGGAGCTGCTAAACTGTTTTCCAAAGCGGCTGCACCGTTTCACATGCCTCCATCCATGCACAATGGCTCCAATTCTGCACGTCCCTGCTAACACTAGTCATTTTCTGTTTTCATAGTGGCCATCCTTCAGGGTGTGATGGTATCTCATGGTTTTGATTTGTGTTTCCCTGTTGATTAGTGATGGGGAGCACCTTTTCCTGTGCTCATTGGCCATTGTGAATCTTCTTTGGAGGAATGCCTATTCAAGTCACTACTCCCATTTTAATCTATTTCTTAGTATTCTGTTTCATTTTAACACATGCTCAGTTAAGTCCACAAATCTATCCCAGTGAGGCTTGGCTGACAGGCATCCTTGCCTTTCAGGGCATTTGAACTACATCAAAGGCCTTTGGGCTGAGGGTATCTATAGAAACACCCTTACTGTGTGGGTAGGCTGGGGTGCAAATTATTTCAGAAACTCCAGAGGCATGGATTCATCTTGGACTCCTGCTGAGGCAGGCCCTGAAGTCATGGAGTCGAATAGCAGCTAGTCCTGTCTGTCCTGTTCAGATTGTTTTCTCTCATTATTTTTTCTCCAAGGGCTTAGAGTTGAATTTGAGTGAACCAGTGTGGTTTCATTTGGCAGATGCTAAGTTAATATTTGTGGAATGTATGAGAAAGACAAACAGGAAACATGTGTGAGCAGGTCTGGCAAAGGCAGCTTTTGCCTTCTTCGGAGAACTGACCATTGGTGTATAGCCATGTAACAAGCAACTAGAGTTTCCAGGCGGGAATTCCCGCCTGTTCTCAGGAATTTTTTTCGCTTTCCCATTCCTGAATCCCGAGAAAAGTTGGTCGGGAAATCGGGAAACTTGGCTCCTTGAGCCCAGGTGGTTGGTAGTATTGGCCGTCACATTGTGGGAACGATTCATTGTGGAGAACAGAACACAGTTTATAATCTCAGGATTCGGGAACGGGAAAGCAAAAAAAAATCCTGAGAACGGGCGGGAATTCCCACCCGGAAACCCTACAAGCAACCAAAAACAACAGACAATTTATTGTTTCTTACAGTTCTACTGGGTTGACTGAGCTCAGCTGGATGGTTCTCTTGGTGTCGCTTGGGGTCTCTCATGCAGTGGCAAGCAGCGCTGGAACATTTAGCACATCTGCACTTTGTGTGGTTCCTTGGCAGGGACACTGAGAGGGCTGGGCCTCTCCCTCTAAGTGGCCTCTGAAACTCAAGGCTCCTACAAGCACAGCTGTAGCAGCTGCCACGGCTGGAACTGGCCTCACAGAATGAGTGCAGGCCCAGACCTTGGAGGAGGGGGTGCTGCAGCCGTGCAGCCCTGTGGCTCTTTGGGCTGAGCTGACACAGGTTTCTCCCGTGTTCTGTAGGTCCTGGACGACCTGCAGGAGTCTGTAGCCTGCGCCCGCCCCCAGGAGGTGTCCGTACATCTTGCCCGCTTTTGCGAACAATGCAAGCAGCACAAGGCCTGCCGCTTCCTGGCAGCCCAGAAGGGCGCCTACCCCATCCTCCTCGCCGCCTGGAAGCTGGCTGCCGCGGGAGACCAGGGCCTCCTGCTCCAGGCCCTCAACGCCCTGTCAGCCCTGATTGACAGCCAGCCCGACCTCCTGGACACCCAGGGCCTAAAGCTGCTGGTGGCCACGCTGGCCCAGAATGCCAGCACAGCTGATCTGCTCTGCTCTGGGATACGCTGTGTACGGCACGCCTGTCTGAAGCACGAGCAGAATCGGCAGAGCCTGGTGAAGGCTGGCGTGCTGCCCCTGCTGACCCACGCCATCACCCGGCATGGCTGCTGTGCGGACGTGGTCAGGGAGGCCTGCTGGGCCCTTCGTGTCATGACCTTTGATGATGACATCCGTGTGCCCTTCGGCCACGCCCATGACCACGCCAAGATGATCGTGCAGGAGCACGGAGGCTTGAAGGTGCTCATCGAGGCAGCCAGAGGTAGGAGCAAGAGGGAGAGTCAAGGCTTAGGCCTGCTCCAAGCACGGCCGCCTTCAGGCTCCACTGGCCTCTGTTGGCTTCATTCCACCTACCTGGCAGCCCTCATGGAACAGTATCCTTACTCCTAGCTGCTCCCGGAGAGTTCCAGGCCAGCACTCATTGGCCAGGACCAAGTCCTGTGCCCATGTCTGAAGCCATTTGGGAAGGAGGCTCAGCTCTGTCCAACCACAGATTGAGAGTGAGGAAGGGAGAGCTCCCCAAAGGGAAAAACAAGGGTGTTTCGCGAAGATGGGGTAAATGTCGCTGGCACTCACCGTGGCCGGTCCCAGGTGGCAGTTTACACTCTGGTTCACACTTGATTACAAATCCTTATGCTTGTACATGTTCCTGACTCCAGGGTGAGCATAGTAAACCGGCCATGGGAGGTCACAAAGCTGACATTCAGACCCCAAAGCACCAGCCCCCTGTCCACTGCATCCACCAGGAAAGGCCTGACTGGGGTCTGGGGCACAGAAGGTGCTAGAAGAGTGAGTTTTCCTTCCCGGCCTGCCCGTGGCACTGGCTCCATGGCCAGGCCTGTGTGCAGGATGCCAGCCCTGTCTGCAGCGGAGGTGGGCCTGCCTCAGTCTCCCGTCTACACCCTTGGAGAGGGTGGAAACAGGTCCTGACCCTCTGTGAAGTCAGTCTGCTTTTTCTGGGGTAGCAGAGGAAGGAGCCAGTAGGATATGTGGATGTACAAAAGGGTTATTGCAAGGAGTTGGCCTTCAAATCTGAAATCCTTGGGGCAGGAGCAGACAGCACAGTCCACACGTGTGCTTCCTCCTCCTCAGGGAGACCCCAGTTTCTCTCGTAAGGCCTTCCGCTGCTTAGATGAGGCCTATCCAGACCATTGAGGTTCTCCTTTACTTCGTCAGCTGGTTGTGGATGTTACAGTGTGTAGAGAACATCTCCACGGCACATCCAGATTAGCGCTCATGGTGGCACTGGGGTTGTGGCCTCGCCAGGGGACACACGAACTGACCATCACCGAGCTCTGTATAAATGATGGCTCTCCACCCTCTCCTAACCCACACCGGGCTCAGAGCAGCCTCTTCATCCTGTGCCTCTTAGCTTGGTCTTCACGTCTGTTCAGTGTTGTCGGTCAACTCTATCCATATGTCTCTATGGTTTCTGGGTTTCCAGTTGCACTTAGAAAGGTCATTCCCACCCCAACATCATAAAAATAGTCTCAGATGTTTTATTGTAGTACTATTAGTTTTCTTTTTTTAGATGATACCCTCAGTAGGTCTGGAATTTATCTGGGTGGGGGGAGTGTATTCCCCAGCAGGGGGCGCTGCAGGCCTGGGCAGCCCCTGGTGTTCCCTGGGGCTCAACTGGTACAGGCAGCCACCCCACCAGGCAGAGGATGGAGCAGGATTTGCATCAGGACCACCAGCTCAGAGCCACGGCTGGTCCCCTGCCCCTTCTTCACCCCTGTAGCTCCTCTCCGTCTCCGCAGCATTCCCCGACAACCCCAGTGTCCTGAGTGAGCTCTGCAGCACCCTCTCCCGCCTGGCCGTCCGCAACGAGTTCTGCCAGGAGGTCGTCGACCTTGGGGGCCTCGGTGTCCTGGTAGCCCTGCTGGCCGACTGCAGCGACCACCAGGTGGGCATCCAGAGCCATCTTAGGGTGCGAAATCCCCCTTGCTTGGGTTTTGGTGTGGTATTTTCCTCTACACCAGGGGAAGGCTTTGGACTCCCAGAGAACTCTGCCCCTTTGGTCCTCTGCCAGACACACAAGTTGGAGTCAGAAATCACTGGTCCTGTCTGTTGATCCCAGAACCAAAGTGTGGTTTCCACTTCTCATTGATGCATGGGCGGGAACTAAAGTTTTGGGGCAGACAAATCCACCCACCTGCTGTTACTGCCATTTAGCACCTTTGTATTTTCTACTAGGAGTGGGAGGAACGAGTGGGTGTCACCAGGGCTGGCCCAGACCCCAAGTCAGCTGTGTGATGCTTGAGTGAGGCCCACCCCGCACTGCCTGGGTTTCTTCATCTGTATGACAGGCAGGGACCCCTACTGACACGCCTTCATTTAGCAGTCACTTATCAACCCCTGCTCCACATACCTGGCCCAGGGTCAGGGAGCCTGGCCCGGGGCAGCAATGGTTCTGCTGCCCCCAACCCCGTCCAGTGACGTCAGCCAGGCTCCTGTGCAGGCAGCAGAAAGCTGAATCTGAGCTGGCTTAAGCAATCGAGGGAATGCAATTAGCTTGTACTCCTGGACCGCTGGGGTGGGGGCCTTGATCCACCCCCTCCCTCACTGGTCTGCCCCTCACTGGGGCAGTTAGCAGTCCCAGCGGCATCTGGCTGGCTGTCCTCAGCTCAGGTCAGTCAGAGCCCACCTTGGGCCTACAGCTGTGGCCAGGGGGACCTGGGGTCCTGTTTGCTGGCCTGAGCCAAGGCCTCCTCTGTGTGTGTGTGGGAGGGTGTCAAGGTTGTCTCAATGCCTGGGCTGGATGCAGGTGGCCTAAACCACAGGGTCCGCCTCCCCTGCCTCCCCTGCCTTCTCTATACAGCGAGTAGTAACCCTGCTGTTACGTGCCAACTACACTCCCCAGGGTGGCCCCAGCTGTTGTTCAGACCCTCCCTCGAGCCCCCCTCCACAATACAGCAATCAAGCAGTTAGTGCCTGGTGCAATGGGAGGGGGACTGGCCGGGCCTGACCCCCGTGTGCTCTCCGTGTAGGACCTCGTGAAGCAGGTGCTGAGCGCCCTGCGGGCCATTGCGGGCAATGATGATGTGAAGGATGCCATCGTCCGTGCTGGTGGGACAGAGTCCATCGTGGCTGCCATGACCCGGCACCTGGCCAGCCCCCAGGTACCACCCGGAAGCACATGAGGTGGGATGGTGGGGCGGGAATCCCAGCTCAGTGTCTATATCTGCGTGATGCTCTTTCCATTTCCTCAAGCGGGGCTGAGGGAGGGGTGGAGCCCAAGGGTGAGGGGGGGTGGAACCCAGGGATGAGGGAGGGGTGCAGCCCAGGGGTGAGGGAGGGGTGGAGCCCAAGGGTGAGGGGGGGGTGGAACCCAGGGATGAGGGAGGGGTGCAGCCCAGGGGTGAGGGAGGGGTGGAGCCCAAGGGTGAGGGGGGGTGGAACCCAGGGATGAGGGAGGGGTGCAGCCCAGGGGTGAGGGAGGGGTGGAGCCCAAGGGTGAGGGGGGGTGGAACCCAGGGATGAGGGAGGGGTGCAGCCCAGGGGTTAGGGAGGGTGGAGCCCAGGTGAATGGGGGGGGGCAAGAAGGGGCGGGGAGAGCTTGGTTGATATTTTTGTCACCCTGGTACTGTTCCTGTTAGTACTCAACCCATACAGACCTGGACTGACAGCAGTCCATCCAGGTGAGGTTGCAGGGCACTCCCCTGAGGAGTTGATAATTATGGGGGTCTGTTGGCCGGGTCTCCGTCATCCTGTGACCCATCCGCAGGTGTGTGAACAGAGCTGTGCAGCCCTGTGTGTCCTGGCCCTGCGCAAGCCGGAGAACAGCCGGATCATCGTGGAGGGCGGTGGGGCCTTGGCTGCACTGGAGGCCATGAAGGCACACCCACAGGAGGCCGGCGTGCAGGTGGGCACATGGAAAGAGGGACAGGAGCCTGCTGGGTGGGGGGAGGGGGGGCGCGGAAGGAGGACCTCCCTGTCCCTGCCCCCATCCCCATCATGACCCAAGTCTCGGTTCTCCTTCCTTCCCAGCCTGTGGTCTTACGGCTGCATCCCGACTCCCAGAGTATACGAGCCTCGCTCCTGTCTTCTCCCTGCATTTGATCTTCCCTAATAGGCCCTTTGTAGGGATCTGGGGGGGAGGAGGATTGGGGAGAGCAGATGGGGCTCTGCTGGGGTTTAGGGAGATTGCAGCCCTGCCTTGGACTACTGTCCACACCTCACTGGGGAGTCGGCGGGACCGTGTGCACAGCTTGGCCAGAAACCCATGCTCCTCCCTGCGCTCCCTGGCTCTCCTGTCTCCCACTCCTGCACCTTCCAGCACTGGGGCCTCCTCCTAGTCCTTACACACACTAGGCTCCGAGCCCAATGTGGCCTATGCCATCCTGGTCCTTCCTCCAGGACACCATGCCCTTGACTGGACCTGGCGTCCTCTCCCGACTACCCTTGCAGGAACCTCCTCACACCTCCCCTGCGCCTTACCCACTCTCCCAGTGGTGGCAGGCCTTGCGGTGCTTCTAGGCACCCACACGTGGGAGATATATATGCAGGGTGCAAATGGTGACCGAATGAATATGTCATTCCCAGATGGGCCCTGTGCACACGCCCCTCTTCCCACTGTCTTACTGCGCTCCTCCCCTGGGGCCCCTGCCAGGCTCTGTGACACTGAGGATCCACCCCTGAGAAGGGATCAGCCCCACCTGCCAAGCCCTTGGCGTCCCTGAGCTTTAGTTTCTTCACCAGGGAGATGGGGGATTAGCTGCTGAGAGGATGAAGAGATGCCTCAGGCCTGATGAGTCACAGTGTAACACCCGTGGAATGCCAGCTGTGCTCCTCACTGACGCATTGTGTTATGAGGGCAACCGTGAGGTCAGAGCGGACTCTACCCCAGGGCCCCGCCCACCAGCTCATAGCCCTCACCTCTACTCTCCCTTCCAGAAACAGGCCTGCATGCTGATTCGAAACCTGGTGGCCCGCAGCCAGGCCTTCTCACAGCCCCTCTTGGATCTGGGGGCCGAGGCCCTCATTACTCAGGCCCGGGCCACCCACCGAGACTGTGACGATGTGGCCAAGGCCGCCCTGCGGGACCTGGGCTGCCACGTTGAGCTCCGAGAGCTGTGGACTGGACAGAAGGGCAACCTGGCACTGTGACCCAGCCTTGATCTGGGCCATGAGTCTGGGTGAGTCGTGTGACTCAGGAAATGGGGAGATCCATGTCCTGCCACTCTGCCCCGATACCCCCCCATTCCTCCCCTCACTCAGCAATAGGTGTTTTCTGATGGGGGCCAGGTACAAGTTGGGGGGTGGGAAGGGAGCACTGGTGAGGGGTCTCCACTGGGTCCTGTGCTCCCCTTACCAGCTGACAGTGTTGGTATCATCTGTCCTGCCCCGCCCCCCACCCCGCCCTTTCCTACCAGAAGGGCCTTCTAGCGTTGCTTGAGGCAAAGGGCTGTCTGAAATTGGGCAGCCACACTGGCCAGTCTCAGAGCAGGGCAGGGATCCCGCTCTTGCCCCTTCAAGTCTGTTCTGGCGCTACTCCTGTTTTTCTTACCTGTAAAACGGGTGGCAGATACCTTGCTCTTCTGGCCAGAGGGCAGGGACCAAGGCTGGTCCATCTCTGGGGCCCCAGGCCAGCCAGTGGTGCGTGGTAATAAAAGACTGTTGGTTGAATGATGGAGGGGACTCTTCTGTGTGTGTCATGGGGGGGTGGGGGAGGCTGTGGCCAGTCACCTCAGAGAACGGGATGGGTGGATGTTTGGGCAGGCCTTGGGGTCACTAAGGAAAGCAGAGCAGTTTTGAGAACAGCCTGGGATGTAGTATTTGCTGTCACCTTCAGACAGGCTGCTGGGGCCACAGTTGGCGTGAGCTTGGGGTCTGCAGGTGCCCTGGTCGTTGTTTCCGAGCGTGCATCGCCTTGGGGAGTTGGAGAGCTCAGCATCCAGCCACTACTCAGCTGTGTGGCCTTCAGCAAGTGACATCACCTCTGAGCCTCAATTTGATCCTTCATAAAACAGTTTAGGAAGGGATAGAGCCCCTCTACCTGGTGTTGGAGCACAGCTGGGACATGGGAAGTGTCGGTTGTCTTAGCTTCACCTTGGTCACCCCAGGAGCACTCTCCGTTACTCCCTTTCCTGGTCACATTGAGGTCCTTGCTTGCTGGGTGTCTTGGAGCAGCCCACCCTCCCTCTCTGAGCCTGTTTCCCCATCTATAAATGGATATTACTTTTGCTGCTCCCAGTACCCAACTCACCCCCAAGTGTTCTGAGGGTTCCTAGGTAGCTGTGTGTGGAAGACCCCAGGTCTCCTTCTCTATCGTCACACTTGGGGGGCATCTTGTGGTCGCCTGGCAGCTTGTGCATTCTGTGTGACCCGGTCAGGGTCAGAGCAGCCTCAAGACCCTGGGGGGCTCTGAGTGCCATGCCCGGACCCTCCAGCCTGCACCTGGGAGCCCCTCTCTCTCGGAGCCCCACTTCCCTGCTGGTCATTCACCTCCCCTAGTCTGAGGAGAGCCCCAATTCCACCCTTGACATCAGCGCATGCTCTTTTCCCAGAAGGCTCCTGGTTTCCATGGAAATTGGTCAATGTAAATAGCTGTAGGGCATCACACTGGCCCCACCTCCCTGTGGTGTCCAAGTCTCCTCTGCCCCCAGCTGGGTGGGCCCTTCCAGCCCAGTGGGGCAAACATGAACCTCTGCCTCAGTCACCCCACCCCGTACTTGGCCAGGGAAGGATTCCTTGCCTGCTCCAGTCTACCCTGACTTTGACTTCTGGGTCAACCACGTGTGTGACCTTGGGGCAGTCCTGTGACCTTGGGGCAGTCCTCAGGCCCTATGAGCCTCATGTTTCTTCGTCTGTCACTTGGATGTTTCTTCGTCTGTCACTTGGATGGGTGCTGCCAGCCCGTTTCTGAGGAAGGCTGAAGTGCTGCCCTGTGATCCCTGCCCCAACTCTGCTCTCAATCCACCCATGGCTCCCCATTGCCCTCCCCATAAAACCAAACTGTCCTCCAGGCCCTGCCCACCTCGCACCCTCATCTTCCCCATGCTCTCCTTTAATCATCGTTGCAGTCACACCAGACTCCCCACCTCAGGGCCTTTACACATGCTTCGCGCTCTGTTTAGAGCACCCTTCCCTCTGCCCTCTCCCTTCCCTAGCACCCCAGTCCCATCATCCCTTGTGCTATGCCTCTGACTTCTGACCCTATCTGAGGTGCCCTTGTTTGTATGCTTTCCTGTTTGTCCACCCCCCACTGTCCATGAGCTCCATGTGGGCAGGCTGCTGTCTCCCCGCTCTGCTCGTGTCCTGTAAACATTTCTGCACGTGTGTATACCTGAGTATGTTAGGTACACAGCGTGACTGGAGGGACAGCCTCTCCCACAGCCCGGTGCCCTCCCCTGGGCTCCCGGCCAGCTTCCTGTAGCTGCAGGTTTCTTCAGGGAGGGGTGGCTACTCCCGTTTATCAGTCCCTGCCACCTTAGCCTGAGGAATTGGGTATCTGCAGCGGGTGCACTTGGGGCCTGTTTGAATGTCCTCAGTCTGGGTGTCCCTGTGCCTGTGCCTCAGTCTGGGTGTCCCATTTTCACAGAGGTTGGCCAGGCCTGGGTTCCACTTCCTGCTCTGCCACCGCACGTGAGCCTCAGCCTCCTCACATGAAAACAGGCTAAGTGTGTGTTACTGCACTGGGTCCATCACCTCCTGCAAGGCCTGGCTGGGGGTCTGCCCTACATAGCCCGCCCCTAAGGAGCACTTGCCAACCTTGTTGATGACATCAAAATGTGGCCTGAGGGGGCACCACTGCAAGGGCGGTGTCAGCACACCCAGGCCGAGCCTCTGCGCTGGGTGCTCTTGGATGCGTGGCCTGGCCTCACTCAGCCTCTCAGGAGGCCCTCGCAGGAGGCTGCGACTGCGTTGAGACCAGCCGGACTTGGCTGTAATCACTGTTGTGTCCAGGACATGTCCCTCTAGCCAGGGAAAGGCCAGGCTCCTAAGTTGTGAACACATCTCTGTGACACAGAGCCTGTGAACCCCATTTTCCAGATGAGAAATAGACTTGCTGGCATTTAGGGGGCCGCGGCAGGATGAGAACCCTGCTCAGCCTGTTTTTGTTGCCAATGTTGCTAACCTGACCTTTGACAAATGGCTCTCTGGTCTCGGTTGATTAAGCCCTGTCACTCTGCCTGGGCCTGGCTCACTGCTGTCATGTGAGATGACTCCTGGAATCCCCAAGAGGTAGAGGAAACTAGGGGGCGGAGAAGCAGTGTCCTGCTCAGCGCCAGCTAGGCCAGCTCAGAAGAGCTAGGATCCTGGGCTCCCTGGCTGGGCATAACCAATGTCCCCATGATGGGGGTGTCAGTTGCTGATGCCAAGGGGCTTTGCCTGCCATTGCTGGAAGAGAGGTTGGCTGGTGCCAGCCTGCTGACAAGTGAACAGAAGCCAGAGCCCAGCCAGCATTTCTGGCACCATCAGGACAGGCAGCTGGGTGCTGGGCCACTGCCCGACCCTTGCCTCAGTTGGCACTGTCCCTGGGGGTACTGTGGAATTTCCCAGGAGTTTGCTGCCTCCCTCCCATGGCCTGGCAGGTAGGTCCTTCGGGTGGAGACTTCTCCAGCATTAATCTCTCCCCCTTCGGGTGGCAAACCACACCCATAGTTGGTCTATGTCCACATTCCATCAAGTGCCATTTACAGAAAGGGAAACAGGCCCAGAGAACAATTTGCCCATCACAAATGCTCAGCGAGCATTCGCTGCAGACCAATGCAGTTGTGTTTTACTTCCATTCATTTCATTAAAGCTGCCATCAACTCTGGGAGGTAGTTGGAGAAACTGAGGCAGGGAGTTTTGAGTCACTTGCTGATGGTCCTGTGGTCAAAAAGAGCAGAGATTCAAACACAGCTTCAGGCCCTTCCAGCAAGGAACGTTTTTCACACAAGGCTGGGTTTTCTGGTCTGCAAAGTTGGTACGGTACTGTCACCTCCATCTGAAAGTCACGTGGTTACATGGTATTTGGGAAGCACCAGGCCTGGCAAGGACCTGATGCTCTGTAGGTGTTCAGCAGACACCACTTCCTCCTCTTCTCTGGAGGGCAGAATGGAGACCAGGGCCTTGAAGTTTCAGGGAAGCAACCACAGCTGGGAGGTATGGAAGAGGAGGTTGGAAGATCAGGAGTCAGAAGGTGGTCTTGGGCTAGTGAGCCCAGCCATGCACATGTGGTGTGAGCCTGTCATGTCCTCCAGTGGGGCCCTTTGAGATACAGTGGGTTAAGCCCTTAGCAGCGGCATGTACAGCCCTGAAATGGGAGCCTTTGTTAAGGCCTAGCTCAGCCTTGCTCCTTCCAGGACTCCCTGGTTCTGAACTGGATATCTACTCCATCCTGCCCCTGGAGTAATAAAAGCCAGTACTTGGGAACATTTGTAACCCTCTCTACCCTGGAGATGAAAGGAGTCAGAGAAAGGGGTGGCCTCAGGGAAGGTGCCAATGACAACAGAGCACTGGATGACAGATGGCTCCCTAAGCTGCTGGTGTGTGTCTGCAAAGAATCATATGAATTGCACCTCACAGAGAAGCTGAGGCTCAC
Source organism: Rhinolophus sinicus (assembly GCF_036562045.2). Classification (NCBI taxonomy): domain Eukaryota; kingdom Metazoa; phylum Chordata; class Mammalia; order Chiroptera; family Rhinolophidae; genus Rhinolophus; species Rhinolophus sinicus. Next base: position 78,294,799 of record NC_133757.1, on the reverse strand, counting down.
AGGCCTGATATGACCTGCAGAGACTTTCACCAGAAGGTCAAGGAGAGGGCTGAAATATAATTTCTCCCAGGTGAGAAGCCCCAGAAAGAAAAGATTAAGATGTAGGAATCATTGTCCCATGAGCAAACTGAAGCTCAAAGTGTCCAAGGTTGCACGGTGGGTCAGTGGCTGGACAGCGATTGGAACTCAGGTCTCCCAGGCCTCCAGTGGCTGTTCTCTGACACTGCCTTATCCCTCTTTCAAAAAGCAGGCTGCTCTAGATTCACGCCCAGATCCAGCCACTGAAGTGCTTTGTGATGTTGGGGCAAGGAGCTTGACCACTGTGCTCTGGTTTCTGTAAAAGGAGGCAATGGTCGTGTTGAATGAGTGAGATTGTGGTTAGGATTCACAAAAAGCTTATAATTCACAAAAGGCTTTTATCAGGGATGAGGCCGGGCTGGCATGTCACAGGATAGTGGGACAGAAAGCTTGAACTCAGAGAAGCCAAACACTGCCAGAAAATCACAAAGCCCAAGAGTAGGATTCCACCTATTTCCTGGTCTTCACCAATCCTGAGCTGCAGAGGGCGAGCCTAAGTGACTTCCAAAGAGTTCGCCCTCTCCGTGTCGTTTGCAGGGGAATAGTGGGGAGTGAGGGAATGGAGGCTTATCCCCGAGTCCTTTGGCCCTCATGGCCCAAGCTCACTCGACACAGCCTCAGGGGACCCCGCGCAAGGCGTCGGTGGCCGCCACGCTCGGCCAAACACTGCACCTTGCACTCTCGAGCCCGCTTCGGGGCGCACCGCCCACGGCCCCTGCGACTGGCTGCCGGCCCTGCCCGTCTTCGGCTTCTCAGCCAATCATCGTCGCCCTCCAGGTTACGCCCTCCGTTCCTCTCGCGCCTGTCGCCCCAGCCACCTCGGAGCCCCGCTCTTGTTCCCAGCAATTGGTCGTTAGGGTTGCCTGTCTTCTACCAGTGCTCTAATCATCGCCTGCCTCCAGGCCCGCACCTCCCAGCACTTCGCACCCGGCGGGACCATCCCAGGGACCCAGAGCCTTTGCCAACAGCCCAGCCTCTACCCCTCAGCGATTGGCTTCAGGTGCTGCCTGTCTGCTTTATGCTCACCAATCCTTGCCGTCTCCAGCGCTGATTGGCCATCGCGCAACCAATTGGAGCGCATCATGGACCCCTCCCGCTGCTCACTCTGGAAGTGCGTGAGGCGGGGCCGCGGCGGCTGGAGGCGGTGGCGGCGGTGGCGGCGGCGGCGGCGGCGGCGGCGGCGGTGACGGAGACGCGTCCCAGCCGGTGAGCGAGCGCGGGGGGCGCGGGGCGGCGCAGGCATAGGGGGCCAGTGCCCCTCGGACCGAGCCAGGGCGAGGAACGGCCCTGTCATAGGTCCTGGGGCGCTGGTGGACGAGGCGGAGCGTGACAGCGTCGCGGGACAGGGAGAGGTCAAAGGCCCCCCCGGCCCCCACACCCCATGTCTGATGTCCCTTGGGGGCTCCCGCAGCCGGACCTGAGCCCCTCACCGTCAGCCCCCACACACCTGACACTGCGTCCTTTCTCATTGACCCCCCCCCATACACCTGAGACTGCCTCACTGACATCCCCACACCCCCGGGGGAGGGAGGGCCACAAAGTTGGGTCTGCACCCCTTCACAAACCTGAGTCTGTGCCTCTAATGAATGTAACGCTCACACACCTGACACTGCGCCCCCACTCATGGACATCCCCCACACCCTGATACCGTCCCTTTGGGTGACATCTCACACCCGGAGCTGTCTGCCCCTACAGTCCCCTGCACCTCCACAATTGGGCCACCACCCCCACACCAACACCTGGGCCTGTGACCCCAAACTCATGGTGCCCCACTCACATCTGAGCCTATTGGTGTTCCTTCACTGACTTTGCTCATATCCAGGGGTATGCCCCTCCTTTCAGCAATTTGGGTCAGGACCCTCAGGTGCTCCCCCACCCCTACCTGCCCTGTGCCCCTAGAAGCACTTCCTCACTCACACCCCAGTCAGTGCGCTGGCTCATACTTTCTTCCACGTGCACCTGTGTTTGTGCCCCTCTCTGTAATTCTCAAATCCCCCTAGGTTCCCCAATATTCCAAACCTCACTATTTCAGGATCACCCTCCCCTCCAAAGAGAAGCCCACCCAGATGTCATCTTTTCATTTATGACAGTCTATCAAGTGATACGTGGATGTAGAATAATCCCATCACAGACAAAATCTGAATTATCTCCATTTTCTCAGCAACAAACCTAAAGTGACTTGAGCTAAGGAAACAGAGCCCACCCCTCCCTGAGCATTACTGAGCCTTCTCTGTGGAGCTCCCCCATTTGTTCCCATCTGTTGTGTTTATCTCTGAGGGATTGGCTGGAGAGGGGATCCCCACCCTTTCTGCAGCTGTTCCTTAGGCATCATGACTTTGACTGGGTCTGGAAAGACTGAGCTGGAAGGGCAACGTCTCTGAGCCCTGGGGTGGGGGGCCGGGGTGAGGGTGCTGGGGAGTAGGGCTTCAACATCCGGGGTGCTGCCGCTGGCAGGGTCACCTGGAAGGGAGTTGCCAGGCTTCTGGCTCCCACTCTTACAGACTGAGGCCCCTTCCTTACCCTCTGGAGCTCCTTGGGCTCTTGGAGCCAATGAACCAAGAGAGTAAGGAAACACTCTTCAGAGTGAAGGAGCTAATGTTACAGCCACTCAGAGCTAAACTGCAAAACTGGAGCCTGGTGTCGTGCTAGGGATAATGGTTTTTCTGGAATTTTTCAAGTTCCCAGGAGTATGATTTGCTAGTGTGTAGCACAGAAGGAGACTGGTGGCTTTGTAGTTAAGAAAGCAATAACGTGCCATTTCCTGTATGGCTTGCATAGTGTCTTTTACCCTCTGCCCCCTCCTGTCTTTCCCACAAAGATGGTATTGGAATGTTCCAGAGGGTCATGTCACCTTCAGCTTTTCCTATGGATACTGAAGCCATTGGGGTTTTCTGTTCAACTTCAAAAGGAGTCATTTAAAATGTGTGTGTGTGTGTGTGTGTGTGTGTGTATGTGTATACTTATATGTAGGTGTTATACACAGATAAGCATATATACACATTTATATATACATGCACTGTACATGCATTTTATATATACGTGTGTAAAATATACATATATATACATATGTGCACATATATTTTATATATATACATAAGCAAATATATAGACTTTGACAAGGTAATTGATGTACATGGTAAAAAAAACACAACTCAAACAATTGTAACAGGCGTGCAAAAAAACAGACAGGTCTCCCCGTACCTGCATCCCGTCCCTCTCTGAAGGCACCACGGTTAATAATTTCTTGCTTCCTTCCAGAGATAGTTTATGAATTTGGGGAGGGAGTTAATCCCCCCACCCATTTTAAGTCACTGGTAAATTTCCGTCAGATTTTATCCAACAAGTATGTTGATTGTATACCCAGCCTCTAACTGAGGGCTGTTGAAGTTGTTGCTCATATTTTCTTTTACAAATCCAGCTGCACTGAATAGATAGACTCATGCGTGAGCAAATATGTAGTGAATGTTGTGCGGAGCTTCATAGAGTTTCCATCCAATGCAGAGAATTCCTAGGGTTGGCCAGGCCAAAGGTCATGTCCATTCAAATGGTTACTGTTCTTCCAGAGAGGTTGCGCAGTCTCTCAGCTGTGAACTTGGAATGCCTCTTTCCTCCCACAGTGGCCAGGACAGCTTTTATCAAGTGTTCTGGTCTCTCCAATCTGATAGGTTAAAAAAAATACAGCCCAAGAGATCCTTTTGAATGTCGCTTCCACGCTTCCTCTCCATCTCCTAGGGCTTCTGGCTCATGTGGTGGTGATTAAACATTAGATTTCTGTTTCTCTTCCAAGGTCAGACTAAAGCTCAATCCAAGAAATATTTGAGTCCCTCCTCTGCAAAGTTCTGAAGGCAATCTTGGGTTTGTGGGGACATCGCCCAGAGTCCTAGGAGGGCATGTCCTGAGATGTTGGCACGAGATATCTTGACAAGAAAAATTGGCTGAAGAACTGGTTAGCTGTTGCTAAATGCCCCCCTCCCCACGTGGATCCTGCAAAAGAACGAGGGTTGAGGATGAGATCGAGAGAAGTCAGATGTTAAATCTATTTGGGAATCTGTCTCCACATTCTCTCAGTTGTTGGTGATTCCCCATTGATGCCAGGGGGAGGGCATCATCCATCTGAGGTCAGGCCATTTCCCACGTGTCCTCCCGTTTTGTGGTCTTTTCTCTTTTGGCAGTTAGGCGTTAGAGGAATACTGTGATGATCAGAGCTATTAGCTTCTTGGGGTTTATTTGGGCTTGTTGGATTTTATTACTGCTTAACAAAAAGGTATGTAATGTACACATGAAAAGAACCGAGGTAGAAGGAATAGTAAAACTAACACCCAGCTCAAGAATTAGTGTTGCCCTTGGCAGCTCCTTCCTGGTCACTGTGCTTGCTTTTTTTTTTTTTTAAATTAGGGAATACTGGGGAACAGTGTTTTTCCAGGACCCATCAGCTCCATGTCAAGTCGTTTGTTTTGTTTGTTTGTTTTTAATCAAGTTGTGGGGGCCGCAGCTCAGCTCCAAGTCAAGTCATTGTTTTTCAATTTAGTTGTGGAGGACACAGCTTAGTTCCAAGTCAAGTCGTTTTCAGTCTACTTGTGGAGGGCACAGTTCACTGGCCCACATGGGACTCGAACCGGCGACCTTGGTGTCATGAGCACCTTGCTCCAATCACTCAAGCTCAGCTCCAAGCTCAAGCCGTTGTCTTCAATCTAGTTGTAGAGGGCGCAGCTCACTGGCCCATGTGGGAATCGAACTGGCTACCTTGTTAAGAGCTTGCGCTCTAACTAACTGAGCCATCCGGCCGCCCCACTGTGCTATTTTTAAAATACGTTTCTTTTCTTCACTGAGTACCTTTTGCTGCGGCTGAGTGCTTGGATTCCAGGGTCTCAACAAAGTTCAGCAGAAGCCAGGTTTTCTGCTGAAGCTCTGCCAGCAGAGTGCCCTGGAGGTCTGGAGAGGAGAGCAGTGACCTCAGCGACAGGTTACCAGCCAAGGGACAGACTGGCTCTGGGAGGTTTGATGTCAGACTCCTGCCATGTTAGTTTCCTGGGGCAGCTGTCACAAATCACCGCAAACTGGGTGGCTGAAAAAAGAAATGTATTCTGCCATAGTTGTGGAGGCCAGAAGGCCCAAATCAAGGGGTTGACAGGTGCTAAAGACGGAACGTTTGTGTCCCCCCCTTAAAATTCATATGTTGAAACCTAAACCCCAGTATGATGGTATCGGCAGGTGGGGCCTTTGGGAGGCGATTAGGTCCTGAGGGCGGGACCCTCATAAATGGGATTCGTGCCCTTATAAAGACACCCAGGGAGTGCCCTAGACCCTTACACCATGTGAGAACACGGTGAGAAGATAGACGCCGACCATCAGATCCTTGATCTTAGACTTCAGCCTCCAGAACTGTGAGACATACGTTTCTGTAGTTTATAAATCCCGTCTGTGCTATTCTGTTATGTCAGCCGGCACAGACTAAGACAGCAGGGTTGGTTCCTCGCAGGGCCCGGAGACAGACTCCATCTCAGGCCTCTCTCCTGGCTTACAGTAGCTGCTGGCAACCTCGGGTTCCTTGGCTTGCAGCCCTATCGCCCTGATCTCGGCCCCTATCTCCACATGGCATGTCCGTGTCTTCTACGAAGGACACCAGTGATTGTGTGTAGGGCCTACCCTAAACCCAATATTCTGAACTAATTACATCTGCAAAGACCTATTTCCAAATAAGGTCACCTTCTAAGTTTCTGGGTGGACGTGAACTTTGGGGGACCCTATGTAACCCTTATCACTATGAAACCAGCATTCCTCGGGGTTTTATTCGAGGAAGTGCTTGTTCAGCTTCCTCTGCTCTTTTGGGCAAAACGAGACCAGCATGGTTGGAGCACATTTCCCAGCCCCTCCAGATGGCCCATGTGGGTGGCTTCTGTGGGTTCCCTCGTCCCCTGCCTCCCTGCCCTCAGGTAGAGGCACCTGCCCAGAGCTAGCAAGGATTCGGACAAGTGAACGTGCACATGTCAGTTTTGCTCTTTGCCACCCCTTGGCAAATGCTTACTGGGCTGTGAGCTTGGTCCTAGCCCCAGTTTTACAGAAGAGAGACCAAGGCTTGAGGTGGCCTTTGTCCAAAGACACACAAGGAGAACACGGGGGAGCCGAGACAGGGGCAGGTCGGTCTGACTGCAAACAAGTTGCCGTAGCACCGTGCTTTCAGTTGCTGTTACACACCAATGTGGGTAAATTGTCCTGGCACACCACCGCTGGTACGGCCTCCAGGAGTGGAACAAACTCGAAGTCTCATTCTACGACCCATAAATATTTGTGTGCCGGGGCCAGGGACAGGTGCAGAGGAAGCAGAAATTCTGGGGCTGAGAATGGCAGAGAAATGCGGACATGGATCAGACCCTCACCGAGTGATTGGGGCACTGTAATTGATCGGTCCTGATCAGAGACTGGGCTGGTAATTCAGGGGTCCAGGAAGGCTCCCTGAGATCTGAAGCCATCAGGGAATTTGCTCAGTGGCAAAGCATTGTGAGCAGAGGGAATGACTGCACCTGGACATGTGGGGCTCAACAGAGGTGGAGGGACAGGGGAGCGAGAGAGGGTCCTGAGGGGGTCCATGTGCTCGTGAGAGACAAGCCAGTAGATGCCGTGTTTCCCCAAAAATAAGGCCTACCCAGACCATCAGCTCTAATGCAGCTTTTAGAGCAAAAATTAATATAAGACCCAGTCTTATACAAGACCCGGTATTATTATATTACATTATATTAGAGACCCGGTCTTATGTTAATTTTTGCTCCAAAAGACGCATTAGAGCTGATGGTCTGGCTAGGTCTGATTTTAGGGGAAACACAGTCAGAGGCCTCACGTCCAGGCTGCTATGGGCCAGCGCAGTCAGCAGGCCTGGGCGCAGAGTTTCTCTGGCCTGTGCCTTCCCAGCTGTGAGATGGGGACCTGGACGGGAGACCAGCCTTGTGAGAGGTTTCGAGATTTCCATGATGAAATGTACCCCCATAGAGCTCCCGACGATGCTGGAGCCATCCTCCATCTCCCGGCCCTATGTCTTGCTATGGGATGAGTCAGAAAAGTGCCTATGTATGTTTCACTTAAGTATTCATTACAGCCACGCCGACCCAAGATCCACCAGGTCTGCGATATTTGTCAGCACAGTGTGTCACCCCTTGTCCTGTCTAAAGGGCTGATTCTCAGGCCTCACTCTAGTGACTCTGGCTTTAGTCTGTGGTAGGGGCTCAGGAGTCCTGCACACGTGTCCCCAGAGATTCTGAGACAGGTGTGCCTGCAAACACCTGGCATACTAGCTCAGACTTGGGAGAATATACAAGACCCTTCCAATCCCTGTTGGAAGGTCCCTGTGGCCCTGGAGGAGGAGGGGTGGGGTGGTACTCCTGCCTTGCAGCACGATGGGAAGATGCTGCCCATTGCTGCTCAGGCCTTCGCTATGGCTGGTCTATCCTTGAGCTGGTGAAGGGGTGCGTAAGAGCCAGGCCTTGAAGAACAGGCAGGTTTGGGGCTGCTCACGGACCCGTTTTCTTGGAACACATTGGTCAGAGCCAAATGATGGCAGCCCATCATGTGAGTCAGAGATTGTACCGCTGTTGTGCTGGGCAGTGAGGACGGTGGGTGGAGGACGGCTTGGTGGGGAGCAGGCGCTTCCTAAATAACCAGCATGTGATGGGCAGTGAGGCACTGCTATCCACGTTTGTTCAGCACTTTGGGGAGATGAACCTGGAGGAGGGAGAGAGGAGGGGGGCTGGACTCCAGGGACCAGTGCTCAGCCCTTCTGGAGGTCCTGACATGGGGGGTGTGAGCTGAATGGTGAGATCTGGGAGCTGGGAAGGCCTGCTCAGACCAGGTGGTGATGGTGGGCTCCCTCCCAGCCCTGTCTGAGTCCTCATTGGGCAGAACAGTATTTACCAACGCAGTCACCTGCTTGAGCAGCACCAGCCTGGGAAGATAGCGACAGATGAGAAACTAAGGCCCAGAGAGGTTTAGGGACACGTCCAAGGTCACATGCTGGACCCCATCTTCCCATAGCAGTTGCATGGCATGGCCAAGAGCCCATACATGCTTCTGCTTGGGGAATGAGGCAGGGATTAAAGAGGTACCATTCCTGAAGGGCAGGAAGATGGATAGCAAAAGCACCTATCTACAGGTGTGTGCTTCTGCCTCCTTGCGAGGTGGTCATGGACACTGAGTGTGACCCAGGCCCTTGCCTTACCAGGACCTCAAGCCTTGCAGGGCAGGCAAATGAAAAGTGGCCCCTCCAGTGTTCAGTGAAGAGCAGAACAGCTAACTTTGGGCAGGTGAGGCTAGGGCATTTAGGATGGGCTTTGAAGGATGCAGAGGAGTTTGTCAGGCATGAAGGGAGTGCAGCCAAAGCAGAACTTGGCGTGTCCAGTGAATTAGTTCACTCATCCAGCAAGTAATTGAGTAGGTGTGAGCCCCGTGCTGGGCTCCATGTGGCGAGAACACAAGGCTTTAGGGTTTGGACATTACGCAAGTGCACCCTCTTAAAGAGTACCGTTGAGTGCCCCAGGTGTTTTAGGTTACTCCAAGTGCAGCTGGCGACTGGACTGAGGACAGTGACTAACCATACATAGAATGTTCTGGATCTTTCAGAACATAGATGCCTGTGTGTCTGACCCATAGAGACTGCAGCACAGGGTTGTAGTGACCAGAGTTTGTGTGAAAGGCACACACTGAAGTGCACGTAGCAGGTAGAAGCGCATTGCCACCGGCCGGATCGGGGTTAACAGGGAGCAGCCGTTATATAAGAGCTCTGCTCTCTCAGGCAGAAGTTAAAGCCCATTAACTGGAAAAGGGAAAGACCTTTATCAGCAGGCAGATAGGAGGTAATTGGCTTCCGTTTACCAAGACATTAAGGTATCTGTTCCGTGGCTGTTTGTAAACTCCATCGATGGAGAAACTGCCCGCATTTGTGCAAACATACCCCGCGGGGTGGAGCGCAAGGCCATGCCTCCACTCTGGGCAGGGAGCTGCCAAGGGAAACAGGCACGAGTGTGTGTGCATGTGTGTGTCTGCGTGTGTGTCTTAGGGCGGCTGCAGCGTGGGGCTCCCAGGCAGGGCTCCCTGAGATGCTGTGACTCCCAGGTTCACAGTTGCTAGGCAATGCTGTTCAGTAAGTTATATTGCCAAAGGGGGCCCCCCACCCTCACCCCGCTTCACTTTGTCTTTTTGTTTGACAAATGGAAAGATTGCCAGGTCAGAAATACTGTGTGAAAGATGAGTGTTTGTTCACTGGAGTTGGTCTGCGAATGCCACCCACCTATGGCATGGCCCCTAGTTCTCACCCCATGGCTGGGGGGGAGATACCTGAGTCCCAGTTCCTGGTGCTTGTTAAAGGTGCCTCTGGAGAGCGTGCTGAGGCTGGGCCTCCTGGGTTGGAAATACAGTCCAGGGCTGCAGGAGGGAAGGGAACTATACAGGTCAGGGCTCTGCAGCGGATGGAAACCCATCCCAAACTGGCTGAACTGCACAGGGGCTTTGTGAGCTCCAGGGTGGAAAAGTGCGGGTTCCTCCCAAACGTTGGGTCCCTGGACACCCCCCCACACCCCCGTCTGCAGACACTGCCTCCCCCTGCTGCCCTTGGTTCTGGGTCCCTGCCCTCGGGCTGACCCACTTCCCCTCCCCGGGGAAAGAAGACTTCTCTGGCCCAGGGACCCCTCTCAAAAGTCTCCGTCTTTGGGTCCCCAAAACCCAGGAGTGTGAACTCATGACCGGGTCACCCTGGAGTCCAGGTGACAGAGGGTGGGCGGGGAGGCTGCCCAAGCTGCTGTCTACAGAAGGGGGCTGGACAGCCACTCTAAGGGTGACCCACCTTCCAATTTCAACTCCTTCCAGACCTTTAGTTGTCATCAGTAGGCATTCTCTACAGGTGAAGTTACATCTAGGGGGGCACGTTGTCCCTCTGGTGCCATTAGAGTCCCCTGAGAATTAGGACCCCTCAGGGACAGTGGGCCAGGCAGGGCTGGGCGCTGTTTTTACTGCTTAAAGTTTCTTTATTGCAGTATAATGTATCACAAAGTGAATAACCCCTGAGTGTACAGCTCAAGGAATTTTTATACCTGCATCCACCGTGTAACCAGACCAGGATACAGTGTTTCAAACCCACGCTGGCTCCTCCACACCCCTTCCAGAGTGGGGTAACCCATACCCCCAAAGGTTGCCCCATTCTCATCTGCTGACGAGTTTTGTCTGTACTTGAATTTTTTTCATTGTGATAAAATATATACAACATAAAATTTACCATCTTAACCATTTTAAAGTGCACAGTTCAGTGGCATTAAGTACATTCACATTGTTGTACAAGTATCACACCATCCATCTCCAGAACTTTTTCACCTTGTAAAACTGAAAGTCTGTCCCCATTAAACATTAACTCCCATCTGCCAGCCCTAGCCCCTGGCACCACCATCTACATTTTGTCTCTATGCATCTGACCCCTCTAGGGACCTCATATAAGCGGAATCATGCAATGTTTGTCCCTTTGTGACTGGCTTATTTCATTTAGTATAATGTCCTCAAGGTTCATCCACGGTGTAGCCAGTGTCAGAGTGCCCTTCCTTTTTAAAACTGAATAACAGTCCACTGTGTTGGTGGACCACATTGTGTCACTGTGCGTGGATTTCACTTGGACGGGGTCATTTGGCACAGTCTTTTATGTCTGGCTTCTCTCACTCAGTGTGGTGTTTTTGAGGTTCATCCCCGTTCAGCATGAATCACTACTTCACTCCTAATTATGGCTGAGTAATGTTCCACTGTATTGGATGGACCACATTTTATTTATCTGTTTATCCCCGATGGACGTTTGTGCTGTTTTCCACCTTTGGGCGATCGTGACTCGCGCTGTCACGAACCTGGTGTACGGTGATTTGTTAGAACACCTGTCTTCAATGTCGGTGTGTGCCGGGGAGTGAAATTCCTGGGTCGTGCGGTAACTCCATTTTCAACTAGTTGAGGAGCCTGCAAATTGGTTTGCACAGCCGCTGCCCTGACTGCATTCCCTGCGTATGAGGACTCGGGGTTCTCTGGGCAGGTTTAGGAAGACCGTGGCAGGAGGATGAGTTAGGCGAATGGTCCTATGTTCGGCTCCCTCACTCCAGCTAGTGCACGAGGCCCCCAGGTGAAGGGCTCTCACCTGGTGAAGGGCAAAGCCGGTCCTGACCTGTGCCTCTGCCGTCCTCCTCAGCCAGTGACTGGGGTGGGGGTGGGGGGTTCAGGGTGTGGCCTTCCCCCACTGGACCGTGAGGAACCACAGGGATGGCTATTATGACCCACCCAGCAGGGGGTGATGAAGCAGGGCTGAATGGTGGAGGGAAGCTACACCCAAACCGGAATCCCTATGGGTGTTTTGCAGAGTGGTTTTAATTAAACTTAGGTGCTTTGTATGTTTTACCCTCACATCCAACCTGGTGGTGTGATGGAACCAGGTGGTACCAGAAGTCCTGACAACCTGTTCCCACTTGGGAAGTTGGGGGGGAGGGGCAAAGATCCTGCTTTCCTTGCAGGGAGAACGCTGCCAAGGATGGGGTCCTCACACAGCGGCCTTCTCCCCCTACATCGGTGCTACCTGAGCCCCCCCCTGAAAACAGCCCCACCCCCCCAGGTCTCCTCAGAGCTTGGGTGAGCTCCTGAATCCCGCCCCCCCGCTTCTCTCCATGAGACCCCCACCCTCTCACCTGAGTGACCCCACAAGTGTCCTGTCGGGGCCTCCCTGCCTCTCTGTACTCCTCCCCCACGGCAGCCCAGAGTGACCCCTGCCTCTGTCAACCCACACTCTGTCCCAGGCCGGCTAGTTCCTGTCCCCGGGCCTTTGGACTTCCTGTCTCACCGCCTGGAATGCAGCAACGGCCAAACCTCCTACCTGTTCCCTGTTTATTGGGGCTGTGGCTCCAACACCGCCCCTTAGAGAGTCTGGCCAACCACCCGGTCTTCAGTCTGGGCGCCCATCCCCTGGTCACCGCCCTGTTTGCTCCGTCATAGACTGTGTCACTGCGTGAGGGCACACTCTGTGCCTGTTCCCCGCCGCGCTCCCAGGGCCAGCAGGGTCGAGCGCAGAGACCGAATGACCCTTCTCACCTGGCAGCAGCTGGGCTTCGAGAGTCCTGGCTGTCCTGGCGTCTCACTGGATTACGCTGGCCTGGAATCAGCCTCCCTGTGACTCCCCTGCCTGAGCTGTCCACCGCGCCTCCACCCCCACGAGCTGCACCTCTGCCTTGGGTCAGCCTGTGTCCATGTCCTGTGGCTGCTGTACTAACAGACTGCCACACAGCCTCAGCAAAGGCTGAGAGCAACACAGGTGGATATGCTTTCAGTTCTGGAAACCAGAACCTGAAATGGGTGTGCAGGGCCGTGCTCCTCCTGGAGACTCCAGGAAACAGCCTATGTCCTGCCTTCTCTGGCTTCTAGAGGTACCTCCATGCTGCGGCCCGGCGCGCTTCCGGAATCCACCTTCGAAGGCAGCGTGGCAGTATCTTCACCTCTCACTGAAGGAGCCTGGGTGTGGAGGGAAGGTGCGGGGGCAGCAATGCCAGGCTGCAGGGCAGGAGCATGGACCCGCCCTGCACTGGCACACGCCTGGACGCTGCACTGCCTTGCGTCTGTTTATACAATCAGGTTCCCAGCGCCCACAGGCACACCTTGACGTCCGCCCCTTAAACTCACACAGCTCAGCTCCTTTAGCTGCTGGGATCTTTTGGCTCTGCCAGGCCCTTAGGGGACCTCAGAGTGTGGACCCACCCTCGCTCCTGCTTTCCCTGCACTGGAGCATCTTCGGGTGGAGGAGAACCAGAATGGAATGATGTTGAGGCTGCCTGGGGGCTGGGCTCCGTAGAGAAGGACGTGGCCATGGCTTTGGAGCTTGGTTTGGTTTTTGTGTCAAGGCTGAGGTTCCCTCAGCCCTTGGTCTGGTCAAACTTCTCCATGTCTCCTCAGCAAAGTGGGGAGATAAGCCAGCAACACTCGGTTGGTAGTGGCGGGGGTGATGCCCACAGCGGTCTCGGGCAGGGATGCTCAGCAAGGCCTTGCGCCGCCTCAACGCCGCCATCTGTGAAGCAGCCTTGGGACTCGTTGGTTAGGGCTGGCCTGATCAGAGAACATGGAGGCAAAGGGATTGAATAAACAAGAGCTGCCATTGTGCCGCTGTGTGCAGTATGTCTTCACCAGAGGCAGACCCCACGTCTGCTGACCCCTGACAGCCGCTCCAAGGACGGGCCAGGATCCCGGTGCACCTGCCAGGAAGAACACTGGTCACCCCACAAACCAGGCAGCCTGCACCCCTCACACAGGGCTCCCCTGGCTGCTTGCACCTTTCCCCGGCCCACGACCCTGAGCCCCTGGCTCAGAGACATAGATGGGACAGAAAGGAGCCAGGTCACCAGGCCACCCCTTGATCGCCACAGACATTGAAAGGTGTTCTTTGAAAGCTTTGGCACGTCCCAGAAGCTCTTGGATTTCTCAAGTCATTTTTTTTCCCCAGCTTGTTATTTTGAAATAATTTTAGACTTAAAAATAACAACAGTCCCTGTATAACCTTCACCCAGCTGCCCCCAGAGTTAGTCTCTGTGTCACAAGGTATCTAGCCCAGAAAATGTGCACTGATGCAACGCTCTGAACTCGTCTCCAGACCAAATTCGCGTTTCCCCAGTCTTTGCCCCAATGCCCCCATTCTGGTCCAGGCTCGCACGTTGCACTCACTCCTCTGTCTCCTTGGTCTCCTCCGGTCTGTGATGGTTTCTCGGTCCTTCCTCAGCCTTCACCACTGTGCTGACAACTGCTCGGTCATGTGTAGAGCGTCCCTCGCTGTGGTCTGTCGGATGTTTCTTCGTGAATAGACTGAGGCAGTGAGTCTTTGGCAGGAATCCTGCAGAAGCGATGTCATGTCCTTCCCAGTCAGGCCCCCCGCCCCACATGCTTCCATGGGATTCCCCGATTTATTCAGTTACCTGTAGAAATAAAGGAAGACCACCCAACTGAGAACAGAACCTGTTATTCAGAGCTTGCTACAGCCAGGAGGCAAGCTGCCACCCCTGCACTTGGCAGACTGGGGAGAGAGGGCCTTATGGTGGGGCAGGGGAGGCCCAGGGGCCCCACTGGAGGCTATTGGCATGGAGAAGCCTGTGTGATTGGTCAAGGGGTATATTTGGTGTTCTCTGGTTGGTCCTGAGTTGGAAGCAGGAGCAAAACTGTCACCAACCAAGTTCCAACTGATTAAGGCTGATTGTTACAGGAGTTGTGGGTGGTCCTTGGCTGGTTGCTACAGAAGGGGCCTGTCAGAGTCCCCATCAGGCATGGTCTGGCTTTTGTGCCTGTGTATATTGTCTTTCTTACCTGAAAGGTGTCTTTTAAGGTTTTTTGGGGTTTTTTTTTTGCATTTTTTATTGAGGTATAATTGACATATAACATTATGTTAGTTTCAGGTGTGCAACGTGAGTCGCTATTTGTGTATATTGCGAATTGATCATTACAATAGGTCTTGTTAACATACGTTACCATACACACATAGTTACTATTTGTTTTTTCTCGTGCTGAAGGCGTTTTTAAGGAACAATCCCAGACACCGCCCCCAACCGCTCACTTAATCCAGTTCCCCCACGTTTCTCCACGTGGCCATGAGCCATCCGAGACTGGGAAGGTGGCTCACTTCAGAGGTCACTCAGCTTCTACTCTGAATGTGCATTTGAACTTTGAAACAGCTTCTCTCCTGGAGGAAGAGCCACAGGGCAACACTATGTCACCACAGTGTACATTACAGCCCCATAATTTAGTCTGTAAGTGGGAGTTCGTGCCTTATGACCCCGTCACCCATTTCACCCATCCCCTCCCCCTCCCACTCCTCTGGCAGCCGCCACTGTTCTCCGTGCGCTTGGGTTAGTTTTTTTGTTTTGTTTTGTTTAGATTCCACATATAAGTGAGCTCATACAGCATTTGTGTTTCTTTGTCTGATTTATGTCCATTTATGTCACAAATGGCAAGATTTCCTTCTTTTTAAAGACTGAATGATACTCTATTATGTATATGTATCACTTTTTATTTGATTGTATTTTAAAGTGGAGAAAGAGCAGTTTATTAGAAGAAAAAAGTACACTTCAAAGAGGTAGAAGTGGGCCCGAGCAGAAAACAGTGGCTCAAGGCCGTTATTAGAAGAGAAAGTACACCTCGCAGGGTTAGGAGGGCCACGGCTTAGAGGCCCAGAGGCTCAAAGGCCAAGGCCAAAGCCAAGGGCATTTAAAAAGTCCATTTATCCATGGACACCGAGGTTGCTTCTGTGACTTAAGTATTGTGAATAATGCTGCAGTGAACCAGGAGATACAGGTATCTTTTTGAGATAGTACTTTTGTTTCCTTCAGGTAAATACCCAGAAGTGGAATTGCTGAGTCATATGGTAGTTCTATTTTTAATTTTTTGAGAAATCTCCACACTGCTTTCCACAGGGGCTGCACCAGTTTACAATCCCACCAACAGTGCACGAGGGTTCCCTTTACTCCACATCTTCACAAACACTTGTTATTTCTTTTCTTTTTGATAAGAGCCATTTTAACAAGTGAGAGGGGATATCTCACTGTGGTTCTGATACTGTTTTATTGAGGTACGATCGACTGGGATATTGCTTCGCATTTCCCTGATGATTAGGGCTGTTGAGCACCCCCTCACGTACCTGGTGCCCATTTTGTGTCTCCTTTGGGAACTTGTCTATTCAGATCCGCTGCCAATTTTAAAACCAGGTTGATTTTTTTAGTATTGAATTGTATGAGTCAAATATTGTTTCTTTGGAGCAAACATTTACAACTGGCCTCATCTAAGGATCCATCTCTCCCTGCCCAGATGCTATTGAATATAAATACATCTTTGAGCTTGTGAGTGACTTACGTTTTGAGAAGGCCAAGTGTGGGTTTTAAAGCAAAACCCACTGTCTGTCTTTCCTCCCCAAAACAATGCCTCCAAGGTACCCTTTGGGTTTGGCGTCTTCCTAAAAATTCTGGCCAGGTATGCAATCGCTTGTCAAGGAGCAAGTGTCACACCTGGGCAAGTGGCCACCCCGTCTCACCCTCGCCCCCCAGGGCAGCCTGTGACTTGCTTTGCCCCCTCGCCTTCCTGAACCTCAGACCACAGGGCACTCGTGACCCCAGAGAGCATCTTTCTGCTGTGGCCAGAGGCCCGAGGGTGACTCCTGAGCTCGGTTCCTCCAACATCCCTGGGGACCTCCTCCCCCAGTTCTACAGGCTGCACCCCCGTTCTAGGATTCATTTTATGGTGTTTTCTTCTCACTTAAATTCACCTAAAGGACATTTTGCATTACTACCTTAAAAAGAAATTTAGATAAAACTCTGAGGGTAGAACTTACAATGTATGTGTGTGTGTGTGTTTGTGTGTACCCATATGTTCATATATAATATAAAATATATAACGTTAGAAAACAAAATTCAGCTAAGTTTTTTTTTTTTTTTAAGTTTTAAAGATCGTATTGGCTTTATTCGGTGATTCATGAATTGGGCAGCATCGCATCTAACAGACAGAAAGGAGCTCCGAGAAGCCGTGCAAAGTGAAAGACTTTTAAAGGCAGAAGGAGGTTAATATTAATAGCAAAGACAGGATTGTTTGTGGCAAGGTCACCTTCCTTTAGGGGACAGCAGGGGTCTGTCAGGCAGAGGACCTCACTAGTGCTAACCAGGTGATTCCAGATTGACTAGTGTAAGAGTCCACTCCTGAGAGAGGCTGAAACTGTAATTAAGTTAGATATTAAGTCTTAGTTTGGTGATTTGGGGCTTAGCACAAGTGACTCCATTTTGAGCTTGCTGTGTCTTTTTTTTTTTTTTAACAATAAAGATCACCTCATGAGCCATAGCTTGTAATACAGTGGTTTGAGTGTGTTGGTTGAGGCCCATTATTCATGAAATTAATTTAGTTGGTTGTGATCAGCTTTACTGAAATTAAATAGAGGGAAGGGGAAGGAAGATTGCAGAGCAAATTGCACTTTGAAAGAGCTATCTTTTATCTCCGAAAACTTTTGTTTTCCTTAGGGCTTGCATGCATGAGTGTGAGTAAGTATAAGTGTATGATGTAAAATGTATTTCTTAGTGTGGGTTATGGTTAAAAAGATTTCTTAAATAACTGGTTAGCTAATAAACATGAACAGTTTTTTAAAAAGAAAGAAATTCGGTATTACTAGCAACAAAGGAAGGAACAAGGTGCAACAGAAACAAAAGAACGTTGAGAAACCTCCTCATTCAGTTGCCTGCCTCGGTGCAGAGTCTCCACCTCTGGCTCCAGAGAGAGGGAGGGTAGCAGGTACTGCAGGAACCAAAGTCGGAACAGGTGCAGGCAGCTCTGGCACCTGGATTTTGTGTGCCAGTTGCAGGGAGAGGCTCAGTGGGGAGCATGGAGGGCTCCCTGAGTGCAGTGGGAGGTTGTCTGTCCAGGAAAAGGCACTGGGGGTGGGGGGTGGGGACATGTGGTGGGGGCCCTGGTGCCCCCCAGGTTCTCTCCTAAAAAGGGCCCTGGCTTCGTTTCCACTGGCTGCCATAACAAATCACCACGAACTGGGTGGCTTACGACAACAGAGATTTATCCTCCTAGTTTTGGAGGTCAGATGGCTGAAATTAAGGTGTGGGGCCCACTCCCTCCAGAGACTCTAGGGGAGGGGTGACCGTTCCTTGTCTCTTCCAGCTTCTGGTGGCCCCAGGTGTTCTTGGCTAGTGAGGACATCTCTCCAGCCTCTGCCTGTCTTCACAGGGCCTTCTTTCTCCCTGTCCGTCTCTCCTTTTCCATCTGTCTCTTATCAGATCACTTGTCCTCAATCCAGTATGATCTCATCTCGAGATCCTTACCTTAATTACATCTGCGAAGGCCCTTTTCCAAATAACATCCCATTCACAGATTCTGGGAGGACGTGTCTTTTGGTGGCCACCATTCAGCCCCCTACAGGGACCTTCCCCATGACCGGCCTTGACCTTCTGTTACCTGCAGTGACACCCTCTGCAGGTGCGCCCTAGTTTGTGTGATGCATGTTTTCTGTCTGTTCCCACCACACTGAGGCCCCATTTGCGTCGTCGGCACTGAGATCCAGAGCAGGCCCTCGTAAGGTCCAGGGGGCTCCATGAGCAGCCCCGGGTTTGAGCCTGTGAGCACCTGCAGTTTATCACAAAACTGCAACCTGGGGAGCTCGGAGCCGGAGCTGGGGCGCGCACCTGGCCATGGGCACCTCACCCACGGCAGGTGCGCGAAGGGCTGGATCCTTTCTCCAGAAGGTGGTTTTTCAGAATGTGTTCACGGTCAACACCCCCACGAGACTCAGCACCATCCGCTCCCAGATGCAAGGATGATCCCCGGGGTCCAGAGTGTTGGGGGGACATGAGCGACAGCGGAGGTGCTAGGGGTGGGGGTGACAGCCTCTGCGCATTCCACAGGCTGACACCCCAGCAATTAGCTTGAAAACACTGTTAGGGCCTGGTTTCTCTTTGCAAACAGTTTTAGATTTACAGAACAATTGCGAGGATAACACAGCCCCTCCACCCCACACACCCGGTTTCTTCCTTTTTAATGTCTTACATGAATATGGTGGATTTGTCACAACTAATGAACACATCGTTAACCTAAAAATGAAAGGCCAAAATGAGAGAGGTAATAAGCATTTATTTGAGATCAAAAAGAATAGCTCTTGGGGAAGCACTGGTTCGGGGAGACACCCAAATAGAGTTCCAATTAGGAGACAAAGGCCGGGGGCATTTATGAGAAAGGGAAGAACAATTACATCAATAGAAGGAAGGCATCTCTGTTGGTGCAGATAAGCTAACTAGTGACACTAATTCTAAACAATGTTTTTAATTGTCAGTCTGTTAGTCATAGGTTGGCTTCCTTGTTATCCTTTCAAGTAATTGTTTGAGACACAATGTTTCTTTAGGCCCAGTCCAAGGATTATTTTGCCCTGTTTTAACCTTCCAAAGGTTTGAGGCGTAAGACGTGCAAGGCGGTTCCTCTTGAATGGCAGCTCCGGCTCCATTTTAAGTGGCTCCATTTTTCCCCCAAAAAAATAGTGATACATTATTATTAACGAAAGTCCATAGTTTATTCAGATTTCCTCTTTTTCCCCTGATGTCCTTTTTCTGTCCCAGCATCTCACACAACATTTAGTCGTCATGTCTCCTTAGTGTAGTGTAGGCTCCTCTGGGCTGAGACAGTTTCTCAGACTTTCTTGGTCTGATGACCTTGACAGTGTTGAGAACTGGTGGGGTGTTTTGTAGGATGCCCTCAAGTGGGATTTGTGTGGTGTTTCTCTCATGGTTGGACTGGGGTGACGGGTTTGGGGAGGAGAACCCCACACGTGAAGTGCCCTTTTCATCACACTGTGACCAGGGCACATGCCATCGACATGACTTACACTGGGGTTGACCTTGATCACCCGCTGAGATGGTGTCTGTCAGGCGGCTGCACTGTGAAGCTTCTCTTCCCGCTTTCCTGGCTGTCCTCTAGGAAGGAAGTCACTACTGACAGCTCACACCTCAGGCGAGGAGGCCCAGTTCTCTTCCTCCAGGGCAGAGCATCTGCATACATTGTCTGGGATTCTTCTGATGGAAGATTTCTCTCTTCTCCCCCATTTATTTATTCAATCATTCATTTATTTTAGTGTGGACTCATGGATATTTTATTCTTTGGATTAGAATCCAGTACTGTTTCATTGATTTCGTTGCTCACACTGTTCCAGCTTTGGCCACCGGGAGGTCTTTGACTCACCTGGGCCTGGGTCCCATGTTTCATCGTCACACCCCTGAGTTTTGGTTTCTCCTTGGCGTCTCAGGCTGCTCTGGGCTCATCCCTACTTTTCCTGGAAGCAGCTGTTTTTCCCAGAGCCAGGGGCCTTGTTTGAGAAGAAAACAGCAACAGAGGGCCAATGGAGTGGGATCCTGAGAGTGCTTTCTAGAGCCTTCTGCACTGGCACTGATGTGGGGGGACCCAGAGGACGGTCTGCTCAGGGCACATCTGCATCCTGTGCGTCATTTTATAGGAAAGTGATTCATTGGATAATTTTAAAGTGTGGGAACTGAGACCTCAAAGAACACCAGTGCATGATGGCATCTGGGTGACATCTGTCCTTCACCCTTCCTCCTGGCCCCCTCACTGCAGTTTGCTGAGCTTCGCGTGCGCTGCCACTCAGATGATAAATGTAGGTTTCCAGTGAGGAATCATCAAGTATTAGGGCCCTTGCTGTAAGCTCGGCTGTAAAGAGCAGGCATCCACGCAGTAAAAAAAAAAGATTAATTTTCAGAATTGTTTCTGTGGACAGAGGCTTGGGTCCAAGCTGACTTGAATCCAGTATGTGTTTGGCTGAGGGCATTTGGCGCCCTCCAGCCTCCATGCCTCACAGCCCACCATGCCCCTGCCCTTCTGCTGTGTGATCTCATTGGGGTGGCTTAACCTCTCTGAGCCCACCTATGTAGTTGGTACTAGGTTTAAAAAGCTGATGATTGAGAGGCCTATTTGTGACGATCAAATAAAAAGGCTTTTGTAGCAGCGGACGGGTGGCTCAGTTGGTTAGAGCCCCAGCTCTGGGCAATGGGGCTGCCAGTTTGATTCCCACATGGGCCAGTGTGCTGTGCCCTCCGCAACTAGAATGAAGTCATGAGCTGCCGCTCAGCTCCTGGGTGGCTCAGTTGGTTGAAGCTCGTCCTCTCAACCACAAGGTTGCCGGTTCGACTCCCGCAAGGGATGGTGGGCTGTGCCCCCTGCAACTAGCAACGGCACCTGGACCTGGAGCTGAGCTGCGCCCTCCACAGCTAAGACTGAAAGGACAACAACTTGACTTGGAAAAAGTCCTGGAAGTACACAGTGTTCCCCAATAAAGTCCTGTTCCCCTTCCCCAATAAAAATCTTTAAAAAATAAAAAGGCTTTTGTAAGCGATGAAGCCATCAGCGCAGGGACTGCGGCCTCTGGCTGCTCGTGCAGCGTCCTTTCCCTGCAGGGAGACAGATGCCAAGTTAGGAAACTCACCCCAGCTGAGTGACTGGGGGACAGGGTGGGTGGGGGAGGCCCCTTCTCACCTGGACTCCTACCCCCTCTGCCCCCCAGGACCAAATCTGCAGCGTCCCCCGCAGCCTGGAATGGGTAATGGTGTGAAGGAAGGTGCAGTGCGATTGCATAAGGATGCCGAGGCCGTCCTGCCCGCAGCCGTCTCTTCAAAGGCAAGTACCCGCCTCCCCACGGGCGTGCTCACAGGTCCCTCTCCTGTGTGCATACACCTGTCACGGAGGAGCACCTTCCTTCACCCTCTATCAACCCCCACCCTGGTCCAGGGCTAAGAGATGACAGCAGCTTAAGTATCGCGGCCTGGCTGGGCTCTGAGCAAGCGGTTTTGGGGCCAGGGGCCAGAGTCCTCACAGGACATGGTCCTCAGGGGGGCAGAGCCCTCCCCGCCCTCTCTGACGACAGACCATGTAACGATGTGTTTCTTGCAGAGCGATCACAGGCAAGTTCTCAGATCCCTCCTGTCCGGGGCTGTGGCCGGCGCTCTTGCCAAAACAGCAGTAGCTCCCCTGGACCGAACCAAAATCATCTTCCAAGGTAAATGCTGTCTGTCAGTCTGTCCTGTGCAAGAATGCTGCCAGGCACTCACCCTCCTCCTCCATGGTCCCCTAAACTGCACTGCAGATTGGTTCTTGGGGCAGCTGTCACAAACCCAGCGGCTTCGAATAGGAACGTGTTCTCTCACAGTTCCAGAAGTCTGAAATCAAGGTGCTAGCAGGGTTGGGTCCTTCTGGGGGCTCTCGAAGAGACTTCCTGCCTTTTCCAGCTCCAGGTGTCCTTGGCTTGTGGCTGCATCACCCCAATCTCTGCCTTCCCCCCAATGCTTTTGTCCTCTCCTCTTATAAGAACAACCGTTGTTAGATTAGGGCCGACCCCACTTCAGCACAGCCTCGGTTTCATGTAATGACACCTGCAAAGACCCTGTTTCTGATTAGGGTCAGTCACAGGATGGGGGGGAGGTCAGGGCACGGACATGTTTTTTGGGGGGACACAGTTCAAGAAACCACCATCCCTCCCTCCTTAGGGTTAAGTAGGCCCAGGGTCTCCTGGAGACGAGGCCTTTCCATCCTGCACACAGTGACCGGTCACTGCTCGGCACTGGGCAGGTGGATGGTCACAACCCAGGACCCCTGCCCATCAGCTCTCTGACAGGAGAGGCCCTCCCCAATTCCTCAAGCTGGTCCCCCTCAGTTTCCTCATCCATACGACAAGGACAATAACATCAGCTGCCTCCCTGAGGGCTGTGGGAAGGGCAGGCCCTCGGCTGAGGTCCCCCGTGTCCGTTCCCCATGTCCGCTGCGTTACCTGGCAAATGCAATGTAGCGCCCTGCATGTAACTCTGAAGGCAGTACGTGGGCACACAGCCACACAGGCGAGAATGCAGGGTGGCCGGGGAACACAGCAGAGGCTCAGGACGTGAGGATGCGGAGGCTGCAAGCCCGAGACCCATGATGACCTGTTTCTTGATCCGTGTGGCCACTGTGGCTCCAGCCCCTAGTGACAGTACATCAAGGAGCAGGAGAGTGAGCCGGGTAGCGAGGGAGGGTGGGAGAGGCAGGTTAGGGGCTACGTGCTGGGCCATCAGGAAGAGAGGGCAGACCCCAGACAGAGACCGCTGTTGCCTTGCCCTGGGGGAGCTGAGCCCCTGGGCTGATGCCCACACGGCTGGCAGCTGTGATCCTTCCTCACAGGGGTCTGGCTGGAGTCCCACCGGGGTGGGAGTGCCAAGTGTCGACCCTTCAGAGGTGCCTCCTACCACAGGCCCCTGCAGAGACCCTCACTGTCCTGGGGGTCAGATGGCAGCTCAGTCCCCCTTCCTGGGGACACGTGGCATGCAGAAGGGCCCCAGGACCAGGGGTGAGGAGGTTCCCTGGAGGAGTGTTCCTGCTCAGGGTGCTAGCCCCTCAGCCCTTGGGGGAGAGCATTCTCAGGGGCTGCTGTCACTCCCCAGGTCAGATCAGACTCCTGCAGTGGGGGTCACATGGACTAGGGGGTCCTGTCCTGCACATCTAACAGTCTATGTTGTGCTTTTGTTTTCTTCTAGTGTCTTCAAAAAGATTTTCCGCCAAGGTGAGCCACCAGGTCACCAATCAATCCCTGGCTCTGGGGCTGTCACCAGCTGCCCCACTGGGCTGGCAGGAGGTGGTAGAGGCCTGGGGGAGTGGGGAGATGCTTTTCAAGGTGCTTTCCCCCTTGGGTTCCCCCAAGGCCTCCCCTGCCAGGCCCCAGGTCTGGGACCACCTGTCCTGGCACCCTGAGTTCTGCCTCGAAACAGTGCCCCCTGGGAATTGATAGAAGACCTGGGTTTCCTGGGGGGGGGGTGGCGATGAGACTTTATGTTCTGAAACCACATTTTCACATTTGATTTATTTTTAAGCACAGAGCAGGCATACTTAATAAAGAAAAAATGTTTTTGAAAGCTAGACTACCAGACAAATGCCGACAAAACACCTTCTGTGCAGGGCTCTGAACCTGCTCTGCAAACCTGGCCTTCCTGCTGGACATGAGGCGGGGTGTTGGCGGAGGGGCTAGGAGCCGGGGCAGACGGAGTGGGGAGCAGGAAGGTGGAGGTGCTGACCTTGCCCCTCCCCCACCAGGAGGCCTTCCGGCTGCTCTACTTTACCTACCTCCACGAAGGCTTCCTCAGCCTGTGGCGTGGGAACTCGGCCACCATGGTGCGCGTGGTGCCCTATGCCGCCATCCAGTTCAGCGCTCATGAGGAGTACAAGCGCGTCCTGGGCCGCTACTATGGCTTCCGTGGAGAGTGAGGCCCCGCCCTGCACCCCAAAATACTCTCAACTCTCTCCAGTCCCCCTGCTGTCCCGTCTCACTTCCGCACGCGCCCCACATCAGAGCCCAGGTCCCAGGAGGACGAGGAGGGAAGGTCCCCATCATTCATTCATGGAATCGCAAAGCGAAGCCCATCAAGAGACCCCACCGGCGCGGCCACCTGCCTCCGTCCCCCTCCCCCCACACTGAGACCTGTGGGCCTTAGGCTGGGCCTCCCTTTTTCAGGCCTTGGGGTCTCACTATCTTCTCGCCCCTTCTACCCTTTCAGAGCCCTGCCCCCTTGGCCCCGCCTCCTCGCAGGGGCACTCGCTGGAACCACAGCCGCGTCGCTTACCTACCCCCTGGACCTGGTCCGAGCGCGCATGGCCGTGACCCCAAAGGAAATGTGAGTCCTTTCTGTGGTGACCTTCACTAGCATTAGGGGCTCTGTGTCTCTTGGGGCCCCGAGGTTGGATCCCTCCATCTGGCCCCCGGGGTTTGCATCCTGGCCTCTGCATCCAGGGCACGAAGGAGGCCGTAGTATCAACTCCACCACGTGGACCCCACCTGGTACAGGAGGGCAAACCAGGCATGTGGTTCTGCAGCAGTTCCAGAAAGTTCTCTAAGCCTGGGGGTCAGTTCTACTTCCGAAAAACTAGTCTTCATTTTCAATTGGACACAGATGCCTTAAAAATCCACAGGCATGAAAGACGAGGGCTGAGCAGGATGATCCCAGCGATGAGTCCGAGTACGGCCTCGGGCACCCATTTCCCCCTGCAGTGCCAGGTGGTTATGTTCCTTAAAGAAGGACAGCGTCAGCATCCAGGCTTGCCCTCCCCCTGCTGCAGAGGCACCTAGGATTAGTGAGTTAAGCCTAGCGGTTCCTCCCTGTGCCGCGGCCTCAGCCTGCCCTCCCGTCGCCCATCCTGGCAGGTACAGCAACATTTTTCACGTTTTCATCCGCATCTCCCGGGAGGAGGGGCTGAAGACCCTCTACCACGGCTTCACGCCCACCGTGCTGGGGGTCATCCCCTACGCGGGGCTGAGCTTCTTCACCTACGAGACACTCAAGAGCCTGCATAGAGGTGAGTTGGGGTGGGTGGGGCCCAGCGCCCGCAGGTCACACAGACCTGGAGACTGGGTATTAGGACCCCTTGGGTCAGACAGGCTGGGGGCTCAGGGTCCAAGTCAAGAGAAGGCACATGACAGCAGCCCACCCCTGTGGAACCCGGACTCAACGCCCTTTAATGCCTTGCTTTAAGAGCAATCTTGTCAAGTCCAATGTGTTGCCCAGAGCATTGGCTGCCACTTGTGCAACCACAGGCACCTGCGAAAAGCCTACAGAGGTAAAACCTAGACTGAGGGCGAGTGCCTTCTTGTGTTTTGGTCATTTTGAGAGCTTCAAATAGTATAGAGAACACTACAACCACCTGCCCAAGTGCCTGCCGTACCCTCTCCATAGTTGGAAATACTTGCGCACCTATATGTGGCAGGGAACAATGGCTCCTCTCTGCTTCCTGGTTATAAAAAGCACGGTAACAAGTGGAGTCACATCCCGCACCTCTGGGTAGTGAGTGCAGCTCTGCCTCAGCTTGTGTCCAGTCCACCCCGCCAAGGTCCGTGGCCCTGTCGCATCCTTTTAGAGGTGGGGTGGGCCTGAGGTGCGGGGGGCGTGTGGAGCATCCAGGCTGCTGGCAGATTTTCTGTGATCGGTGGACATCCAGGGGCACCTTCTTGTGAGTGAACCACATTGGTGGTGTCTCCCCATTTTTAATTCCTGGTTTTAAATTTACAACATGTTTAGAGAACCCCTGTTGGTCAGTTGCACGTCCTCAGTCCCTTTGGACCCACGAGGCAGCGCTGGGTGTTCACCATCCTGTGCTTGCACAGGGCGCCCGGGTGGTGGTGGCCGTGGCAGAAGGGGAGAAGGAGAGGGCCTCGTGGACGGCATGCTGTTCGTCTTTACTAGACAGAAAACAGGATCGATTCAATGGGAGCTTGTTCTGTGTCTTTGGACCTGGTTATAAGATTCTTTGTGCCTTTCTGTCTTTTAAAAATCTTTTATTTTTCAAAAATAAGGGTTTTTTTTAATGACCAGGTGGGAAGGCTCAGGGGACCTAATCAGGTCCTGAAACGCAGGGGCGACAGAGTACGGCGTCTGTGGGTGTGCGGGGTGCGCCTGTGGGTACTGGTGCGCGTTGGGGTGTGGGGTGCGCTCGACGGCGCCCTCACGGACCCTCCTGGCCCTCCCCGCAGAGTACAGTGGCCACCGGCAGCCCTACCCCTTTGAGCGAATGATTTTCGGGGCCTGCGCCGGCCTCATCGGGCAATCTGCCTCGTACCCGCTGGACGTGGTGCGGCGGCGCATGCAGACGGCCGGCGTCACAGGCCACCCGCGCGCCTCCATCGCCTGCACGCTGCGCACCATCGTGCGGGAAGAGGGCGCGGTGCGCGGCCTCTACAAGGGCCTGAGCATGAACTGGCTCAAGGGCCCCATCGCCGTGGGCATCAGCTTCACCACCTTCGACCTCATGCAGATCCTGCTGCGACGCCTGCAGAGCTAGGGCCCCGCGCTCGCTCCTGTCAGGACTGGGAGCCGAGCCGGAGCACGCGGAGGACCCCCGACCCCTAAAGTTTTGGAGCTCCAGGATCGAAGTGGCCTGGTTCTGCCCCGGAGCCACGTGGGAGAGCCTTGTGAAACACGCAGGCGGCCGGGGGTCTGGGTGTGAGAGGAAGGCCAGAGGCCGTTGAACTGCAGTGTTGGGACCGGTTGGCCTGTCTCCTCTCTTCCCTCCTCCCTGGGGCTGGCGCTGCCTCCCGGAGGTACCCCCGCCCCCAACCGCCCTGACGCTGGAGTAACCAGCACCGCCTCCTGGCGCTCTGTGCCCTTGGACAAGCTCCTGGCTCAGTGACCCTGTCCCTACTGGGCTCAGAGCCAGACTCCACCTGCCCCTGTCCTGGGTCTATGCTGCGCGCAGGGGAGCCAGAGAGTGCGGGAGAGGCCTGGCCTCCCCGTCCACGTTGGGACCAGTCTCCTGTTCAGCTGTGGCTGCAAATACAGCCTTTCACCAGCGCCACCCCTGCCCTGCCTTTACTTCCCAGGTGACACAACTCCTCCGTCCCCAGAGCCTTCTGCTGGGGAACAGCCCTCTCTGAGATTGTTACCCAAGCCTGACTCCATGTCAGCGTGGGGCCCTAGAGCCAGTCTTCCCCACAGCAGCAGCCATGGAGGCTGGGCCTCAGGCCCTGACCTCTGCCCACAGGCACAGAGGCTCTTGGGGGCACCGGTAGCATCTGGCACGTCCTTGGCGTCCCACCTGAGTGCGCATTTGACCAGGACATGGCGCAATTTAAGGCCCACGGGGTTGTCTGATTTCCATGAATAGAGTGCATAGAGGTGGTTGGCAGCCCTGATCCTCCCCACATGGGAGCTCCCGAGACAGTGTATGGCCTGGGATGGGGAGCTCAGAAGAGTCGGGGTACCCCAGGACACCCCCCAGAGAGTTGGGCTCCCGGTGAAGTTTCCAGGTCCCTCTGGTGTCACAGGGACTCAGAAACACCCATTTCCTAATGATGTTTGGAGTTTCTTGACTTCTTGTTTTTTTCAATTTGTCCAATCTTGCGTCTGGTCATGGTAAACCCTGACTGGCCCAATCTGGTTCCAGGACAAGGTTGACTCAGCCCCACCATGTGTGAAATGATTTGTGTGCTTGTCCCACACGCATTTCCGGTTGTGACTTTGATTTCTTCCCTTTGTTCTGCCCTATGTCTGTTCTTGCCCGGGACCTGTGGGTGTCCTTCCTTGCATGTGTCAACCCGCCAGCCCCAACCTCATCCCCATACTCTTGTCCCCAGGGGCCCAAGCAGCCTGTGACGGCTGTCCTGTTGGGTAAGTGTCCCACCTCTCTCCCAGCCTTGCCCAGCGCTCAGGAGAGGCAGGGGCGCCCCAACAGGGAGACGGGATGAGGACCCAAAGGCCCCAGCGGGGAGAGAGCAGCTGGGCAGGTGAAACCGGTGGCTGATTGGGCAGCACCCTCCTCTGAGCTGCAAGCTGGGCAGGAGGGGGAGGGTACCCCAGGTCCTGCTGGCCCTAGTGTGCCTCCTTAAGGTGGCTCCCAGCCCAGGGGGCCTCAGCAGCTCCACCCCACTCCCCAGCCCCACACACAGCTGGGCCGGCACCCTCTGCGGTCACTCCCCACCGGCTGCCTGTCCTGGTCTGGAGTTATTTTGATGCCATGAAGACACTTTGTTTATATATAATGTTTATATATTTTAAAGATTTGTGCCAAGAGAGTATATTTAATAAAAACTAAAATGACTTTTCCTCCTGCCCATGTCTGTTTTTTTAGGCTCTGATCCCCACCCTATTCACCATGAACCAAAAACAGGGTTGAGGTTATTTTGACAGATTTGGGGATAAAGTCATGAATAAACTTTTTTTTTAAATGTAATTGTTTGAATTGTTCATTCATACTATGATTTTCTGGAAAACTGCACAGAAGCGTTTACACAGTAGGTGAGGCTCCCAGTTCTTTCCACAGGGGAGTTCCCATTACTAGCTCACTGTGTGTCTTTCCTGAGACCCTGTGCATACACACTTGTACCTTTGGGGACATCAGTTGGAATGGGCCATGTACTGCTCAGTGTGCACCCCAAATCCTAAGGTTTCTCTCTCCTGTGCCCTGTGGTCTGTCGTGTGTGCTGGGGGCACCACCCCACGGCTGGCTGAGGCCTCAGATGCCGAGAGTGTCACCGTCTTCAAGGACAGGAGAGGGAGGCCACCAGAGGTACGACAGTGGTCATGGAACAACGTGTAGGGTATGCCAGCCAAAGGCGGGAAGGGGGAGCCTCGCGTGTGGGTGGTAAGTGACATGCTATTTACTTATTTACTATTTAACCCCATTTATTTACTCATTCTGGGCTAGCTTTTTGCCATCGGAAATAACGCTGTGATTGCCACCCTGGCTCCTGCACCCACAGAGGAGAATCTCCCAGCATGTATCCCTGAGGGACCAGCCAGCTGTGGAGTCATCTCTTCCCGTAACACCAAAGGGCTCCTCAGCAAGGTGGTGCCAACGCAGGTGTCCACAGGTGTCGAGCAGGGTTCAGGACACACCCTGACTAGTGCCTGTGACAGCCTCTGACTCCTGCCACTCGGGGGTGCCACGTGGTACCCCCTTGCTGTTTTTTTTTTTTTAAGATGTTTTTATTGGGGAAGGGGAACAGGACTTTATTGGGGAACAGTGTGTACTTCCGGACTTTTTCCCCCAAGTCAAGTTATTGTCCTTTCAGTCTTGTGGAGGGCGCAGCTCAGCTCCAGGTCCAGTTGCCATTGTTAGTTGCAGGGGGTGGAGCCCACCATCCCTTGTGGGAGTCGAGCCCCCTGGCCCATGTGGGACTCAAACGAGCAGCCTTCGGCGTTAGGAGCCCAGAGCTCCAACCGCCTGAGTCCCTCCATGCTGTTTTAATCACACCTTCCTGTGATCCCTTACAAGGCCGGGCATCTCTTCATGATTGTTGGCCATTTATTTCCCTCCTCTTCGTCATTCTGTACGCGGCAGCCCCAGACCGCAGGCCTGGTACGAGAGGCAAGATGTTCTCGAGTGACGTAGTGATGTTTTTGTGCTCCAGGGAGGGAGCAATGGATGTGACACCAACGTACTGGAGACGTGGCTGCAACTGCCCATCAGCTCCTGTGCCCAAGGGGCCTCGTGTTCCTCTGGGGAGGGGTGAGTTGGGGTTCCCAGACTTATCTACCCTGAGGAGCCATGGAGTGTGAGTAGATGGGGGAGGATGGAGCAGAGAGCTCAGGCAGGGAGCCAGACTGGGGTCTGGGAGAGGAGATGGACTGAAAAGGCTTTAGAAGACTCTGGGTGAGGGGTGGGACCAAGAGGCCCCCCCCCCAGGGCCCAGCCTGGGCACCCATCTTCAGTCTGGGAGGGATCAGACCGAGACGCAATTCTCCTAATTTGTGTCTTCCTAGGAAATTGTTGCCTCCAGAAGGCTTTTGATAATTCCCTTAAGATTTTATTGTCTCTGCTTTGATTGTGACTCTTTAGCCTTCTCAGCTTGTGTGTTGTTTTCCATGGCATTTGGGGGGGGCACGGATCCTGGCTATTTTATCTTCTGAGCTGTCACGCCCTGACATTTGTGTCTCCTCCAAATCTCTGTGTTGAAACCTAAAGGCAATGTGGTGGTGTTAGGAGGTGGGGCTCGGGGAGGTACTTAGGGTCAGATGAGGTCGAAGGGTGGCAGGGGGGCCCATGATGGAGTCCATCCCCTCACAAGAGTCCCTTGAAAGAGCTGGCTTCCCTCTCTGCCCTCTGCTATGTGAGGACACTTCTGTGTGAGGACACTCGGAAGCAGGTCCTCCCCCAGCCTCCCCCTGATCTTAGACTTCCAGCCTCCAGGGCGGTGAGAAATCAGTTTCTGTTGTTTGTCAGCCACCCAGGCTATGGCATCTTGTTATAGCAGCCAGAATGGATGAAGCACTTGCCGGCTGGTCCTGCTCTAAGTCGTGGCCCGTATCACTTTCCTCAGCTCTGTTCTAGCATCTGCATGGCAGGTCTAGGTTTTTCTCTCAGGAGCTGGGTGTGCTGGGGGGCCCTCATGCTCCCCAATCAAGGTGACTTCTCAGGGAAGGAACGGTCGGGATGGAGGTTCGCAAAGCCCCCATCTGGCAGCCGGGCAGAGCTGTGTGCAGGGAACCAGCAGCCACTGGCCCAGAAGGGGGGTGGGGGTGGCGGACGAGGATGTTGCCGACAGGTTTCCTGATGGGCTGGGTGTGTGGAGAAAGAGAAGGATAACTTTTCTTGAGTTGAAGGTTTGATTTCTTTTGGGTTTTTTGTTTTTTATTTTCCTTTTTGTCAGCTGGTTTGTTTCTGCTGACACAGGTTTTCTCGGCCTTGGCACTGCTGATGTTTGGGGCCAGGTCGTTCTCCGTGTTGGGGACCATCCTGGGCCCTGTGGGATGTTGAGCAACCTCCCTGGCCTCCCGACCCCCACGTCGTGCCAACCAAAAATGTCCCAGAATTGACTACAGTCATGCCCGCCTATGAGCAGCACCAATGCGTGGCAGTTGCCACTGGCGCTGTCAATTAAAAACTGAGATACTTAATTCTCCCCCCGAAACACAGGATCTACATCACCCCATTATGTCTTCCCTATTTTTTTCTGTGGTTCTATTAATACCTTATTCTTGTCATTTTTACATTCTTTTTGTGTGTGAAATGTGTCATAAAGACTCTGTAAATGTCTGTGTGGTTTGCTGTTGTCCCCGGTTCTTCCTGCCCTGGCCACCCCATGAGTGCTGACATTTGTGTCAGTCGGCATTGCTTTTGTTTATGGTGTTTCCGCCTTCCTGTGTGTCCCTATGGACACATTAAGTTTGCCTTAACCCAGGTTTTAACCTTTGTTTTAAATATACTTTTCATGTTTATCCATGTAACAAAAGCAATTTCAAAAGTCAACCACCACTCTAGGGGCTAGGAGAACAGCATGGAATGCTGACTGATTCAGGAGTTGTTGAATAAAGCCAATTCATATCTTTAAAATTTACTCAGTTGAATTTTGGCTTTTCAGCTATGTTTATGTTGTTAAATACACATGCATCCACACTGGGTTCCCACTGTGTGGCCACAGTGACAGAAAAGTTCCAGAGTCAGAGAGGGCCCCTCATCCCCTTCGCATGGCTCACCATGACCTCAACAGTGTGGCAATTTGTCTTTGCGTGACCTTTGTGGGAAAGCAGTCCCCATGTGGCAGAGGGCAGTAGCTGCTGTGGACCAGCCCACAGCCATGGGCCCACCATCCCCCCCTCCCTCCATCTCCCTTCTGTTTCCCTTTTTGTAAAAAGCCACCTGCTCCATTGTTCAGAAGAGTGGCCTCCTTGCTCTGCTGTCCAACCTGAATGTGCACACACAATCCAGGAACAATGGCTGTGGGACCATTTGCCACCAGCCCTCGGAGACAGGTTTCGATGCAAAGCTCAGGGTCCAAGGGGGGCTCTTGCAGGCACTGCAGTAAAGGGCAGAGTTGGGACGCCCAGACCTGCTCGCACCTGGGGACACTGAGGCACACACGGAAGGGGCCGCCATGGGCCCCAGGAGTGTCTGCAGGTGGCTAGGAGCCTGCCAGCTGTTGGTGGAAGTAGAGGCCGAAGAGGCTGGAGAGCAGCTGGCTGGCGGCAGTCCACCAGATGAGGAAGGCTAGAACGCAGCGGAGGAAGAGGGGTGTAAGCAGGCCCCCCAGGGCCCCAGTGATCCGGGCCGCTGCCTGCTGGGCCTCGTCCTCCTTGGGGCCTGCTGGGCCATCAGGGGCGGCTGCCTGCACTGGGGACAGTGGGAGGGCTGGGCCCAGGCCCCAGGAGTAGCCACCTATGAGAAGAAAGGAGGAAGGGGTAGAGGGAGGGGAGGGGAGCCAAGGCCAGGGCTGCCTCAGGGGCCCCCCAGCCCACTTCTACCCCAAGAGGCAGCTTCCTCTCACCAAGTGTCTTGAGCAGCAGCGTGCAGTTGAGGGTGAGGATGAGAGGCGTCAGGTACTGCAGACTCACCACCGTCACGTAGCAGTAAACCCGCACCACCTGGGGGGCAAGGAGCCGCGGCAGTGACCCTCCAGGCTCGGGCTGACCCCAGGCCAGAGGGCCTGGCAGCCTCGCTCCGCACCCCAGCTTCCCTCGCCCATGGGCACCCGTACCCGCCGCTGGATCTCGCGGGCCTCGATGCGGCCGGCCTCCCGCCGCAGCTGCTCCACGCGGGACTTAGCTAAGCACAGGTAGGCCTGCAGGTGGGGCCGGGTCACTGCCAGGCGCAGCAGGCACAGCGCCACAAGCACCCAGAGGCGCAGTGAGTCAAAGGCCGAGTCTGAGAGACTGCGCGGGGGGGGGGGGGGGGGAGGGGGGGGCTGGTGAGGCCACCCCAGCCTCAGGCTCTTCCCCTGGGCCCCACAGCTCCTTAACGGCTCCTCCCTGAGCCTCGGAGACAGGAATACACGGAGCCGGGGGCCCAGCCGCCCTCCCTCCCAGCCTCAGCCCCATACACACAGGGAGAAGGGCGTCTCCCCAAATGGCGCCTGATGCAGAAGGTCCCGCGCAATGGGCTTGGTCCAGAGCCACAGGATGAACAAGGGTGACAGGAAGCTGGTGTGCAGGAGGAACCTGGGTGCGAGGGCACGGCAGGGTGAAGCTTGGGCACCACCTACCATCCCCTCAGCCTGTCCCCTGAGCTTCCTAACCTCCCACGCACCCGGACCCCCACTTAACTGTAGCATGGGCCGGTCTTCTGACATCGTCAATGCATCCCGGTGGGTCTGGGCCAACCGCAGGCCTGGGAAGGTGAGGAAAGCGCCCAGCAGGGAGCCCAGGACTGCCAGCCCCACACGGATGGCCAGCTTGGCCAGAGGAAGCCTGGGAGAAGAGAGAGGTCCGCAGCCTGCCTGCAGCTCACAGCCTGCCCCTACCCCCTCTCCCTTTCCAGGACTCACGCCCAGTCCCAGCCCTGCATCTTCAGAAGTGGCTCCAAGTTCTGGGTCATACTGGCCAGGCCTGGGGAAGACAAGGAGAAGAGGGAGGTAGAGTAGACCCCTGGGGCCTCAGAGCCTACTGTGCACCGCTCCTTTGCTTCCCAGGTAGCGATACACCAATGGCGGCCAGGCCCCGTGCCAGGCATGAGGACCTGGTTACCTGCTCTGGTTACGTGTAGCTCTTTTTAAAGAACAGGAGAATGTGGTGGGCAGACCCTTGATTGAACCAGGGGACAAGATGGGGGCGGGGGGAACACTGAATCTGAGCTTAGTGGATTATACCAGGAATCGGGGGACATGAGAAAATCAAAGTCCTGGGAAATCCCTCAGTTCTGGCCCCCAGATTTTCCAGAGTAAAAGCAAGAAATATGAACTCACCACCATAGTCACCAAACACAGAAGGAAACAAATCACCACAGAGGAGAGTCAGCAGGAAAAAACCCAAAAGTTTAGACCACTGGGACTTCAGAAATTGGCATTATCAATTATATGTGAAATGACGGAGGAAAATAAAGCTGGAATCACAGAACAGGGAACACGAGACTACCTCAGATAACCAGGTAAATTTGCGAAGGAACCAATTAAGCTCTTCCATAATAGGAAAATACAACTATTGAAATAATAGGTTGTTAAACAGCATATTAGAAACAGCCATGAAGGAATTCATGAATTAGATCTGAAGATATCACTCAGATTCCAACTCAGAAAGATAAGAAGGTGGGGAATATGAAGGGAGATTGAGAGATGAGGACAGAATAGAAAGTCAGGTCAGAGCTCCAGAGGGAGACAGAGAGAATAAAGGGCAAGAGACACCGTAAGAGAATGGCTGAGAAATATGCAGGACAGGTGCCACCCGTAAAGTACATCAAACCAGGTAAAAACAAAGAAACCCATACCTAGACACATTGGTGAAACTGCAGAATATCAAAAACAAAGAGATGGCAAAGCAGCCAGGGAGTTAAGACAGATCACCTATAAAAGAAGGGCAATTAGGCCGGCAACAAATGTCAACAGTAACAACAGAAAAGGAACAAATAGAGTGAAAAAGTAAGATGGCAGAAACAAAACCAAATGTGTCTGTCATCACAATAAAGGTAAGCAGATTTAACTTCAAAGTTAAAGGACACAGGCTGTCAGACTTGATTGAAAATATCCAGATACATGATTTTGAGACACCTCAGCATGAGGTCGCCGGAAGGTTGAAAGAAAAGGGATGTTAAAAAGGCCTAACAAATGCTAATCAAAATAAAACTGAAAAGGCTCTATTATAACCAGACAAACTAGACTAAGACAGAAGTGTTATTAGAATCAGAAGGGGTCAATACATCATGATAAAACTGCCAATTCACCAGGAAGATGTAGCAGTTCTAAACTTGTAAACACCTTGTCAATTTGCCTCAAAATACAGAGGGTGCCAAAAAATTCTATACACATTTTAAGAAAGGAAAACTGTATTAAAATTGTAATACTCAATATAACTTGTATACCAATAACAAAAGATGAATACAAGTCATGTTTGTTTTTTTTCTAAATCTTTTATTTATTTTAAGTGTGTTTTTCCAGGACCCATCAGCTCCAAATCAATCTAGTTGTGGAGGGCGCAGCTCACAGTGGCCCATGTGGGGATCGAACCGGCAACCTTGTTGTTAAAGAGCACCGCCCTCTAACCAACTGAGCTAACCGGCTGTCCCAACAAGTCACGTTTAACTTTTGCAATTACAAGAGGTGTTCAAAGTGGTTACCATCAGTATCTAGACACTTCTGATGACGGTGAACTACTGCTTGAGCAATGTTGACCAAAGTGCCCACTTGCATACACTTTTTTGGCACCCTCTGTATACAAAGAAAACAATGACAGAACGACCTGGAGAAACTGAGACCTCTATCCCAGAGGGAGATTGACCCTTTAGTGACAAGAAGTTAGGAAAGATGGAGATTTGAATTTATTGAACATAGACAGGCAGTGAAGAACACATGGACCAGTCACAAAAACCAAGCACACTGTAGGCCATAAGGCAAGTCTTAAGGAATATTAAAGAACGTATTTCAAGTAGACCATCGTCTGTAACCATGGTATAATTAAGCTAGAAATAAGAATTTTATTAAAGTTCCACATTTGAAGTTTTTAAAAAGGGTTTAAAAACAAATCACAAGGGCCGGCCCGGTGGCTCAGGCGGTTAGAGCTCCGTGCTCCTAACTCCAAAGGCTGCCGGTTCGATTCCCACATGGGCCAGTGGGCTCTCAACCACAAGGTTGCCATTTCAATTCCTCGACTCCCGCAAGGGATGGTGGGCTGTGCCCCCTGCAACCAGCAATGGCAACTGGACCTGGAGCTGAGCTGCGCCCTCCACAACTAAGACTGAAAGGACAACTTGAAGCTGAATGGCACCCTCCACAACTAAGATCGAAAGGACGACAACTTGACTTGGAAAAAAGTCCTGGAAGTACACACTGTTCCCCAATAAAGTCCTGTTCCCCTTCCCCAATAAAATCTTTTTTTTGGAAAAAAAAAAGGTCAAAATGGTCAATTTAAATAAATAAATAAATAAATAATAAAAAGAAATTACAATAGAAACAGTGAAATACCCAGAACTGCATGATAATGAAAATACAAGTCAAAACTCAGAGGTGGACAAAAGTGGAACTTAGAAAATATTCATAGCCTTAAATACTATAAATGATAGCAATAAAAAGAGGCTGAAAATTCATGAGTTAAGTAGCACCTCAGAAATTGGAAAGGAGAAAAGAACCCTACCAGAGCACTAATCTAAAATCCAGAGGTCCCAGGGCAGCCGGTTAGTTCAGTTGCTTAGAGTGCGGTGCCCTTAACAACAAGGTTGCAGGTTCGATCCCCATATGGGCCACTGTGAGCTGCGCCCTCCACATCTACTGAAACAACTACTTGACTTGGAGCTGATGGGTCCTGGAAAAAAACTTAAATAAAAGTTTTTATAAATAAATAAATACATAAAATCCAGAGGTCCCAGCCACACAAAAGGGGAAAGATCGGAAAGGATGAAAGAAAACCAAACAGAATCCACAATTCACTAAAAATGCAATTGTTTAGCAAGGTTATTCCATGGAAAACACTCAACATGATCCCCACTCATAACACAAAAGTGAACTCCCAGGAGTTTAAGTGCTTGGTGAAACTTTAACTATTGTGGAAAAAAATGTAAAATCTCTTTGTGATCATAGGGAAAAGAAGGGAAGGGAATTCTCCAAGATAAAAATCACCTAAAATAACAAACTTCTGTTCTTCAACAGACACCAGAAGTGATGGCTGCAACTATGTTCAAAGGCTCAGCCAAAAATAGTGGTGTGTGTGTGTGTGTGTGTGTGTGTGTGTGTGTGTGTAGAGAGAAAATAGTGCACATGTGGTTAAATGAATCTAGGTCAAGGGTATATGAGGTCATTAGAGGACTTACCCAACTTATCTGTAGATTCATAATTTTTCAAAATAAAATGTTTAGTGAAAAACTTTTTAAAGAAAAAAAATACCACAAAGAGTAAAAAGACACCACAGATTGAAAATTTAATCACTTCCAAGATACACATATTTTTTCACACTTTAACTTCTTTAAAATTAGGATACATATACCAATTGATAGCATGCAGTAGTTTAACAGTGCTTATCTTTTTTCGGTGGTTCATGAAATAATAATGGTAGGATTAAGTATGCGCCACACAAAGAACAAAGGATCATTATCCATTATATAAAGAAACTCTATAAATCAACAAGAAAAAAAAGACAAACAAAAGCTTTACAACATTGGACTTGACAACAATTTCGTGGATATGACACCAAAGGCAACAGGCAACAAGAAAAAATAGACAAACTGAACTCACGAAATTTTTTTTTTTAAATTGTGCGTTAAAAGATACTATCAGTAGAGTAAAAAGGCAACCCATAGAATGGGAGAAAATATTTGCAAATCATATATATTTGGTAAGGGGTTACTATCCGGAATGTATACGGAACTCCTCAAATTCAACAACAAAGAAACAAACAACCCAATTCAGAGATGGGCAAAAGACTTGAACATCTTTCCAAAGAAGACATCCAACTGGCAATAAGTACAAGAGAAAATATTCAACATCACTAATCATTAGGGAAATGCAAGTTAAAACCACAATGAGATACTACCTCACACCCACTAAGATAGCTCCTATAAAAAGAAAAAGGGAAGGAAGGAAGGAAGGAAGGAAGGAAGGAAGGAAGGAAGGAAGGAAGGAAGGAAGGAAGGAAGGAAGGAGAAAGAAAGAAAGAAAGAAAGAAAGAAAGAAAGAAAGAAAGAAAGAAAGAAAGAAAGAAAGAAAGAAAGAAAGAAAGAAAAATAATAATAAGTACTGGTGAGGAGGTAGAGAAATTGGACCCCTTGTGCGCTGCTGGTGGGAATGTAAAATGCAGCCGCTGTGGAAAACAGTATGGTGGTTTAAATTAAACATAATATTACCACATGGTCCAGGAATTCCACTTCTGGGCATATACCCAAAAGAATTAAAAGCAGGGTCTCAAAGAGATA
This sequence comes from Rhinolophus sinicus, assembly GCF_036562045.2. Taxonomy (NCBI): domain Eukaryota; kingdom Metazoa; phylum Chordata; class Mammalia; order Chiroptera; family Rhinolophidae; genus Rhinolophus; species Rhinolophus sinicus. Next base: position 78,256,882 of record NC_133757.1, on the reverse strand, counting down.
TCTATACACCCAGGTTCATAGCAACATCACAAGAGCTAAACCGTGGAAACAATGTAAGCGTCCTTTGACAGTTGAATGGAGAAGCAAAATGTGGTCCATCTATACAATGGAATAATATTTAGCCTTAAAAAGGAAGGACACTCTGCTCAGGGAACCAAGCCAGTCACAAAAGGACAAATACTGTATGATCCCACTCGTATGAGGTCCCTGGAGGAGTCAGATTCATAGCGACAAAGTGGAATGCTGGGGACTAGGGGAGCAGGATGGCAGTTAGTGTTTACTAGAGATAGAGTTTCAGTTCCAAGATTCCAAGATGAAAAGTTCCATGGATGGTGGTGACAGTTGCACAACATGATGAATGAACTTACCACCACTGAACTGTACACTTAGAACTGGTTAAAATGGTAAATTTTACATGATGTGTATTTTACCACAATAAATTTTTTTTTAAGAAACACATACAATTGAAAGAAAAATGAAACAATATGAAAAGACTTTTGACAGAAGAGGAAACGTGAATCACGAATAAACAGGAGAAGATGCTCAGACTCCCAGGTAACCAGTGAAATGCACATAAGACCACAACAGGCATCACTCTACACTGCTAGGCTGGTACCATGGATTGCAAGTCATTTAAAACATACTGTCCCCCTGGGAGTTTGGTATGGTCACCACCCAACCTTATAAGCAGGGAGGCCGAGGCAGGGGGCCAGTTGTGACCTTGCCCACACCCACCTGCCATGTGGCCAGGACTCAGTGGGCAGGCTGAGCACTGAGTCCACGGTCTGAACCCCAGGCTACGTGGCTGGTGGATGTGCTGGGAGAACTGCTCTGAAAATGCTAAGGCACTATCTCCTAAAGGTGAACATGTCCCCATGGTCCCCAAGTCTGTGCCCAAAAGAAATGCCTGCCCGCGTGTACGAGGAAACACATACAAGAATGTTCCCTGTAGCAGATGTGAAAAAGCTAAAATCTGCAAACCAACTAAATGTCCATCAACAGGAGAATGGGCAACGAGTAGTTTCATCCCATCATACATGGTGACAAGAAATGAACTAAAGGCACCCAGGCCAACATGCTGACAATATCAGAGAGACAGAAAAGCACAGCTGGAAGACTGCACATTGCAAAATTGAATAAATTATTTAGGGACAGAAATGTACATGATGAAACTTTTTTGAAAAGGCAAAGGAATGATCAACACAAAGTGTGAGAGACTGGTTAGGGCTGGGAGTGGGGGGGGAGGCGGTGGGATCGGGAGCCGTGCCAGGGACACGTAGGAGCACTGGGAATGTTCCAGTTTTTATTTGAGAAGTGGGTTCGTGGGGGTTTACATTATTATTTCGCTTTGTAATTTACATATATGTTCTTCTATGTATATTAAACATATAATTTTAAAAATAGAAAAGCAGGGAGAATTGGTGAAGATAAAGCTCCAGGAATCAACAGGGCCATGTGAGCCATAATGAAGATTTTGGTCTTTATCCAAAGACCATTTGAGTCTGGTGTCAGGCAGAGAAGTGAAGTGATCCAAATTATGTTTTTAAAAGATCAAAGAATAGACAAAGTCAAAAGAAAAATGAGAAACTAAGAAAAAATATTTGCAACTCCTATCACACACAAAGGCTAATTTCCTTAATATATAAAGAGCTCCTACAAATCAATAAAAGGATCAACAACCCAGTACAAAACTGGGCAAAAGAACAAATCTTTTCTGGAAGGGAAATAGAAATAGCTCTTCAGCATATGAGAAAATGCTCAACCTCACTTATATTTTCACCCATCAGATCACCCAAGATGAAAAGGTATGAGGAAACACATTGGAGAGGGTGTGAGAAAACAGGCATGTTCATAGGCACCTTTTCCCCGACAGGCGATTTGCAACCTTCTCAAAATTACAATGTACTCTGTTGCACAGGGCCACAGGCACAAAGCGATTCCCATGCAACAGTGTTATAGAACAACATGGTTTTGTTCAACATTTCATAGCAAGAGACTTAGATGTCCATAAATAGGGGCCTGGTTAAATAATCATAGAACACCTATAACATGAAATACCATGTAACTGTCACAAGAAACGAATCCATATGTAGAATCAAGGGACAAGCTCCAATACTTAATTGTTTTTAAGGGAAAAAGACAAGGTGTAGAGATATATACACCACTGTTTTATGTGAATCAGGAAAAGTGGCACCTAGGTTTTCTCTGGGGGGGAGAAGCAGTGTGGAAGGGTGACTTTCACTCCATAGCCTCTTATATTTTGTGAATTTTCTACCATTTACCTATGTCCTCCCACAAATCAAATTAAAAATAGGTAAATATTAAATCACTCTGCCCACTGGGGAGAGGTAGAGGGGAACAGAAGTGCCTTTGAGAAGAGCTACAGCCCCAGGCATCTGTCAGCGATAGTGTGAAAGATGTCCCCTCATCCCCAGAGCACAAGGGGGAGCCGAGGGTGGCAGAAACCCATGGAGACTGCGGGGGGGGGGGGGGGGGGGGCAGGATTCCCCTCCTTCATCTACTATGTGCCGATGGGACAATTAAACCCCACACTTGCTGCCATACACAAGGGGGTGATGGAGGTGTCTACCCCACACCCGATGCACGTACCTGGCTCCAGGCCCAGCTCGAGGGTCTCCTCAGGCACCACCTGAACCAGCATGGCCAGGAGCAGGAAGAGGAAGGCAAAGGTGAGGCACACGGAGCGCTCACCCCCCTCCTTGGCACTGAAGTACAGCTGGGTCACTGTCAGGAACACCTTGCTGGGGGCAGAGCTAAGGAGGCCCCCAGGCCTGCAGTGCCCTTGCCCACTCCACCCCCCCAGCCAGTGACACCCCAAATCCAGAGCACAATAACCAGGTTTCGGGTTTGGGGTGCTGGGGAGCAGGGGAGTGACCGAGGAGAAGAGTGAGCTGCTGAACAGGCCCAGAAACAGGCGGGAATGCTGCCCATGCCCGTCAGCAGCATGGGGCCGTGCGCATGGCAGGCGCAGCTGGCACAGGCCGCCAGCTCGGCTCATCACTCCCTGTGGCCAGTTAGAAATGGCCGCCAAGTCAGTCCCTCAGGAGGGCCCACCTCCCCGACCCACCTGCCCCCCAGCTGCACTCACAGCACCTTTCTTGGAAAAACTGTCAGATACAAGGGCTGTCTCCCCAATCTGTCCTGAAAAGATCTGGGGATTTTCACGAACAGGGTGGACCCCAAGATGGGCTTCCCTTCTTCCCAAGACTACTCCACAATGTTTTCTCCTACTTGAGCCCCCAAAGTCACGGGTTCACCTCTACTCTCTGTGCAGCTTAATAAAAAGATTGCTGAGGCATCCCCTTTGCAGCCCCTGCATCTGGGCAGGCCTAGTGACTTGCTTTGACCGAAGGGATAGACAGGGATGGGTGGCTTGTGTAGGGGCTCAGGAGACCTGCAGAACCCCATCTGCCTTGCTGCTTTCTGCAGCTGCGATGGAGGAGCTTGGCCAGCCTGCTCGAAGGGGGCCTACAGGGACCAGAGCTGAGGCCACCCAGCGGATCCCGGCCGAGGACAGCAAATGCAATAGCCACTGCTTGACCCCCTCCCGGGGCTGCGGAGTCTGTGGCACAACAGTTGATAACTGATTACGGATTTAGGGGGTAAAGGGATCCTTGGTCAGGCTCCCACGTGCCTCCTGCCTGCCCTGCCCAGACCGGAAGGATACAGGGAAAAAGCAACGGTGAGAAGGCACCAGAACACGGCGATATTGGTCTCTCTGGCCGGGCCCAGCACATAGTAGTAGGCCTCTGTGAAGAGGTACACACCGCCCGCGTACACGGCAAAGTCCACGAACCACTGGTACTCCAGGAAGAAGCGCAGAACTGCAGGCCACACTGCTCAGCCTGGGGCCCCCAGCTCGGGGCCTCCCCCACCTCCCCACCCTGCCAGGGCGCCGGGACCCACTGGGCTGTTACCGAGGGCATCCATGGCTGTGAGGGGGCAGGTCTCCAGTTGGAAAGGGGCATCTCGGGGCACACAGAAAGGCTTCTCTTCACTACAGCCATTGGCCCACCTGGCAGGGGGTGGGGGGAATCTGAGCAGCATTCTTCCCTTTCCTCTCCCCAGTGCAGCCCACCTCTCCCCACCCCGGCCTGGGGGGCTCAGCTTGCCACGCTGAGCACACAAGAGCTGGTCTGGGAGGTGCCTTCTCCCCCAGGATGGGTGTCCTCTGCACACCATTGTGTAGGTACCACAGCAAACATCCAGTGAGCCTCCCATGCCAACCGGAGGCAGCCCGTGCATGACGGTGGCCATCATTCATCCTGGTGTGTGCCCAATTCTCCTCTATGCCCAGAGTGGGGCCTGAGAGTGGGAAAAGCAGGCCCTGTGCCCCTGCAGCCTCCCCTATGGGGGCTCACTCACCGTTCCCTCTTGCCTCTGGGCCTCTGCTTCCCTGCCAGGGCCCGAAGCTCTTCCTCAGAAGGGTGCTTGTATCGGAAGAGACTAAGGGCAAAGACAGGCAGTCAGGAAAGCTCAGGCATGGGGGCTGGGGGCAAGGCAGTGAACCCCAAAACCCAGGACTGGAGTCACAGGGAGGGCTGGGCCCCCCTAAATGCCTGGTGACAGGAGGGGCAGGGACCATGAAGGCCAGGGGGAAGGCCCGGGAGGTGTGCGGGGGTCCTGGACACCCCTGAATCTGCTGGCTAACTCTCCTAGCGGAGCAGGCATGCACTGTCCTGGGGAGAGACGGTAGTTTCCACCTGATCTCAGAAAGGGTCTGAGACCCAAACAGGGATAAAAAGCACCTCGGGGGAAACATCTCCAGCAAGAGTAGGGTCGAAGCGGGGCTGGAGTGGGGGAAGCCGCTGCTCTTCGGAGTGAGGAGATGGTCTCATGTGTGTACGTCTGTCAGAACTGATCCAACTGTGCGCTTCCAGTGCATGCAGTTGACAGCACATAAACCATATCTCAATAAAGTTGTTTCAACTTCTGCACAGGGCATGAGGTGGGTCTGGGGGTGGGGCCAGAGGGCGGGGCTCCTCCCACAGCCAGGAGGGTGTGCCGCTCACCTGCCATTGCAGAGCAGCCAGCGTGCAAAGGAGCAGTGCGGTGCCAGCCTGTGCATGAGGGTGGCAGTGAGCAGGGTCACCACCAGCTGCACTCCAAGGACCGCCTAGGGGAGGGGACATGATGGGCAGTCCCTGCCAGAGGGTCACAAGATCCCTCCTTCTGAACCCAGCTATTTATAGAGATGCAGGGCGAGGTGGGGCAGGGCGGCCTCCTTTGCCTCCAGCTGCATCTTGGAGGACTGGCGTGAGCTTAGGCCCAACCCTGGGAGCCCCTGCTGAGCAGGGAACCCCGACCTGGCTGGGGTGGGGAGGGGGTGCAGAGCACGTGCTGGAGCAGAAAGGGTTCACTTCCAGCCTCTGCCATGGATTTCAGGTATTAATCTCCCCAAACGTCGGTTTCCTCATCTGGAAATGGGGTGCTTCCTATTTTGTTTCACAGACTCTCACAACTGTCTCCAGAACCTCCAATGACCCCGGTGCACCCAGTGAAAGCGGCTCCTCTCCCACCATCGTCCCAGCCTCACAGCGGCGGTCTCAGGCCAGCTTCTGGCTTAAACATTCACCCTGGTGGTCCCATCTTAAATGATCCGATGGCTGCGTCACCCTCTCTTCCTCTCCCTCCTTTTGTCCTCAACCTCCTCACGCCACTACCTGTTTCGGTGTAAAGACTTAGACATGTGAGTGGGATGACTTGTTTTTCATTAGGAATTTTCTCACCAAGTTCTATGCAACAACCTTTTTAACGATAATTCATAACACATTTTCACATATTTGTTTAAAAATGTTTTAGGAGAAATGTTTGTAGCAAATACCAATTTGCTATCAGTAATCATATAATTATGTAAAATTATGTGCTCAGAAGACCTCTCTAGTAGTATTATGGTATTGTAATGAACAAGTAAAATGAAATAAAGATCAATATGAATTATTAAAATCCTTTAATCAGGCAAAAATAAGATACCTTTAAAAGGAAAAGCTCTAGTGGAATGGATATCGGGTCTAGCTTGCGGAATGACTGCTGAAAAATCCATCATTAAAATAACTGACTCATAGGATATTTTCTCTATGCCTGTGACTTGTAAACTGAAACCAGAGCATTTTTTCAGTATTGTTGGGGTGTCATCTTTCTGATCTCTAAATCTCACTAACCTCCTAGTCTCACTGCTCACCCTCCCCCCACCAAGTGCCGACTGGCAGGTGGGCACTAATGACCACTGCATTGTCAGGACGGTGGGCACCCTCAAGCTCAGTGGGCAGGGCCTTTCCTGGCCTCGCCCTTCCTCCTAGGACCCCTCCTCTGCTCCTTGGGGAGGAGGGCAGCATCTCCCACCAGCACTTACCAGCGGGCACCAAATTTCAGAGCCTCTGAGTACCCCGCCTGCTTTTCTCTTCCCTCTGAGGTCTCTCTCCTGTGACCCCATCCCTTGCCAACCAACCCGGCCCAGCACAACCGCAAAGGACCCCAACACAGCTGCCTCTCCAGCCTGGACCTCTCTCCAAGCTCGCAGACCCTGCTTCCCCAGGCCCTTCCCATCACTCCAGCAGACACAGCACTAGGCTTCTCCAGGAGGTGCCGGTCACAGCCTGCAGGGCCGGCAGGCCCAACTCAAGACCCTCCACCTCACTGCCTGGCTCTCCCCGCGGCCATCCCTGCATCCAACCACTCAAGTCTCCCAGACCTCATCCATCGCTGACCCCATCACCCTTCGATACCTCCCGGGGAGGGGGCCCATGGTTCAAACTGTGGTCCCAGCACATAGGACAGGAAGAACTGGGAAGAGGGAAGGAGGGAGGGAGGAAGGGATGGGAAGGAGGGAAGAAAGACATGTGTCCTCCACCTAAGGCCCCGCAGTCCAGGGGGTTCTCATGCCCCGCCCCTAGCAACATCCAGTCTCGGGTCGGCGCTCTGCAGATCTCCACAGATCTTCTGGAGCTTCCCATTCGCCCACTCCTTCCCTTGCTCAGAGCCTTTCTCTGGATCTTTCCTCCATCTCCTTCCGAGAGCCCTTCTGCCACACCGCGCACAGCGTCCCACACCCAGCCTGGAACGACGCCCCCTTTCAAGCACCCCCTCTACTAATATTCTCACTTTAGGCCCACCTCCAACAACCCCTCCTCGGGGACACACACCCCTGTCCCTGGCAGAGTCAGACTGCCTTCTGGGCCCCTCCAGCCTATGTCTCCCTCGGCCGAGTCCGAACACCTGGGGGCTGGAGGTACCGGCCCTCGCCAGGCATGAGCCTGGCGCACAGGGGCCAGGCTAAGTTTGAAGAACAAACTCAGTGGTTTGCACACGGAGCCTCGAGAGACCTGAGGATTCCAACTATGCCGTCTCCAATTCTGGGACCCCCGCTCGCCCCGAGGCCACCCGGATCCCCTCAGAGGGCCTGGCCCCTCCTCTCAGGGCCATCCTTGGCCCCTCTGCACACCCCGGTACCCGCAGGGACTCCCGAAGCACCCGTCTGCGCGGCCTCCACGCTCCCGTAGGACTGGGCCCCAGCAGGACCCCAGACCTCCCTCGCGGGGTTCCGAACGTGCTGGGGTCCCCAGTCCCCTCGGCGGTACCATGACCCCTCGGCGGGACCCCAGGGCTCTAGAAAGTAGGGCCCCCAGAACACTCAGGGGCTTTCAGTCCCCTCGGCACGACCCTCGACCCCTTCATAGGTCCCGCAGCCAGATGCTGACCCCAGAGATGGAGACACGGCCCTCTGCACGATCCAGAGTCCCTCAGAGCCCCCAATCCCTACAAAGGGACCCCCGTCCCTTCGGTGTCTCCCTGGACCTTCTCGGCGGGACCCTGGGCCCATCATGACCCCCACGCCTCAGAACGCTCGCTTACCATTTTGCCCGCGGGAGCTCGGTGGGAGAAGCCTGGGGCCCCGGCTCAGGGAACTTTATAGGAACTCGACCAATCAGAGCCAGACTCTGGTCTGACAAGCAGCCCTTGTGACCAATCACCAGGCTTGGATCCGGGGCACATCACAAGGGACTGCTCGCGTTGAATGCCGGAAGTTGTAGTTCGAAGACGCCCGACTTGCTCATACAGGGGTTGAATCAGGACTTTATCAGGGACACCTGTGTGGCCGCCCTCTCTGAAGCTCAGTGTCCTCATCTGCACCTGTCTAACAGGTCTGCGGCCAATACATTCATTCACGCACTATCTCCCGAGAGACACTTTTGAGCATTCAAGAACATTCAATGTCTCCCACTGACTATACTCCCAAGTTCTGGGACAGAATTCAGACCCCTCTTCCTGATTTCAATCTGCCGCCAGCACTATTGTGCACACTGTAGTGCAGCTCGCCACCAGCCACTCTATCTCATACCTCCAGGCCTCTGCAAATGCTGTCTTCCGTCTTGGAATGCCTCCTTTCTTTCTCAATCTTTTTCATAAGGCAAAAGCTCAATTCATCTCTATCAGGCAGGTCTATGGTTGTGAACTACACCAAAAAAAATAAAAAAAAGAATCCAACTCCAATGGGCTCCAGCAAAAAAGGGACATTTTGGAATCGCAACACAAAACTAAAAGTGTATCAGCGCCAGGCATGTTTGGATCAACGACCAAATGTCAGCTTCAGAAAACTGATGTTTTCTGTTTCTAGGCTTGGAGGTAAGAGCTCCTAGCATAGGTGCCTAAGTTTTGCTATCTGTGTGTCTATGAAAGTGTGTCTGCATGAGTGTGGACATATATGTGTATGTGACAATGTCTTGAGGGTCTTTATGGGGGTGGTACCTGAGAGTAGGGCCTATATAGTTGATTGCCTCCTCCCGTGGGTGATTTTGTCTTTGTTTATGGGCACATGTGGATGTCTGTTTGCAGGGGCTTCACTGTTTGTCACTTTGGTCCTCTGAACTCAAGAGTGTCCCCTTGAAAGAGGATGGATGAGAGTGGCAGTGAGGGTCACTGGGATTCCCTAGGACCTACACGGGGGTCATGACATGCCCCTCATGGCCAGGGCATACCTGTGGGATCCAGGGAAGATGGGATATGGGGAAGGTGTCAGAGAAGAGGGAACAAGAAAGAAAAGGCAAGGGGCTGGGGGGATTTGCTGCAGGCTCACTGCATGCCAGGCTGGGAGTGGGGAGCACTCACTCATGTGCTTCCTTCAGCAGGCCAGGGTGGCAGGACAGTTGTCTCCATTTCATTGATGGCCCTGAGAGGCCCGATCTCTCCTTCTACCTGAGCTCTCCCCTGGGCACCTAGTAGCTCCTGAGTCCGGTGTCAGAGTGCCCTACGTGGTGCATCACAGCCTGGGCCCGGCGCTCCCAATCTTCCTGAGCCGTCATTCCACCCTCCTGGTGCTTATGCACAAACTCTGGAGTTGGCCTTGATGCCTGTCTCACCCCACACCTGATCTGTCAGTTCCTCCTGATAGCTCCACTTTCCAACTGTAACCACACACACCCTGGCCTCTCTCCCTTCACAACCTCTGCCCAGTCCAGCCTCTACCATCTTTTGCTTGCAGTCCCCTCCTCCTCTGGCTTCCAGCCCGTCTCCCACCCCATCCCCCACAGTCTAATTTTCTCCTGAGCACCTTGAGGGCCCCCGTTAACAGCCAGGCCATGTCCCTCTTCTGCTCACAACCATCCATGGCTCCTACCTCATGCAGAGCAAAACCAGTCATCTCTCCTATAATAATACATTGGAAGGTCTGTGTGCTCCTTCCTTCATTGTTTGCTCGACATCTCTGGTCTCCACTGGATGCTCCTCATTCTCTGTCTTCCATTGGGTATTCCATGTTCCTGATCCTCACTGGATTCTCCCGATATCTGTCCACACTAATATCCCACATTCTCTAACCACACTGAGGCTCACACTCACCATTCCACCACCTCTGTTTACGGTACTCTAGAAAAACGCAACTCTCAGATCTCCGACTCCCATCACCATGTTTGTGGCCTGGCCAATGACTCCCATGGTGCTTCCTAACAGTGATGGAGAGCTCCTGGGGTCCTGGGGGCGCTCTGACTGTAACATGGGCTCTGGCCAACATCACCATGGTGTCCTTAGCAAGGCTGGTAGTAGGACACCTCCGTACAACCCTGCTGCTTCCTCCCCAACAGAGCCACTGGGGCACGGCTGGGGTCTGGACGCAGAGGTGTTTCTAGAACCTGGTAGCCTGCCCACTATCCCCTCACGGTCTAGGATACTCCAAGCAGTACATGTACATGTACATGTATAATGACACACACACAACACGTGACACGCTTTTTCTGAGTCACCAGGCTCAGAGCCTGAAAACACGGGACAGAGCCCCTGGAAGCCAAGATGGATTTTATTTATTTATTACTATTTCTATTTTATTTTAAAATGTTGAGTGGGAAGTGCAGAATCCAAAGCAACTATTGGGCGCCACCTAATGGCATATGGCGCAAGTGCAGCCTCCCAGGGATGGGGACGCACACCCACATGCACCGCCCATAGAGGCCTCCAGCCTTTGAAAGCAGCCCATGTTTTTATGAACCCCACACGGGGCACTTAGCCCGTGGACACAGACGTCAGAGGTTGAACTGCCTTCTTGACAACTGTGAGGGTGAGATCCAGAGGCTGAGAAGGGATCCTCTCGGGCTGTGCCTCAGTTTCCCCCAGGGGGCCTGTGTCTGGTTGTGTGGGGGCTTGTGACTGTGACACTGTGGGGACCACCAAGTGGGAAGTTTCTTCACCCCATGTGGATGGCCAGGGACCTTGTAACCAGAAGGGTAACCCAGGTGGAGAATTTGCACCCTCAAGGTGACCACCACGCATATGCTGACGGTGCTGCTGTGTCCAGGCTGGATCCTGGATCCCACTGCCATGGGCTGCAGTGGGGGCAGTGACTCACCCCTCCTCGGGGGGATGCAAGTGGGGAGGATTTAGGACCTGAGTGTGAGTTGGGTAAGAGGACTCCCCAGCCTAACTCAGGTACCCTCCAGCGGCCTTGAGTTCACCCCACAGCCCCTGCATTCTCTTCAGGCCTCCCAGCACAAGTGGGGGCTCCCCTAATGCCCCCATTGTGGTGAGAGGCTACGAGTTGCGCATGGCACGCTCTCCCCTTCCCCCCACATCGCAGCCATCCAAGGGTCCTGGTGGCTCTACCCTATCACACCAGTGCCCTTCCACCGCTCCTCAGCCTTCCGCTGCTCTTGCCCCGAGCCCCCACTCCACCTCCCTGCCACACAAGCCCAGGGGAGGGGACCTTTGATCATGCCATGTCCCTCCTCTAGAAACTGGGGCCCCAAAGCCCCTACTCACTGGGGATGAGGTGTCCAGGACTGAGAGCTACAGAGGACAAACCCCATGGGTCTGCATGCAAGTGGAGGACCCCACCTTCTATAAAAGGTCTGTCACTTTACATATTCCGCCCTCTTCCCCACCCCTCAAAGGAGTCACCCCTAAGTGTTGGTGGGGAAGGGGGGGACTACAGGCGGTGGGGAGGTGCTGAATTCCAGGGGCCAGGACTGACTTTGAAGCCTATTATGTACATGCTTCCCCTCTTTATCCACCATCTAGGGCTGTGTGCACTAATGGTGGGATGGGAGACATTGCATTTTACTGGGAAAGCACCTCTGCAGGCCACTGGGGTGACAAGAGGGGATGAAGGTCTTGAATGGCCAAGCTGGATCAATCACCTTGGGATCTTGGTAGAATGGGGGTGGGGGGCAAATTTTATAAGTGCTGATACCAATACTCCATGTTTTCCACATTCCTGTCCAAATTGGAGATCTGAACCAAACAAGCCTTCTGTCGCTTAACTTAGCAGTCAGAACCATTTCTAGGCTTGGGGCAGTGCTGAGGCCTTCCTGGAGGAGGGGACAATGGAGTCGGACCTTGGAGGATAGGAAGCCGTCTTTTTTTAAAAAGGTGAGTTGGGGGTTGAGGGAGGTGGTCCAGGAGGAAGGATCAGCATGGCCCTGGCATTGGAACTGCAAGTGTTTCTGGGGGCTCAGGGCAGGGGACAAGGTGGGGAACAGGGGCAGAGTGGGTGGTGGAGGCAGCTCAGGAGCCAGGGGAAGGGCAGAAGTCAGATCTGAGTGTTATAAAGACCCCACTGAGACCACCTTCGGGGTAGCTGGAGGCATGATGAGCAAATGGAGCTCCCTCAGGCTCCTGGACCCCCAAGTCTGCCTGCGCACACAGGACACGCCAGAGTCGGGCGCTGTGTGCCCCTTGGAGTGAGTAGATAACTGCCTGGCTCCCTCCTCCCTCCAGTGGAAGGAAATTGCTGAGTCAAGAGCTCAAGGGATAAGCTTATTTATAAAAAGAACAGCTTAGCAGCCCAACATTCAAGGTTCCCAACTGCTTCCTGCTGCAAGTGGTTGAGAATAGCCGGGGACTTCTTCCTGAGGCCACCACCAAATGACCGCAGAGTTGGAGGACCAATTCCTAGGCCCCTTACCGATGGGATGGGGCCACTCCAGGGGCCTGCGCCCTATGGTCCTGAGCCCAGCTGCCCACCCTGGTACCTGCTCATCGGCACCCCTGCAGGGCCCTTGCCCTCCTGTCCCCACCCGCCACAGGCCTTCCTTCCAGATAGCCCACCCACGCGTGAATCCTCTCAGGGTGGAAGTCAGAAGGGAGTACCCTAAACCAAGACAAGGCAAGCCTGAGGCTGCTGGGGAGGAGATGGGGAGACTTGGGGGGCGTCGGGGGTGGCTATGAGCAGCGACAGATCATTTGGCCCACGGATGCCATGTGTGTTTTATTGGTGAGTACACACTCAGGAAGGGGGAACAGGGCCCCCCCAACCCCGGGTCCCAACCTAGCCTTTCTCCTCCAGGTCCCCACTTTGGAGGGGGGTGTATCCACTGGGTGTTCACTAAGGACTCAGGAGAGAGACTGGGGCCCCACTTGCTCTTGCCCAGCCAGGCATTGGGGGCAGGGCCTGTGCCACCTCCGGGTCCACTACCGGGGCCAGCCATCAGCAGTGGGCAGCCGGCGGAGGGCGGGGCCGGGCCGTAGGGGCTCTGCCAGGGGCCGGGCCAGGAGCAAGGGGTAAGGGAAGGTCTTGGGAAAGTCGCTGGGGCCTCCAGGGGCTGGTGAGAGGCGTTCAGACTTGATGCTGACTGGGGGAGTGGGCGGGGAGGCACCACGGGCTGGGGGGCCCTCCTCGCCCAGGCTGCGGCCCCCACTGCAGGAAGAGAGAGAGGAGGGGGAAGGAGGAGGATTGTGAGCTCTTCGAGGGAAGGAGAGCAGCCAGGAGGTGGCACGGCTTGGGCAAAGGCTCAGCAGGAGGACGTTGGGAAAGGAGGGGGTGGCCATCCCTCTGGGGGCCCCTAAAATAGCCTTCCCCGCCCACCAGCACTCCAGAGGGGCTGAGTGCAGAACCAGGGATGGCCACCAGGGGTCAGCAGTGGCTAGGGGCTTCGGAAGACCTGGAGGGGCCCCACGGCGGAGCCGGACTGGGGGTACGGGGCAGTCGGGGCACTTACCTGGGCTGGGCAGAGGCCGCTAGAGGCCCATCACTCCTCGAGGGCTGCCAGGAGGCCAGGGTGGGGGGCTGCAGCAAGCCAGAGGGCGGAGGGGGGTCTCCCAGGCCATATTCTGGGGGGGTGGAGAAGGTGGGGGAGCAGGAGGAATAAATTCAGGCCACCACCTCTGGAAGCCCCTTGCCCAAGCCTGACCCACCCCACCAGCCAGTTTTCAGTTGGTTGGTGGGGGAATGTAGGCTGCCCAGTAGGCAGGTGTACGGTATCTCCCACACCTGTATGTGTGGGTGTATATGGGGTGCATACCTGGGGGGCCTGCTGAGAGGAATGGGAAGCCCCCAAGTGTGGATCCTGGGGCTGCGGCCGAGCAGGAACTCTGCAGGGTACCATAGAGGCCTCTCTGTGTGGAGAAAGGGTGAAGGGGAAACTGAGGCCCACACTCAGGCCATCCTGCTTTCACTCATCATCCCTGACACTCCTTCTCTCCACTCACCGAGGTGCTCAGTCCCCCTCGAGCCCCTGCCAGGCCACCAGGCAGGTCTGGCCTCCGCCCGTCAGCTGCCAGGTACAGGGGCGGCGGTGTCTTGCTGGCAAGGTGGCTTGGTGAGAAGAGAGGGTGGGCCAGGCCTGTGGAACAGGAGACCCCCAGAGAGAGGGCAGGCAGCCGTTTCATCTATTGAAGTCTGAGGTCCAGAGGTGATGCACCAGAGCCAAGATCCCCACCCCCACAAGCCCCCCTTGGACCCCCACCTATGCCTCATACTCACCTGGGGGCCCAGCTTTAGGGGCTGCTGGCCGGAAGGGAGATGGTCGGCTATGGGCGGGCAGGGCCTCCCCAAGCCCATTCAAGTCGCAGCCTGGTGGGGGCAGGGCCCCATATACCATGTCTGGGCTGGGCATAGTGGGGACTGCTGGCTGAGGGCAGAGAGGACAGGTTTGGTTGGAGGAATGAGATGAGTGCATCAAGTCCAAGACAGAAAATCCCAATGAGTTCAGGGGCCAGCCTCCATGTTCTGGAAGCCCTCACTTACTCCTCCCTCTGGCCTAACCTCACATGGCTGGGAGAGCCGATGCCTGGCTCTGTTGCTCCTTGACAGCTAGGCCAAGAGCTAAAGCTTCTCACTCAGCATGGGGTTGGCCCTGAGGGGGCTTTCCAGGTGTTTGATGAATGAAAAAAAATAAAGAAGGAATTAGCTGTTGAACTCTTAGTCATCCTTCAAAGCCCCAGCTATAATGCCCACTCCTCCGGGGTAGCTTTTCCTGCCCATCCAGGCAGAGACCTGACCCAAAACTCTAGGCTTCATGGCCCTAGGTCCCTCTTTCAGTCTCAGCCTTGATCACTTGGGCCTAGGAGGTGGGGGGAGGGACCCATTCATGGCGGGGCAGGGAGTCACTTACATAGAGCCGGGGTCGGGGCAAGGCTGGGTCACCCCCGTCACCTGCCAACTTCCGCAGCTTCTCTCCCGGTTCCTCAAGCCCCTCATCTGGCTCCAGCTCTGGTCCATCAAGGCCTACACCTCTCCGCTTCAGTGTCTGTGGGGAAGGGACACAATAGGATGACCCTTTCCCCCATCCTAGCCAGGGAGCCTGGTCCTATGGGAGAGGAGAGAGATCTACCTAGCTCTGTGGGTGGGTGGACTGCAGGCATAGCCTGCTCCAACCAAATCTCACTGACTGAAACGCTCAGTGAGTTATCATCTAGGAAGTTCCAACAGTATATAAGAGAGGGACTGTCCTGCCCTGGAACCAGAGCTCTCCCCAGGCCTGCTGGCACCAGCTTAACACTCCTGCTGAATATGACTCAGGTCTCTCCATTCTGCACCCATGTGCTGCCTCAAAGCCTGGCGTGCAGTAGGAGCTTAATAAATGTTGGGAGATGGTACAGCATCTGAGGACAACTTTACAGGCTTTCCTGAGCTCCCTTCCCCCTGGGAACTGCACACTCCTGGACCTCAGCGAGGTCCGTTTGCTCCAAAGTACCTTTGCTTTTTTGTCCTGTATTCACCAAATGGGTGATGACATTAAATGAGATGATGTATGTGAGGGGTACATAGTGCAGCCCTCAATGTGCAGTGGTTGATATTTTTATTTCTACTGTCCAGGCAGCTGCCCCAGAGGGACCCTCCATTTCCCCAAACCTGCTTTCACTGGCAGCAAAGCCAGATTGCAACACTCATCTTTCAAGAGTCCCTAGGCGCTAAGCAAGCAGAGTGTGCTGGAATCCCGGGCCGCGGGGGGAGGGCCCAGGGTACCTCCAGGATGTCGGTGTTGGTGCGGCTCTCGTGGGGTTCACTGTACTCCGTGTATTTCAGGAGCACGCGGTCCATGTCTGTGCTGGCGTACTGGAAGAGGCGGTTGGCACTGTTGAAGATGATGAGGGCGATCTCACAGTCGCAGAGCACGCTCAATTCGTAGGCCTTCTTCATCAGCCCAAATTTCCTCTTGGTAAATGTCACCTGGACCCAGGACCCATGGGTGGGTGGGAGAAGACAAGGATTTGGGGTGACGTGGGGGAAGTGGTGGGGCCTGTTTTCTGAACATGCCTCCTGACGCTGTGCCTCTGCATATGCTGTGCTTTCTGGCTGTGCGTCTCACTTCTCAACCTGGTAGACTTCTATTGATGCTTTGAAACCCAGCCCACATGACCTCTTCTGTGGGCAGTTTTCCTTGGCCTCCCAGACAGAGCTCACATGCTCTCTCGGAGCTTCCCCCATTCTGTGCCTCCCTCTGAGTTGGGTGTGTTTGTATGAAGCTCCATCTCCCCTATGACTAGAGCTCGAGTCATTAGGAAGAATAAATGAATAAACCATCATGAAAATGAGCAAGGGCTATATCTCAAACTTCAGACATAGCATCAAGACTCATGCCCTTGCAGATCCCCAAATGGCCAGGCCTTTGCCCAGGCTGTGTCTCCTGCCAGGAATGCCTTTTCCCAACCACTGTTCCACCCAGTGAACTCACCTGCCGATTCCTTTGGTCCAGAATGCGTGAGATCTGGATTTTTTTCCTTCCCATCGTCCCAGGCTGGGCAGAGCAATCTTTGCCTAGGGGAGACGGAAAAGAGGACAAAGTAGGTGGGTGGAGAGTGGAGCCGGGAACAGCCCCACAGCCCCCACTTGCAACCAGCCCAGGATGCAGTAGATACTTGATGAACACCTTCAGAAATATTCCACATGAGAAGGCTGACCCAGGGGTAAAGACCTCCATCTCTTGGAGATCTGCCACCCCAGCATGTGAAAAATGACCCCCTGGTAATTGTGGTACCTTGGGGAGCATGAATGTCCTGGGCCCCACTATGTGCAATGGGGTTGACAGTGTTGTGCCATGCCCATTGTTGTCGGGGACAAAATGAGCTCACCTACAGGAGCCATTCAGGTCTGCCTGGCACACAGCAGGTGCCACATACATGCTACCATTATGAATATTGGCAACAGCCTAAAAGCCCTCAAAAGACTGGTTGGAGGGACACCCATGGTAGCGATCAGTAATCCTAAACCACTGAAACAGAGCCTGGTCTGTCTTTCAACTCGTTCAACCCACAACAGCTCCCAGAGCAAGATGGAGGGCTGCAGTTACAAGAAAAGATACATTTAAAGGCTGCATTGAGAGTGGAAAAAAGACTAGAAGAAAATGCTCATGAAGGGAGTCACGACCAGGTGGAAATTTATGGGTGAGTTTTTTTTCCCTTTTTTAAAAAACTTGAGATGCAATTCATATGACATAAAATTCACCATTTTAAATTATGCAATTCGGTGGCATTTAGTTCACTCGTGATGTTCTACAACATCATGAGTGAACTAAATGCCACCGAATTGCATACTTTATCTAGTTCTCTATCTAGTTCCAGAAATTTTTCATCTCCCCCAAAAGGAGACCCCGTCCCCACGAGCAGTCACTCCCCATCCCCCACCCCCCCAGCACCTGGTAACCTCTGATCTGCTTTCTGCCTCTATGGATTTGCCTGCTCTGGGCATTTCATGTAAATAGAGTTATACAATGTGTGGCCTTTTGAGTCTTTTTTTTTTTTCATTTTTGATTATCTGAATTTTCTAACTGTTCCACTCAGTAATTATAGACTATTTCTGTTAAAAATTGTGTTTTCTTTTTTAAGGAACAGAAACCCATCCCTGCCCCACTTTCCAGCGGGAAGAGGTAGGGACATCCCGGAAAGTCCTCAGGTTTGGAGCCCTCAGACCAGGATTTGGGTCCAGCATGACTTGGGAGACACCGGGGTCCTCTTCACTGGGATGTCAGATCTTCCCGGCAGGGTCCCCAAGGGTGAGAACAGGCAGCTCAGGGAGGGTAGAATGTCCCCAAGATACACAGCATGTTGGGGTGCAGGCCCTCCTCAGCACCCCTCATGCAGGGATCCTTGGAACGAAGAAATCACGTTGCCTATTGTGCAGCAGGCATCCTGCTGAGCAGACAGCCACCCCAAGGCCCCCAAGGCCCCTGACACCCCCTCCACCAACTCTGTGACCACACCTGAGCCCCAGCCACTCCACGTCACAGGCCTGCCCAGGGTGAGTGGGCCTGCGCTCGGGTCCCAGCTGGCCTTGGACCCACTGGGCCTCAGGTTGCTGTTCTGTGAAGGCAGCGGGTATGAAATGCAGAACCCAGGACAGGCCTGGGGACAAGCCCGCTCTGGGGAAGTACAGAGAAATGTAGGGTCATCTCCACAAGTCGCCACACCTGCTTCCCTGATGGCAGCATGGGGGTGTGGGCAGGACCTCTTTCATCGCAGGGTCCTAGGGCCCAGGAGTTTGACACACCTCGGCCATCATATGTGACCCACTTTGTGACCCCAGGAGTGCCTGCCACCTTCTCTGCACTTGGTTTCTGAGCAGTCACACTATGTAGAACTCATGATGACAGCCCCAACTCCAGATGGACTTGCTAAATTTAACCTCTGGGGCTAATTTTATCCCTGGCCAGAATCGGGCTGGTTCCCACGGCTGGGATGGGTTACCCTTGCCCTGATGGGTCCTTGGAGACAGGAGGGGGGCAATAGCCCGGAGGTCCTGGGTGCCAAGATGACTCCGGAAATGCCCCCCACGCCTGGGGTCCCATGGGAACATGGGACTTGGACCTGAGAGTCTGGGCCTGGAAGATCTGACTCCAGCCCCTTCTCATTTTGGCCCCATTTTAGACAAGGAGATCCCAGCTAGGGCAGGGGTCACATAACAGGGGAACCTCAAGAGCCAGAAGGTCAGAGGGGTCTTTCTGAACTGAGACCCAAAGGTCAAGACAGAAAGTGAGTTCCAGGCAGAAGGAACAGCAGGTGCAAAGGCCCTGAGGAAGGATGAGACACAGCAACAAGGCTGAAGTGAGGAGCTCAGGGGAGAGACTGCAGAGGCAGAGCTAGTCTGGGCTCTCTGAGCTGCAGGGAAGGCTATGAGTTTGGGTCTAAGAGTGATGGAGAGCCATGGGAGGGTTTTTGAACAAGAAGGGATAGAGTTCGATTTATCACTGAAAAACTCTTCTGACACCCCTCATCCTCAACCAGGAACTAAAGTCATTCCCAGCTTTGTCCCTTGAGGGATCTACCCATTACACAGCTTTGATCATGACTCTCCCTGCTCATACACTCTTCATGGCTCCTTACTGCCCTCAGGAGAAAATTGCAGTTCCTAGCCTGGCATTCGAAGCCCTGCCTCAATCAGCCCCTGCCCACCTTTCTCTACCTTCAACAAAATGTCTCTGCCTAGAAATCCTTTTGCCCCTTCTTCACCTGGCCAACTCCGATTCACACTTCAAAACCCAGCTCAAAAAATCCATTCCTCCAGGAAGCCTTCCTTGCTCTCACTCTGGACTCCTACAGCTCCCGTCTTTCCCTTCAGTTCTGACCCTGTGGCGCAGGGGATGTATATATCCAGCTCTGTGTCCCCCAGACTAGAAGCCCCTCAGGACCAGACATAGGAGTGGTTGGGTATATTTGGTGAGTGGAGCAGGTCAAGAGAGACATGTCTGAACCCCCTGCTTCCCTCAACAACTTCCTCTCAGACTCCCCCAGGTGACTCTTACCCAGAAATACACGCGCATGCAAATCCAGTCACTGGGTGGACGTGTGTCAGGCCCAGGTGTGAAGGGCCAGCCAAGGAATGTGGGGGCGGAAAGCCCGGGGTGTGCATATATATTTGTACTCACATGCAAATCCCCACCCCAAGCCGCAGACAGACCAGCGGGCAGGTCTCCAGATGTTGGTGTGATCGGAACTGCTGGGGGGAGGTGGCACTGCTGAATGTGCCAGGCACGAGGGGTGAGGCTGAGGTTTGGGGAAGCCTCTTCTGTGCACACCCCCACACCAATGTCCAGCCAGAAAGCAGAGAGCTTGTGGTATCTGCCCACCAGAGAGGTAGAGATGGACCCATACACAGGGAATGGAGCAGGGAAGAAGGGTCAGGAGAAATCCAAGAGGGCATCTCAGAGGAGAAAGCATGTAATTGGGCCTCAATGGAGAGGCTGGGTGGGGGCCTGAGCAGAAGGGCAGGGGGTGGACCTTTGAAGCCGAGAGTCCAGCCGCTCCCCACCTCTTTCTTCATCCCCTCATACTTAGCATTTATTAAGTAACAATTGCAGTGCCAACCATTGCAATAAAGACTTCACAAGAAGTAGAAAGTGTAAGTAGACCAATGGCCACAGGAGATTAGCATAGAAAAGTGACTGAGACCTACCATAAAAAGACAATAGGCGCAAATAGCTTTATGGCTGTTTTATGGAACCTCAAAGGACAGGAAAGTACAAAGGTATTTAACTCAGACCTGTGAAAACAATGGGAAGTGCCTTACGTTATGTTTATGAAACTCTCCTCTATCAGAACCCAAGTCCAAAAAGAGAGAAGTATTGACCATGAAAGGGGCAACATTAGCCACGGATTTCAAGGAAGACCTCTCTGAACAGATGACATTTGAGCTGAGATCTCAAGTACGAGACAGGGAGAACGAAGCAAGGGAAGAGTCAGGGGTGGGAAGATCTGAGGGACGGGTGGTCCTGGCAGGGGAACTGCAAAGGCAAAAGTCAGAGTGACCCTGACTTTGGCATTTTGAAAAAAATCAAAGAAGTCTGTATGTCTGGACAGCGCGGCAAGGGGGAGAGTCCAGGAGGGTGGTGGGGAGGATTGTGGGGTGGATCATGTAAGTCCCTGTGGGCGACAGTGAAGAGTGTGGGCTTTACTCCGAGGGCAATGGGGAGCCATGGAATGTTTGAGGGCAGGGGAGGGTCAGGATATGATTTTAGAGTTTTAAAAATCCCCTTGCAATCTCACGGTTGCTGGTAGGAGAGAGAGGAGGTACAGCCACTGTGGAAAACCAGCATCTACTAAAGATGAACATATGTCTACGCTGTGACCCAGGGTTACCTCTCCTCAGTTTCACCCAAGAGAAATGGACCCATGTTTTACCAAAGACAAGAGTGTTCTCAGCAGCTTCATTCATCACAGCCCCAAACTGCAAACAACCCAGATGCCCTCAATGGGAGAATCAGTAAATACTTTCTGGTAGATTCTACAGTGGACTACTACACAGCACAGAGAAAAAATGCACTCCAGTTCTGTGCAACCGCACGGGAGAATCTCTCAGACCTATGCCGACTCAACAGTACTGGACTCCACAGAGGAGACACGCCATGGGAGTCCCTGTACATGAAGTTCCAGAACAGGAAAAACTCAGCCACAGTGACGAATGTCAGCACAGGGCTCGCCAGAGTAGGTGCTGTGACAGGGCAGAGGGGGTTGGGGGCTCTGCTTCCTGTCCAGGGTCTGAGTACACAGGTGTGTTCAGTTTGTTCAAATTTGTTAGCCCTGCTCAGATGATTTCTGTGACTTATCTCAACCAAAAGATTTAAAAAAAAAAAAAAGATTTTATTTATTTTTAAAGCCGCTGCCTGCTCCTGGCTGACAAAGGGAGCAGCGTCTCTCTCAGTAGGGGTGAGGTAACGGGGAGAGGCTGGGGCAAGTGTCCGGGTGGGAGAGGGGGGGCCTGGACTGAGATGGGGCTGCAGATGGGCAGAAGTGCCTGGATCATTTGGCAACTGAGGACACAGGACACACTGGTGACACACGTCTCAGGTCGGGAAGGAACCCAGGTTCCCAGGCCTGAGCGTGTGCAGGGGAAGCACTGGGGGGGATGAAGGAAGATTTTCATGAGCACCTGGAGCATTATAAACTCTGTACGGTGAGAAGTGTGGTCACTAAGTCAATTGACAAACACTCCTGGGGTCCTTCAGGCCATGAATGTCACCTCCCTGGCCTGGTGAGGCCCCTCAGCCCCCATAGTGATGGAGATAGGTGGGCGGGAAGGAATCCCAACTTCCCACTGACCCTTCACCCTGGACTCTCCCCACGGGACTCAGTTTTCTCATCAGTACATGACAGTGAGACTCCTCCTCCCTCCAGCTGGGGAGGAAAGGGGTGGGGGGACCTGTTGACTTGTCTTCTGGCCTCTGGCAACCCTCTGGCCTTGGAACTGAGGACGCTGAGTCAGCGTACCATGTTGCCAGACCATGGCGACAAGCAGGGGACACACTGGGCAACATCAAGCCCCTATTTCCTCCCCCATAAAATGGGTCACGGAATCATGGCCTCAAAGGCTTTGCAGTGAAGGTTTGAGAGAAAAGATATGGAACAAGTCAAGTTCCTCTTCTCGGCTCCCAGTGGGGCTTTAATGGGGGGATGAGTGACAGCACGCTGCCAGACCCGAGCCCAGAAGCCACAGCTTGTTGGGGTACTCAGGCCAGGAAAGGAGGGGAGGAAAGGAGAAGTGAGAGGCAGGTGGGTGGTAGTGGGGGGGGAGGTGAGGGCCCTCAGGGATGAGGCAAAGCAGGGAGGGGGCGCTGCTCCTGGGCCTGTAGTCAGCGAATCACGTCGGTGGACCCGCCTCATGCAACCCAGGCTGCGGTTTCATCACCTGCTCCCCAAGTACCTCATTACTGGCAACAGGAAGAGCCCCTTGGAAAACCGGGACCCCTCCTCTCTCTTGAGGGC
Source organism: Rhinolophus sinicus (assembly GCF_036562045.2). Classification (NCBI taxonomy): domain Eukaryota; kingdom Metazoa; phylum Chordata; class Mammalia; order Chiroptera; family Rhinolophidae; genus Rhinolophus; species Rhinolophus sinicus. The sequence continues at coordinate 78,234,463 of NC_133757.1, read as the reverse complement.
TCAAGTGGCTCTGACCCCAGCTGCCGGTGACCCCTCCTCCAGCCAGAGCCCTGGGCCTGCCTTCTCCCTGGGGCCTGGGAGATGTTGTCCCAGGTGGGGGGCACTGTGGGTGATCTGGGGGCTGGCTAAGCCCACAGCGGCCCCTGGAGCTCCACACCTGCCCCTGGGGACAGGATGGGATCCAGCCACACCTCTTGTGTGGCCAAACTTCTCTGGGTCTGAGTTTCTACCCACAGAAAATGGGGAGTCAGGGGAGCCTTGCTGAGTTTTGTGGGGAAGCTCCACAGTAGGTGCTCTGTAGATGCTATTTCCCTCCTTCCTCTGTCACTAGGCCCTGACCTTGGGGTTACTGCTCCTCAGCCCCAGGGGGCACTCAGCTCAGAGTGAGGCAGACCCAGGCAGGGGAATTAGGGGGCAGGGGGCAGGGAGAAAGCCTATTCCTCATACGGACAAATGGGGGGGTAGGGAGATTCCCTAAACACATGTAGAGCCCCTGAAAATCCACAGGTGCGTAAAACACATGGATCCCCAGAAACATGCATCACCCCCAAATACATGTGGATCCTGCATACAAAAGACCCCAAAACATGCAGCCCAAAATACATACAGAACCCCCCAAACAAACATAGCTCTCCCAAACACACTCAAATCCCCCACATATAGACACATAGAGCCCCCAACACATGCCAATCCCCCAAATGCACACAGACCCCCAAATACATGAAGACACCCCTAAACACACCAGTCCTCCCAACATCATGCAGACCCCCCCAGACACACACAGAGCTCCCCAAGCACATGCAAACTCCTCAAATCTAGGCTAGTTCCCCATTACACACAGGCCCAGACACAGGTAGGACCCCATCCCTGCAATGATGTCACCCCCCCTCTGGCTTCCTGAAGCAAATGGTCAGCACTCCCCAAGGGAGAGATGGGGGCAGGGGTTGGGAGTTGTTACCCACATGTGGCTGTGAATCCCAGAAACCCAGAAAAAAAATGTTCCAGTTCAAGATGACCCTTTTGGGGTCCCTTTATCCATAGCTCGCTCTGGCATCCATGGGGATGCACCCATTTATATCCATGAGGTCCAATGGGCGACCCTCAGGCCCGCCTCCACAGACCCCTCCCCAGACCTGCACTGCGAGGGCCACTGTGGCCGTGCACTGAGAGGCCAGGGCTGCAGCTGTGGGCCTGGCCAGACCAGGGTTCAAATCCTAGCTCTACCACACACTCATTGTCTGATATGCTCTGAGCCTCAGTTTCCCCATTTGTACAATGGGCCTCTGCGAGCTCCCCAGGCACCCACCCCCTTGTCCCTCCTTTTGGGGAGGCCTCATATACCAGCAAATTCCCAGACCACCTTCTGCCCCTTTCCAGGCACCTGACACACCAGCCCCAGACAGCCTCGCCACACTCCCCAAATCAGGCCTTTGCCCAGGCTGTGCCCTCCCCCTAGAAGGCCCAGGGCTAAGGCGCTGTCCTTCAAGGTCAAGCAGAAACCCGTTTCTGGAAGTGCTGGTTTCCCCAGGCAGGAGCCATCTTTCCCTGCGGCGCTTAGCCCTGCTGGGTATTTTTGGTGCTTCTTTGTTTCTGTCTTTGATAATCATGTTGCCCTATGAGGATGCCCACTCTGTGAGGGCAGGGATGGCCTTCCCCAGACTGGCACACAGTAGGCCCCCACTCACTCTTCCTAAGTGAATGGGCAAACAATGGTTTAACACATGGAAGAAACACTGGCAACTGGTTTAGTTTTCTTTGAAACACCTCGTGACCCACAAAACAAATTTGAGGCTCCAATCTGGTCCATAGGCTGACAGTTTGAAATGCCTGCTCTAAAGAGCCAACAGCACAATAGCCAATTGGATGGTTTTGTGCTCCTCTCGGGCCAAAGGACGAACCCTCCTAAAGTCTCACTGCCATGTTGGAAGGAAACCATGTCCTGAGGCCCGGCCTGGTGCTCACATGCCACAGAGGTCAATTTCTGTGTCACAGCCAATACAGACAGAGGCCCACTGCCCCATCCCCCCTCGTAAGGGGCTGGGGACCCTGATTCCTGGAGCCAGAGAGACTCTACATTCAGATGCCAACCCTGCTGTCCCATGCAGTTCGGAGCCCAGGGCTACCCAAGGTGCCAGGTAAGGTCCCCAAAGCCACAGTGCAGCTGCAGGAACAGCCCAAGGTTTCCCTGTCTTTGTTCCAGAGAAAGAGCTTCCCATGGGGCCCCAGAAATTCATCCCCAAAGGCCCACGCCTCCCTGCTTGGGAAATTAGCACATCTGTCAGCGCTGGGCAGAAGGGATTCAGCCCATAACCTGGCAGACCCAAGACACTGTGAGCAGGAACCCCAAGATGGGGCCTTGGGGCATCCTGGTCTCCACTCTCTTCCCCCAGAAAGTGTGGGAACCCACCAGATGCTGGGGACATAGGGGCCGGGAGTGAACAGACCCAGCCTGGCCTCCCCCATTGCCCAGTCTGACAAGGGAGGTAACAACAGACATAACTATGCCAGGAACAGAGGCTTTCAAGGAAGAAATTCAACAGAGGGAGGCTGTGGGGGTGGTAGGGGAAAGAGCTGCTTTGGACAGAGGAATCAGAAGGGGCTTTCTGAAAAGGGGGCATCTCAAGGGTGAGAGGACACCAGCCCTGTAGGGATGTGGGGGAGAGAGTGCCCAGTAGAAGGAATGGCAAGTGCAAAGGCCCTGAGGTAGGAAGGTGTTGGGTGGGTTCCAGATGCAGGGGAGGCCAGCATGGCTGGGGTGGGGTGAGTGAGGGGCAGCTGGAGACCAAGAAAGCAGGGAGGCTGCAAGGGGACCGGGAGTCAGGGTGGGAGGGTGGACCATAGAGCAATGGGGAACCAGAGAGGATGTGTGAGCAAGGTAGGGTGTGGTCTGAGTCGGGATTTTAAGCAGACCCAGTGGCTGCCGTGGGGAAAGGTCCTGTCAGAGCGAGGCCAGGACAGCATCCAGTAGGAGACTGTGAGGGCTGCGGGTGTGGAAAGTAGATGAGGCAGGCCTCTGCCCATAGCAGTGGCTCCTTATGCCAACCAGCTTTGAGTACTACCTTCCAAGTGCCCCACCTTAACCTCAGGTGAACCTGAGCCTGGAGAATGGGACAGAGAAGCGACAGACTTGATGCCTCCTTGACCCCTGGTAGAGAGTAGGGTGGGATGGGCCTGGATGAGGCTCGGTCATAGTTTGGATGGCACCTCATGCCCGGGCCCATGCGCCACCTCATTTACACACAGGACCCGCCTGACCCACAGACAGCCCAGTAAAGCAGAGACAGCAGCCCCGTTTTACATAGGAGGAAGCAGGCTTCTTCCTAGGTCCACATGGCAAGACCCCCAGATTCCCATTCAACCTGGGCTTGTACCCCAGGGACGTCCTATGATCACCCAGTCTGGGAAGTGGGCCTGGGCACCACTGGGGTCCAAGACACTTGCTGCTGAGCCTCGGGGTGATGGGGCGGCCTCAAAGCCCCTGAGATACAGACCCAGAGAAGCTCCTTTGGGGGCTCAGAAGTGGCACCCTGTGTACCCCATGGGTATTCACATTCTGGGGCTAGAATGAGCTTTCCTACCCTGGGAGCTCAGGCATATGATAAATCATTTCCAAAAAATGTCATCTGTCTCCAGGTACATATATGCTTCAAATCTTCCAGAAGGCCAGAACCCCAAAATGTCTACATTCATTGTATCTGAGTTGGGGTGACAAATTATTTTAATTCCCTTTCTCCTCTTAATTTGCACTTTCCAGATGTCTATCTGTTTGGGTAATGATTGAATGAAATAAAAAATTAGCTGGAGATGGTAAGTATGATGGAGAATAGCTTGTTTAGATCATGGGGTGGCCATGGAGCTCAGAGAGGGGCAACCATCTGTCTGAGGCCACACAGAGACAGGAGAGAGGAAGCTGGAGCCCCTCACTCCTGGCTTTTGTTCTCTCGGGGGGCTGAGAGGCTGTCTTGTGCGCCATTCCTTCTCTGGGGTGCCTGGGTGTCTCTACCTGGCCCCAGTCTTCCCTCCTGCAAAATGAGGACTTCAGACCATATAACCAGCTTCTAGTTCTCCCAGGTGAGACCCTAAATATTTGGAAATTCCATTCCCTGGAGGCCAATATTCACTCCTTAGCTCAGACAGGTGGTGGGAGCCAGGCATGGGGAAAAGGGAGGGTGAGGCTGACTTCAAACCCACACATCAGTCCTTCCCAGTCGAAATACTTTTTTGAACCTTGTTCCTTTACCCCAAGAGTCTGAGAGTTCTTGTACCCAGATGCCAAATGTCCAGAAGTTCTGACCTTCCCCAGTGAGGATTTCTCAGTCAGGCTAGGCAGGAGGCCTGAGCTACCGTGTTTCCCCGAAAATAAGACCTAGCCGGACAATCAGTTCTAATGTGTCTTTTGGAGCAAAAATTAATGTAAGATCTGGTATTTATTATATTATATTATATTATATTATATTATATTATATTATATTATATAGACCCTGTCTTATACTAAAATAAGATATGTCTAATGCGTCTTTTGGAGCAAAAGACTAAAATCCAATGCATCTTTTGGAGCAAAAATTAATATAAGACCTGACCCGGTGTTATAGTAAAATAAGACCGGGTCTTATATTAATTTTTGCTCCAAAAGATGCATTAGAGCTAATTGTCTGGCTAGGTCTTATTTTCAGGGAAACACGGTATTTCTGACTTCTTGGGTCTGCAGCTGGGGGCTGGGGGTGTCCAAGGACCCCAGTCGCTAACTGATGTCTGCAGCCCTGGACCCTGAGAAAGGTGGAGAGAGGGGGACCATGACCGTGAAAGTTAACAGCCACCAGCTTGTCATGTGCTGAGTATTACTGTTCCTGTACCCTTGTCCTACATGGGGACACTGAGGCACAGGAAAGGTGGTAGCCCGTCCTTTAAGGCAGTTGTGGCCCACCACCCAGGTCTCTGTGCCCACCACATGGGCACCCCGTGGGTCCAGCTGAGGCCCTACATTTGCTGCATGAGGCACAGACCCCACGGGGCAGGTGAGGGTCACAGCAGTCAGAGACATACAAGGGATGGTCATGCCACACACAGGTCTGGGGCTGTGACACACGAGGACACCTGCAGCAAGAAGGCACGGGGTTGTGTACAGGGGCCTCGAGGGCACGCAAAGGGTTGTGCTCCAGGAGAGGAGGACACTGTAGCCCACAGACCAGACACACAGCTCACGGACACTTAACAGGGGCTCCTGGCACCACAACTTTGGACACACAACTCCTCCCAAACTGACATCAAAACCCTCAGACACATGCTCCTTAGACACAACCTCTCAGAAACAAAACTCTAGGACTCACAACCCCTCCAACACATCCTGCCCCTCAGCTTCACACCCCTCGGACTCACAATCCCAGGACGCACACCTCTGAGACATACACTCTACAACACACAGCAGCACACTCAGACCTCCAAACCTAGCTCAGCGCACAGATGACATTCAAAGACACCATACGAGCCTCGTTCCGCCGCGACACAAACCTGCTCTGCCTGGACCCTTGGACGCGCACGCAAGAATCCGCAGCCGCCGCACAGAGCGCCGGTCGCCCCGCCGCCGCAGGTGCCTACGGAGCGATAGGCCCCGCCTCCAGAAGCTGATTGGATGGGGGCGGTTCATTTGCATGGAGGGCGTACCCACGGGCCGCGATGGGCGGGTACTTGGGCGTGACTCCGCCTCGTGAGTTCAGGGCCCGGGGACTCGGACCGGGAAAGACGCTGAGGTGCGTACAATGAGCCAGAGGGAACTAGAGAAGAGGCGGGATCAGGCTCGCCAGGCTTCCCCCACCCACACTGGGCGCCCCTGACCCTGTCTCTAACCACTGCCAACCCCAATACTGGACTTACTCCATCCTGAGTGAAATATAACTCTGACCCTAAGGACCCCAGGGGCTGAGCTCTTCTGAAAACAGCACTGACTCTTGCTCTCACCCAAATGGAGAGACTGCAGAAAGGGGCTCTGGAGTGGCCTGTGTGGCCTCGCCCATTGACAGGAGGGTGACAGACCCCTCAGCTGCTGGGCTCCCTCCTCCACTTCAAAGGTCAGCTGGCGGGAGGGCTTCCAGGACTGGCCCCCAGCCCAGACCTCTAAATCCACGTTCTCCCTGGGATCCCAGGCCCAGAGGGGGGTCAAAGGAGGGTTGTTGAATGAATTAATGTGAAAAGAATTACAGGATGAAGGTGACATTGAACTGGGTAATCCTGGAGAAGCCCGCAGCCTGGAGGAGGTAGAGCGCCAGCGCCACACTCCCCCAGCCCTGTGGGGTCAGGACTGGGCCAGAGGGGTCAAACAGGGCTTCCTAGAAGAGGGGGCACTTGCACGGGGCCTTGAAGCCCACTGAGAGAAGGGTTTTCCAAGAGGGAACAGCCCCATAAAGGTGCAGGGGAAGAGTGTAGAGTTCTTGGGGTGGGGGAGGTGAGGGAGAGGAAGCCAGGGCAGGAGAAGACAGGGTTGGGAGCCCAGGGAAAGGCTGGGAGATGGCGAGGAGGGGGTTGGGGCGAGTGAAGGGGAGGAGCAGGTGGGCTGCAATGGCTGCCTGGTGTCCACCTTCTCAGAATAGGAGATGTCTGGACCCCTGGCCTCAGGGGGGTGCATGTGGAGATACCATGTGTGGGGGACACTGAGGCAGGGAATAGGCTTCGTCCCACACCTCAGTTTACCCGTGACATGGGCAGTTTGTACCCCTAGCCTGGGCACAAGTTTCTTTTTGGACATAAAAACTAGGGTTCACACTGTGTCATAATGTGGGGACCAGGGCTCCTGCCTCTCCCACCTCCTTCCACAGCTCTCAGTGTCCAATGTCAGACATTCAGGTGTCCCAAGGACACACTGGGGCCCAGGCTGGTCTGGGGGCTTCTGCCTTGGCTCCAAGGTGCAGAACAAGGCTTGGGTAGTGTGGAGGTGGCTGGGGAGCCCCAGGCCCCCCAAGGGCCGCTCTGTTTACCTGCAGCCGCCTGCCTGTCTCTGATGCAACAGGCAGGCTCTGGTTACATAAGGGCGGCAGCTGGAGCAGCTCTGGGAGCAGCCAGGGCGTGGTGGGAAAGCTTGACCTGAGCTGAGTTGGCTGGTGCTGCCCCCTATGCAACCCCACACGCCCTGCCCCTTTCCACCACTGGGGCTCCCTCCCATGTTCCTGCCTCCCCTTGTAGCCCCCATTTTATCTTCTATCTGTTCACATCCCGTCTCTTATAACGGTCCCTCCTTTTCTGCTCCTATCCTATATTCTTCCCATCACTGGCTGTGTCACCCTTTGTGGACCCCTGCCCCCCATTAGGACAGTCAAGATTCTTGGCCCCAGTCTTCTCAGATGAGGGGACACCCTTAGTTATTGGAGTAAGATGTTGGAGAGTGGAGGGGAGGGTTAGGGGAAGAAGAGGGTGGAGAAGGCCAGAGGTGGGGGACTTGGGAAGGGGGCCTGAAGGTGGGGGAAGCGGGGGTGGAAGGGTGGTGAGGTGGAGAAGCTGCTCGCCCCAAGTCCCCGTCTTGCAGATCCTCTCCCACCATGTCAACAGGGACAGGCTTTGAAGGACCCTCCATGGCAAGGACAGTGTGGTCCTGTGGGTAGGGCCTTAGGTTAGAGGACTCTGGGTCCCCACCCCAGTTCCAACTCCCACTCACTGTGTGACCTCAGGCCAGTCACGTCATCCCTCTGAGCCTGTTTGCTCATGTGAAAGGTGGGGACAATAGCAGCCTCTCCTTCTGGGGGGGAGCACTTTAAGGTCCACCTCCAAGGCCCCCTCCTTCACAAGCCTTCTCTATCCCCCTCCCTTGTGGGGTTCCTCCACCCCTATCCCTCCTTCCAGTCCAGCGCGGACCCACAGGTTTCGGGTGTCTGGGTCCACTTCTGTCTTTCCCAGCCTGGTTCCTCCTCGAGGCTGGGCCCAGAGTGTGGCAACGCCAAAGGGGCATCTCCATGGGTTTCCTGAAGCACTGGAGAGCCCAGAACAGGGTCTGAGTGGTGGAGAGGCATGGGAACCAAGTGTGGGGCATCCGGAGGCCTCACTGGGGGATGTGGCAGAGCTAGGAAGGGGCTTCCCAGGGGCAGGACCCTCTAGGGGTACAGAGCAGGCCTGAAACAAAACCAGGACTTGGATCAAGGGATAAGGATGAAAAGCGAAACTGAAGTCCGAATTTTGCCGACCACTGCAGGCCAACCCGGGGCACTGCTGCCCTCTTGGGCCTCTTTTTTCCTTATCCACACAGCTGAAGGAAACTTGGGTAGGGCAGGGGGGTGCTGGTGGTGGAGAAGCCACACTTCACCAGGGCTGGGATCCTTTCCAGGTAACTCCTACTCTCATGGATACTAGATTCCTGCTTGAATGCACCGTGGCACGGGGAGATCACTCTCTGCCAGCTACACACCTACCTCTGGGGCTCTGCCAGGAGTGAGTCCTACTGAGCTGGAATGCCACACCTTCCACCCCAACAAGAAGGGAAGGCTGCCATCGTGTGTCCAGGAGCACATGGGGACACATGCAAGATCCTGCTGAGTCGTCCAGCCTCCAGGAGCCTTAGTTCTCTCTCTGAAAAATGGGAGTGAAGACGTAGGGGGTGAAAAAGGGATGAGGGTCAAATGCGCCCCCCAGGATCAGTCAGGACTGCAATGACTGCTTAGAGGCTGAGTGCCCAGCCAAGCCTTTGCTTCTTGCGCCCCCTGGCGGCCATCTGGGACCGGGCGTTCGCCTGTCCTGAAAGGGAGAGGTGGCCATGCAAATGAGATGCAAATTAATCAGCATCCCCGCGGGCTCTCTGTCTCGGTGTAAGGGATCTGATATCCCATTGTCTGCAGAGACCTCTTTGAGAGAGCTATTAGTCTCTGGTTGAGGTTGCGTCCAAGGGCAGCGGGTGATGGGGAGGCCCTGGGAAGGTCTGGGGGCACTCACAGCTGCCCCCCACTAGTTCACTGTGCCCTTGGGATATGTACAGTTACTTCACTCAGCTTTTGTCTATCCTATAGGTCTGAGTCCTGGGGCCAGGGCTGGCCCACAGCGGGTGATCAATGTTTGCTGGGTAAATGTCGGCATTGTGGACAGACAACTAGTGGTACTTTCAGAGCAGGTGTGCAGAGTGATTGTGTGGGGGCTGCACACCAGTCAGGGCCTCAGTGGGGTGGATGTGAGGCTTAAGCTGAGTTGGCACAGTGGGGAGGCAGGATGGCAGCACAGAACTGCACCCCCCTCAATACATCCTAGGAGGGAAGGGAGAGGACTTTTTCTGACAATGGGAAGTGGTTCTTTGTCACCTCCTGTGCCCCTAGACCTTCTCCCAGACCCTCAGGCCCCTTCACAGCCCTGACTTCCCACCAGGACTCTCTCTCCGCTAAGCTGCCCCTGGCCCTTGCAACCTCTTCTCCACAACCACCCCCAGTGCCAAGGGACACGTGGGGGGACCTCCCAGAGCAGCGGGCCTGGGACCCACCCTGCTATACCCCAAACCACGCCATTCTGATCTTCCTGATACATTTTACTGTACACTATGTTGGCACACAACTGGCCTTGGAGCTATGCAGACAGTGGGCCATGACCTTCCAGACCTAGAATTCAAAGGGATCAGTGTGGGCTCTTCTGCAGTCAGCAGAAATAAACTCAAAGAAATGTTGGCAAATACAGTAATTTAGTGATTAGTATCAGGTACAGCTGGATCCAGGAGCCCATGCAATGTTCTCAGGTCCCCTCTTCCATCTGTCCAGCTCAACAACCCCAGTAGGAAGGTACCTTTCCCACACTTCCAACAAAATTCCCAGAGGAGACCTCTCATTGGGTCACATGTCCATCTCAAACCAATCAGTGACCTGGGAGATGGGGATCCCACGTCTACTCCTGGGAGCCATAAGGCCTGAGCCTAGGGTGGGTGTTTCTGCTTGAGGCAGAATGCAGGCCAGGCAGGCAGGTACATGAATGTCCACCTCAGCCTGTAGAGAAGGTCCAGTCAGCCTTCTTTGTCCAGATGAAGAAAGGGAAGACCAGAGAGGGCCAGCTCTAGGCCCCTCATCACACAACATGTCAGAGGCAGAGCTAGGACTAATCTGGGCAGGAGTCTACCCTCCTCAAGATGTGTCACCTTGAACAAGTCACACTACCTCTTGGGGGCTCTCTTTTCCCATCTGTATTTGGGGATGACACCTGCTTTACAGGGCTGTCTGATGAAATATGACCTCTGTAAAGCCCCAGCACATTGCCAGGCACACAGTAGGTGATCAATCGGGATGATCACAGTGGCAGTTATTGGATGAGGGGCCATGGCTGATGTGGAGTAGGAGTCCAGGGGCAAAGTCTTGTCGGGACATTCACGGCTGGCCTGCAGACTCTGGGCAGGAGCGGGAAGACCACACTGGCCACACTTGCTCTGTCTTCAGTCCCTGCTAGGTCCCACAAGATTGTGTCCAAGGGCCCAGCTCTGGTCAGGCTAGGGGGGCAAGGGATGAGGGTCAGAGCGAGGAGGTCTGAGATGCCCCCAAGGCTGCAGGGTCACCCTGATGAGGCAGCACCTGAGGCGGGAGCCTGACAGGGCCTGGGGGCTTGGAGGGTCTGGGTGTGACTCCACACTTCCAGTCACAGGCAGTGACCCCCACCTTGCCTATCTGAGCCTCAGTTTCCTCCTCTGTAAAATGCAGCTGTATACAGGACCCTGAGCGAAGCAGGTGAGGACAGAGGCTGGGGGAAGTTGAAACTTGACCCAGTGAAAGTCATACAATGTGGGGGGAACAGTTGGGGAAAAGTGGGAATGGAGGCTCTGAGGGGCAGTGGGCAGCAATTCTGGGGAGTAGTGGAGCAGTCTGCAGGCACAAAGGTGGGATCAGGAGGAGCACAGAGCATTCTGCTCAGAGGGGGTACAGCACATCATGCAGGGTGTGGGGAGGGCGTCCTTGAGGTGTAGGGGTGGGAGGGCCCAGGGCATGCTATGGGGAGACAGTGGGGGTGTTGAGCCCAGGGATGGCGGGCAACACTGGACAGGGCACTGGCGTGAGCTGCTGACCCCCAGCAGCCACTCCTGCCCCAAGCCCTCCAGTATCCCCCAGGCAATCCCACAACCCCCAGGCCCAGAGCTAAGCCTGGCACACAGCAGGTGCCCAATAAGTGCTCTCTGACTGCGCATGTATGAATTCTGCTCTAGGGGTTGTGGGGTCCCCGTCCATGTGTCCCTAACCCTCAGAGAGGGCCCCCACGGTACAGAGCACCATCACAGCAAATGGGCAGGGGCTCCAAGAGCTACACAAGCCAGGGGCTCAGTAAGTCCCTCAGGCACCTCTGATCGGCTGGGGTGTGTCCTGCACAGGCACAGAATCACAATACACCAGGTCCTCTTGGTATCACACTCCTCACATGATCAATCACACCTCCCAGGACGGATGCCCTCCTGCTGTCCTCTCCCATCCAGTTCTGGGCCTAGCCATGTGGCTGGCCTTGACAGATGGGACATGCACAAATGGGAAGCAAGCAGAGGCTGGATGAGCCCAGTGCACTGAGGCTGCCCTCTTGGTCACCAGCCACCAGCAGCCCAGGCTGGACTGCTGAAGAGGCCACATGGAAGTTGAGAACCCCCACCACCACCACCACACACACACAGCCACCAGCATTGGTCAAGAGCCAGATGTGTGAAGCCACCTCTGACTGTCGCCCTTATAGAGCTCTATAAGTGCCACACAAGTGGCTGCCAGCTGATGCCAGCACAATGGCCCAGCTGAGCCCAGCCCGAATCACAGAATCATAGGCAATCAGATTGGAGCTGTAAGCCACTAAGTTTTGGGTGAGTCTGTCACATGGCAGTAGCTGACAGTTAGACCAAGCATCCCCATATACAGCTGCACTTCCTTTGCCCACCGATGAGCCACTTTGCCAGAAGGGAAAAAGAGACCAGAAAGGGGGAGGGACTTGTTCTGGGTCACACAGCAGATCAGCAGTGCAGAGAGGGGTCCAGAGTTGGGTGGTAATCACCGTGCAGGGCTCTGCTTGAGAGGTGTATGGGTAAAGCAAGCAGCTAGCATGTGGCAGGGCAGGGAAATACGGGTTCCCCTCTCTGTCTTGGAGGAGTTCTTGGCATTGGGACAGGGCCTATGGCCTGAATGAGGGGCAGGAAGATGGCAGAGAGAGCACGAGGGAAATGGGCTGACAACGGCCCTGAGCAGCACAGCGCACAAGGTCCCCTCGCTGACCAAGCACCTTCCCCCTGACCAAGCATCCTACAAGCCCAGCACAAAGCCCGAGTGGTTAGACGGCACGTCCCTTCTTGGACAACAAAAGGGTGGGTTAGTTCCGAGCACAAAGCACTGGGAGATTCCTGAGCCTACTCAGCACTACCCTGGTCAGAGGGGCCAAAGTACCTACAAGTCTCTTCTGGGGTCAGACTGAGGGTGGGGGTGGTTTCCTGGGGCTGCAATAAAACATGTGCAGTGTCCCAGAGGCCAAGGTCAGAGGCCATGAAGACGAGGTGAAAGGCCATCCCGCTTGCTTAGCTAGGTTGGAGTGTGCGCTTGGGTCGCCCTCCTAGAACCCTTGGCCTAAGCCTTCTGTGCATCCTCTGCAGAAATGGGACCGGCCACCCGCTTCAGAGGTCATAGCTGGGATTCACGCAGGGCTGGGCACTTCAAACCCACAGGGCTTACAAAGAGAGGCCTTAGCCGCACCTGGAGGCACTGCTAGCGTTTTTCAGAAGCAAATTGCCTTTTCTTTTGCAACAGCAAGCAGGGCATTTGAAAACACTTGGGAAACCATGAGTTCAAAGTAAAAGCTATGGCTTTTTGAGGCACTACTGTGTGCAGGGCACTGTTCGAGGTGCTTTATAGAGTCAACTCTAGTCCCGATGGCTGTCACCAACCCATAGCAGAACAGCCAAAACCAGATGGTTGTTTAATGCAAACGAACCCAGATAAACCCATCATGCTACCCCCAGAGGGAAGACTGCTGCACCTCCATTTTGACACATTCGCAAGGCTCTTGTTTTTGACAAAAGTGTCTTAGTTCTCAGAAACTGCAACACAGAAGTTTTCTTCTTCCTAAACACCTGGCGGGGGACAGACGGGCCAGAACCCTAAGCTGCCGGAGCCAGACACATCTCAAGGCAGTTAAGCTTACAACATGTATGTGTTCAAACACGTGTTTATTAAGTTATAATGAAAACAAAGAGCTCCTTCCCCAAAAACTCTCTCCCCAGTGTGCAAGGACTATAAGTGCTTTTCCTTTGTAGTCCATCCGGTTCTCGGCTCCAAGCCTCCATCCGCTCTGGGTGCCCCCACTGCTGCCCACCTCCACGACACCCCTCTACCCCCGCTCAACTGCTCTGGCCACACCGGCCTCCTAGATGTTCCTCCAACACAGCCCTCCCCAGCCCAGCCCCAGGGCCTGTGCCCTGACCACTGCTCCACTGGGAACACCACCTGGTCATTTCCATGGTAAGTCTTTCAGGCCTCTGTTCACACCTCTGCCGTCTCCCTTTTCTCCCTTTGCACGTCTGAAATGCTCTGGTCCGTTCCATGTTTACCTGATTGCTGTGTGTCTCCCCATGAGATCAGGGGCACGCCTGTCCTGGTCACCTCTGTGTCCCCAACACCCAGCCCAGGGCCGGGCACACAGCAGAGCTCAGGATCCGGGTGCTGAGTGACTGAATTCTCCCACCACAGATGTCAAATGAGAGGAAGCCATCGGACACCACGAGATGAGGAAAGGGAGCTGGCTAAGGAGTAAGAAGCGGCAGTTCCCGGCTGAGTGGCGAAGGTCCTTCCAGTGAGGAGGCTGAGCAACAGGGGTGGGTGGTCTCAGGAGCTACCTGTGGCCCTGGGTGGCGGCATTCATGTGGTCTCGGATGCTGATGGCCTGTTTGAGGAGACCCTCCACACTGCGGAAGTAGACGCTGCTGTCCACAAGGTTCTTCACAGCGCTGAAATGGGAAGATGGATCCGGTCAGTGCCAACCTTTGCCCCTCCCACCAGAGCTCAGCAGGTACCTGGGGGGGATTCCGTAGGCCTCCCTGAGGGCTCATCGTGAGCTTCAAGTTTAGATTTCCCTGCCAAGCCTACAGGACATTATGCAACAGAGCACTCGATGGCAATCCCCACCGCTAGACCATCTAATGTTCTGAAGGAGCTATAAGCATGTAAAGATTGTCTCAAAAATATCCTGCTTTTGGGGCGGCCGGATGGCTCAGTGGGTTAGAGCGCGAGCTCTCAACAACAAGGTTGCCGGTTCAATTCCCACAGTTGCACCCCCTGCAACTAAAGATTGAAAATGGCAACTGGACTTGGAGCTGAGCTGCGCCCTCCACAGCTAGATTGAAGGACAACAACGTGGAGCTGATGGGCCCTGGAGAAACACTGTTCCCCAATATTCCCCAATAAAAATAAAAATAAAAATATCTCGCTTTTCTCTTAGATAACCTCTTCCTGCCTCTGAAGGAAGCTTATCAACTCAAGTGGACAGCTCTGGAGGTGAGTTTCGATGGAACCAGGATGACTCATCACATTAGGGGGCACTGCTGCAAAGCTGCGCTCAGCTCTGGTGTTAGCACCACACTAATGAATGTCTCATGAAAATGTCCCCTCCGATGGCACTACAGGAAAACATTTACCAAGCCATGCGGGGCCTTGCTAATACCAGAAAAGCGCCTATGCAACGACATCTGCAGTAAAAATGAAAGTGTTGTTTTAAAGTCCTTCTCTTTTTTGCCTAAAGGCAAAAAAACCACTCCCATTTATTATCAGCCGGGGACTTGCTTGAAAATGGCCATGAGATCCAGGGGTAGAGCGTTCGCTGTTACCCAGTCTGTTAACTTGCTCATCTTACGCTACCAAGTGCAGTCAGCTTTTCTAGCATTAATTAAAAAAAAAAAAAAAGTCTTGCTATTGAATAGTTTACCTCATTTTAACATCTTTCAATTTTATACCAACCATTAACACCGCATACAGCATTTCGAAAAATAAAAGCTAAGGGTTCTTCCACTGTCTGTAAAGGAAACATGGTCTTTTAGCATTAGCGAAATTCACATCTCACTAAAGAAAAGCACTCAGAGCTCAGGGGACACTGGCCTCCTGCCTGGCCCCGCTCACGTGGTCCAGTGGAACTTTCTGGAAAATGATAGACCTACTTTATCCAAAGAGATGACTGCTCAGAACTTGAAATGTGGCTAGAGAGACGGAGGAGCTGAATACATGTGTCATTTTATTTCATTTTAATGCATTAAAACTTGTGTGCAGCCCTGGCGGTCCAGGCTCCTGCACCAGACTCCACAGGTAGAGAGGAACCAGGAGAAAGTAGAGACTTTGACACATTCTTCCTTTAGCTTGGGCCTTGCTGACAAGCTCATGGCTGTCTGAGAGCCAGTCAGCAGCCATGAGAGAGAAACTCCAATTTCTTTTCTACTCTTCCTTGAGCTGAGGAGCGTGTTTGTGGCTGCCATCCTCAGGAAGACGCCATATGTCCGGGTTTCCCCATCCCAGTGCAGGTGCTAGGACTGCTGATGGCAGAACACTCAGCTTAGTGTCCGGGACAGCAGGACTTCCTGTCAAGGACCCTTCGCCCACGATAGAAACAGGCAAGCAAACCCCACAGTGCCACAGATGAGAACTGCTAGGATTGTCCAGCCTCCACCAGATGACCCACAGCCTGCTCCAGGGGCAAATGGCACCTCTCAGTAACGTCGCCCAACTCCCACGGCCAATGGAACAAGCCAAGACATTAAATACAGTCAGGGGAACCAACAGAAGCACAGGAAGCTAGGCCTGCAAAACTGCCATAATGGAAAGAAACACCAACTACTGCTTTTCAGCCTTAGGCACAGCTAACCCTTTGGGGCCAAACAACAATCTGAAGATTTAGAGAAACTTAAATAAACAAAAAGTGGTACACCCACGTTCTCAGCAGCATTACTCACAATAGCTAAAACACAGAAGCAACCCAAATGCCCATTGACGAATGAATGGATAAACAAAATGTGGCCCATTCATACAGTGGAATATTAGCCTTAAAAAGGAAGGAAATTCTAACACATGTTGTAACATGGATGACTGCTGAGGACATTATGCTAAATGAAAGCAGACAGACATTTTTTAAATAGACAAATACTGAGTGATTCCACTTATGTGAAGTCCCTACAGTGGTCAATTTCACAGAAACAGAAAATAGAATGGTGGGTGCCAGGGGCTGGGGGAGGGGGATAGGGAGCTGATGTTTAATGGGGACAGTTTCAGTTTTGCAAGATGAAAAGTTCTGGAGATGGATGGTTGTACAACAATGTGAATGCACTTCATGCCATTGAGCTGTACACTAAAAAATTGTTAAGATGGTAACTTTTATGTTTCCCTGTCGTTATACTCTCCTATGACAGATGGGGAGGGGCTCGGTGATGGGAAGAAACCTGCCTGAGGCACACAGGGGTCAAGCAAATGGTGAGAAGCACAGGCCTGGGCTGGAACATGCCATGTGATCAGGTGAGTTGAGACCCACATGCCTTCCTCCTCAGGTGGGTTGGGCAGGGCAGGGCTCACAGGACAGCTGGTTGAATGCCCAGGAAGTGACCCTGGGCATAATGGGGCCACCCTGGCAGTGGGGAGGCTGCAGCGCTCACCTGCAGGCATACTCCACTGTGTAGATGGCTCCCTGGCTCTGCTCCTCCCACCGCTGCATGTCAGCCTGTGGGCAACAGGGGGGCTGTTAGCAGTGGGGGCTGCCATCTCCATCCTCCCAGCTCTCTGAAATGAAGCACCCGATCACCATAGCCACAGGCGGACCCCCTCTAGCCCCTGACCTTTCTTCCTACAACTCCTCTCCCAAACCAGTCCAGGCTTTCTGTGAACATCTGGTTACCATACCTTGCGGCCTTTGCATTGACTGTTCCCTCTGCTTGGTATGCCCTTCCCTCCAGTCTTCACACAGCTGCCCCCTTTTCACCATACAGGTCACAACTGCCGCCCCTTTTCCCAAATTTGCCCCATATCTGTCCATGCAAAGCCCTAACCTGGCTCGCTGACCACATGCCTCCTTGCTGGTGTCCCAACCTTGACTCTTAACCCAAAAGCTCCTCCTCCACCAGCAGGCCCCAGCTCACGAGGGTGGGACCACGGGGACACTGGTGGTAGAGGGGCAAGGGGCTCACCTTATGCTGGGCCAGCTCTGGCAGAGAGCGGCGCACATGTTCCTGCAGCCGGTACAGGGCCACAGATGGCTCATTGGCCAGGACGTAGACACTCTCAGTGAACTTGTCCGTGACTAGGTCCAGGATCAATAGTGGGAGGTAGAGGGTGGCAGAACAAGGGAGGCGGGGCAGGGCACAGACACAGAGAGACAAAGCATAAGACTTCTGATTGCTCAGGCTACCGTGTTTCCCCAAAAATAAGACCTAGCCGGACAATCAGCGCTAATGCATCTTTTAGAGCAAAAATCAATATAAGACCGGGTCTTATTTTACTATAAAACCCGGTCTTATATAAGACTGGGTGTTATATTGATTTTTGCTCCAAAAGACACATTAGCGCTGATTGTCCGGCTAGGTCTTATTTTCGGGACAAGGGTATGAGTCCAGCCAGAGTGGTGAGGAATGTCTGGTCCCCCCCAGCAGCTGGGTCACCTGTGGCCCAGGTAATGGGTTGAAGGAGATGGTCACAGAAGGCCTCACTCATGATATTGTTAATGCATCCAGTGAACTCATGAGCTTTCCCCTCCGACGCCCACTTCTAGTGGACACTGCTGCTGCTCACTCAGATCCCCTCACGTCTTTTACCCAGTGAATGAATCTGAGGTTCTTCCTTGGAGAATCAAATGGTTACTGGATCTGAAAGTGCCTGGAAGTGTATATCCCTGGGTGGCCCTCAGCCATGACTAACCATCGAGGGGTATGAAAACCTGTGTCCCTTGCTGTGTGAGGCTTAACTCATCCCCCTGAGCCCCTTGTGGAACCAGGCTGAGACCTCCCTCTGTGGGACTTTATTTGAGGTCACTCTTTGCTCAGCCTCCTCCCCAGCCCTGTCCTGTTCTCCCCTCTCCCCAGGGACTCTCCTGGTAAGTTGATTACACACAGATCTTCATCCCAGGGTCTGCATTCCCAGCCAGCTGATCATCTACACTGTTCATGAGCAGATCCTTCTGGTTCTGCCACAAAACAAAGCCCAAACCTCACCCATTCTTACGACAGCATTGCCCCCACTGGTCTAGGCAGGCCACCTCCCCTGGATGCCAAACTCAGCATCCTCCCTGGTCTCCCTGCTTCCCCTCCTGCCAACAGTCCCATCTCCATGGAACAGATGGAGTGAGCTCCTAATGAATACACCAGATATGTCCTTCCCTTGCTTGAAACCCTCCGATGGCTCCCACCAGCCAGATAATAAAACCTGCTTTCCTCATCAAGCCCCTAAGGCCCTGTGTGTTCTGCCTGCTGTTGACCCTCCTGCTCTCTTTGCCCTCTGCTCAGGCACAATGGCCTCTTGGCTGTTCCTTGGACACTCCCAGCACTGTCCAAAAGAACTTTCTGAGATGACTGAGAGGCTCTATACACTGTCCAGTACAGTAGCCACTAGCCACAAGCAGCTACTGGGCACTTGAAATGTGACTAATGTGACTCAGAAACTGAAATTTTAATTTCACCTAATTTTAATTCATTGAAATACCAATAAATACTATGAGGAGTAGCTACCGTACTGCAGCACAGCTCTGAACACTTTGCCACCTGAGGGCCTTTGCATTGGTTGTTCCCACCACTGACATGCCCTTCTCCCACTGGCTTCTCTTCAATCCTTCATGTCTCAGCTGAAATGTCACCTCCTGAGCAAAGCCTTCCCTGATCACGAAGCTTAATCAGATGTCTCTTCCACCTCATTCTCAACTTCAGCACCTTGTGCATTTCTCTTATACTTAAAACTCTCATTCTTTATTAGGTTACATATTCACAGAAAAAAAATTCAAGCTTAGATTCGTGAGGGAAGGGGCTTCTCGGAGCCTCAGTTTCCTCATCTGTAAAAATGCAGTAATAGTACCCACCATCCTACAGAGATGGACCTCTCGCTACTGCCCAGGGCAGTGTGGTTGGCAAGAAAGAGAATGCTGCTGTGTCTGGCAGTCAAGGGAGGTTGCCGGTGAATCTGTCCAGTGAATCCATCCCGCTCACCCGCCCAGCCTATCATCTTCAAACTGTGTGTCCTTTTATTTACCGTTTGGCCTCCTCATTTTGATAATTAGCATAGTGATAGCTTACACATCGGTGTTGTTACAAAGGAGGTGGAATTAAATGTACTTAAATACCTTCTAACTCATTAACTAGAAATAGCAT
The DNA here is from genome assembly GCF_036562045.2 of Rhinolophus sinicus. Lineage (NCBI taxonomy): Eukaryota > Metazoa > Chordata > Mammalia > Chiroptera > Rhinolophidae > Rhinolophus > Rhinolophus sinicus. The sequence goes on along the minus strand of NC_133757.1, from coordinate 78,215,190 downwards.
GTGTATTACATAACAAAAAACTTCATGATTTAAAAAGTTTGTGGCATTTTGTAATTTGTAACTATGTGATTTACAGATAGTTGATAAGCCAAGGTAAGCACACACAGATGCGCAAATCTAAAGGCAACAATACACACGACTGCCACTCCCCAAGCCTTCTTCCAAAGCATTACAACTATCAGGCCACTGAATTCTCACAGCCCTATGGAGGAAGGGAGGGAGACTATTGTATTCCCCATTTTACAGATAACAAAACCGAGGCACAGAGACTTTCTAAAGGTTTCAAGACTAGTTAGCGGCCACGCCAGGATTCGATAGAAATTCAATCTCTGCCCCTCCCGCTCCCTCCCCGTCTTTGCCCCCTCCCGCCCTCTGTCAGTTCGCCTCTCCGGTAGTTCCTGGGCCTTCCATCCAGTCCCGGGCCCCGCATTACCTTTCTTCCCCTTGAGTTGCATCTCCGGTTCCTCCATATCGACTACAGCCTAGCGAACCCGAGAACCGGAACCGGAAGTCTGGACGTGAGTACGGCTGCCTAAACCTTCCCCGCGAAACCGGACGCGGCCCTTCTCCAGTTCTGGTATTAATTGGTTCGGCCTCCTAGCTCCGTCTACCCAGACAGGAGGGGGGCCGTGAGTGAGAAACTAGGGAAGGAGGAACACCAGGAGGCGGGTGAGGAGGGGGCAGGGAACCTTGAAGCTCCAGGAGGGACAGGGAAGAGGGGCAAGGGCGCCCTCCTTTCCCGAAACCCTCTTTCCGGGGGCGGGCGAATTGGGGAACACTCCATACACCGTCCACTTCGGGCCATATAAACGGCCTCTTTGTACCCCCCTGCTGCCATCAAATCGCTGCACATGCTCATGAGCCCACAGGACAGTAGAGGGGACATTGTTAAGGATGGGGGAGGTAAGGCTGTCGCCCCTTTAAATCTCGGACGCCCCGCCTGCTTCCCCGCCCCCCACCGGCTCTGATTGTAGAAAGCCGCGCCCTCCCGCCTGAAACTAGAGCCTATTGGCTCCCTGTGGAAAAACCTGTGGGCGGAGCTGGGGGAGGGTGAGGGAAGACTGGAGAACTGCAGTCTGACCCTGCTGTACTCTCCTGAGCTTCGGGAACTGGAACGCGCAGGCGCAAAAGCACTGCTCGGGCCTCCACGGTAACGACGCCCCTCCCCCAAGCCTTAAAGGGCCAGAAACAGTTCCTACAGCGCCAGCCCTTCCGCGCTTTTGGGAGGCGGGGGTGCGCAAGCGCCGTGGGGGAGCGCTTGGGTGGGGGTAGCGGTCGCGTATCAAGTTGCTTTCTGTCCCGACAGAAGAAGCCAGGGCGCTGAGGGTCCAGGCTCCAGCTAGCTCCCCCCTATATCAACTGGAGGAGAAAAGTTTGTGAATTGGGCCCCCAAGTTTTGGGGGACCCGGGCTTGCGGCGTGAGGTGACAGAGGAGGCTCGTTGGAGGTGAGTGAACCTCCTGAATTGGTTTGGACGGGCGATGGGATGGGACCAATTACATCTTTGTTGAGCCCTCAATCATTCAGGGGATACCCTCCAAAACATAACCACAGGGAACGTTTATTAAGCTCTGCCAGTGTATCAGGCCCCCTGCTCAGCTATTTACAGACATGACTTCTTGTAGACCTCATTTCCCCGTTTTATTAATGGGGAAACTGAGGTACAGTGAAGTTAAGTCATGTGTCCAAGTTCTCACAGCCTGTAAGTGGAAGAATTCGAACCTAGAGAGCTGACTTCAGAGCCAGGGCTTTTAAGCAATGCCTGTTGTACGTGGTGAGGAGGAGTGGGCCTGAAAAGCAGTTGGACTCTTGTTTAATTGCCCTGCTGAGCCCGAGTTTACCCACCGTCACTGTGTAAGGCTAGGTATGCAGTTGGTGCCTACTTAATAAGAGTTGTTGATAATTACTGTCATCTCTCCCCCTTTGGCACCTCCACCAGCTTCTCCCATGGAGCCTACCGAGCCTACAGAGGAACTCAGCTTGACCCAGCAGCCCTCCACCCCAGAATTTGGGGACCCTGAAGACCCCGGTGATGAGATCCTTGACGGCTCAGACACAGTGGTGCTCAGTCTCTTCCCCTGCACCCCGGAGCCTGGGAATCCCGAGCCGGAGGCTGGTGCCTCCTCACCTCAGGGTAGGTACTTCCCCTGGGCTTGGCCTCTGGGATACAAGGACAGTGGAATGCCAGGCCCAAGATGGCACCTCTGGCTTTATGTCCCACCACCTAGATGTGTCTTCTGCTCCACCCAGGGAGGGATTGCTTATTTGTTTTTATTGTAAAGTCCACATAACATGAAAGTTACCATTTTAATCAGAATTGTTTATAATTCAGTAGCAGTAAGTACATTCACAGTGATGTGTAACCCCAACCTGTAGCTATACTTCTAGAACATTTCCATCACCCAAAAAGGAAACTCCACCTGGGCCACTCTCAGGGACCTGGGGCACAATTTCCACATGAGCAAGAGGATCCCGAAGCCACCAACCACTTAGGAGAGGGCCTCACCCCATACCTTATTTAACATCTCTGGTGACAAGGAGGCCCAGGACCCATTCAGTGTACTCCAACAGTTGCCTTTTCTGAAGAGCAACAGGGTCCCCAAATTCTTCGTTTTCAGAGACTTGTTTGCGCCTATGGGGATGTCCCCGGACCAGCCAGTAGGTCCTGCAACTTCCAGCTTCTCAGGGCTCAGCCAGGGGAGCATCAGTGGAGAGGATGGGGGAGTCCCACAGTGCCTTTGGTAGCTCCAAGTCTCCAGGGTCTGGCTTGAAGGCCCAGAAACATATACCAAGGGGAAATGAAGGCCCCTCCTCTCTCCCAGCAGGCAGCTCCCTGAAGCACTCCACGACACTCACCAATCGGCAACGGGGGAACGAAGTCTCGGCCCTGCCAGCCACCCTGGACTGTGAGTGGCCCCCATCCCCAAGTGGGGGAGGGGAAGCAGGGTGGCAGGGCTGAGATGAGCAACTTGGGATGGGGTAAACTGAGGCACAGCAGGGATGAGATGGTTGAGGACTCTACGTCTCTCTGGCCCCAGCCCTGTCCATCCACCAGCTTGCAGCCCAGGGGGAACTGAGCCAGCTGAAGGAGCATCTGAGGAAAGGTGTGCCCATACCCATGCACTGATTTATCTGTGCTTGTCTAACCTCGTGTGCTGGTGTGTCCATGTGGGTGCTGACGTGACCTGTGAGTGTCCATGTGTCCCGCTCTACACTTGTGTACAGTGTGGTCACGGATGTATATACATGTGCTTCCCCCACCCCACCCTCATCTGATCCCAGCTGACGGCGCCTTCCCGTCCCCCAGCGTTGTGGGAAGTGGGCAGGGGTGCAGTCCTGTGCTATCACCCCTTCCTGCCAGGTGACAACCTCATCAACAAGCCAGATGAGCGCGGCTTCACCCCCCTCATCTGGGCCTCGGCCTTTGGAGAGATTGAGACCGTCCGCTTCTTGCTCGAGTGGGTGCGTCCCTGCCCAGTGCGGGCGGCTTCTGGGGACTTGAGGGTGGGCCGGGGTCCTGGTTGAGTCTGTTGGTCCTGTGTATCTGTAAGATTGGCCTGCCGTGGGGACCCCAGGATTCCAGGAGATGCTCCCACCCCTCATCACCGCTCCCTCTGCTTCCCCCAGGGTGCAGACCCCCACATCCTGGCCAAGGAGCGGGAGAGTGCCCTGTCACTAGCCAGCACAGGCGGCTACACGGACATCGTGGGGCTGCTGCTTGAGCGTGATGTGGACATCAACATCTATGACTGGGTGAGGCACCGCCGTGCAGAGTACCAGGCCTGCTCTGAGTGCTAAGAACACCAGATAGATTCATCCCAAGCCTCACAGAACTCCCAGTTTGGGGGTAGGGGGTGAGCAGCCAACACATAAACAGTCAGATGAGATGTAGTGAATAACACTGTGATGGCAGGTGCACAGGCAGCCAAGGCAGCCTGCACAGCCAAGGGAGGTCAGGGAGGGCTTCCTGGAAGAAGGGGCCCCTAAGCTGTGACCCAAAGGAGGAGCTAGACAGGCCAGACAACAAGCAGGAGGAAGAACCACATTAAATTGGAGGGTGCAGGGCGGTGTGAGAATCCAGAAGATAGTGCTAGCTATCCCTGCCCCTTGCCCCCCACAGAATGGAGGAACACCACTGCTGTATGCTGTGCGCGGAAACCATGTGAAGTGCGTGGAGGCCTTGCTGGGTAAGTGGGAGTAGAGACTGGCCCTGGAAACCCCAAAGCCCTAATTGCTGCTGCAGGAACCCTGAGGGCCAGGGAGGGATCAGAGCTCTGCTTGAACAGATCTTAGGAAGGGTGGTCACTGCCTGCTTTTCCCAGAGGGTTGATCAGGAGGTAGTGGAACAGCACAGGGGTCTGGCTTCAGGGACCCTGGAGGTGGGGGTTCTGTTAGCCACATTCTTGGGAGAGCTCAGGTTCTCATCCAAGGCCACATGGGCAACCAGCAGACCTGGGGCTGCATCATTGGGGGTCACTGGACCTCCCAAGTCCTGTGCCCCATTCAGGGCTCCCGGCCCTCAGGGCGAGCACCCCATACAGCACCTGCTGTGCTTCACAGCCCGAGGAGCTGATCTCACCACTGAGGCTGACTCTGGCTACACCCCAATGGACCTCGCCGTGGCTCTGGGATACCGGAAAGGTCAGCCTCACACGCGTGGGGTAGACAGTGCTGTAGGTGGGGTGACCACAGAGGGTCCTTGGAACATCCTTCTCAGATGTCAGGCGCTGGCAGCAAGAGAGTTCGTATTAGCAGACATTGAGTGCCAGTGTGTATCTAGCCAGGGCACATGCTAGGCCTGACTCTTGGAGGCTCCGGGGGTACTGAGGGTGGGTGTGTCAGTGACTGGGGCCATGATGGGGGACACTCAGGCACAGAGAGGCCCAAAAGAGGCCCTGACCCCCACATCAGGATGGATGGGGATCAGGGAGGGCTTCCTAGGGACCCAAGGGGAGGGGGGTGGTCCAGGCTGGAGGAAAAGCACATGAAGAGGCTTGGCAGGGTGAGGGTGCCCAAAGGGAGGGGCCAGGTCACAGTGCAGAGAGCCCTGAAGGCCACCGTCTCTGAGGCAGGAGGAGAGCATGAGCAGAGGCCAAAAGCAGACCCGAGTTTTACTCCCCACTTCCCCTTTAGCTTCCCCACCCATAAAACAGGTAGATCCTAACAAAACCACGCCCCTGGCGTCATGGCGGGGATTGAGGGCTCGGGAAATACCATTCCTTGTTTCAAGGAATCATACTGTATTTGGGACAGAAAATCAGTCCTCACAGCCCCTCTTGTTCTTTCCTAAACATCACAATTTGCCAATTTTGTTGGGTAAGGAATATTTTCATGATGTCAAAAAGCCTTCAAAAATGCATTTTTACAAACTTAGAGGAAATTGAGGTTCCTGGGATGGGGGCCTCAGTCTTCCCAACTGTGGCCTGAGAGGGGCATGGATTTCCCTTTGTACGAAATGGGTCCTCCATCCAGGTACCAGGGTGGGGAGGTCTGGTACCTCCCCAGCCAGGGTGGGGTTCATCCCCCGAGGGGAGGGCGCAGTCCTCAGGGCAGCACCTCCCAGCTCAGCCTGTGATGGGAAGGTGCCGGTGGGCGTCTGCCTCTGCAGCCCGCACTCCCTTCATAGCCCACCTTGTCCTGTTTCCAGTGCAACAGGTGATCGAGAACCACATCCTCAAACTCTTCCAGAGCAACCTGGTGCCCACCGATCCCGAGTGAACGCCACCTGCCCCCAGGGACTCAGACACTCAGGGAACAAAACGGTTGACCCAGAGCTGGGAAAACCCAGCACTGGCTTCAAAGGCAGCTCTTGGACAGATGGTGGGAGGGAGCTCTTCCCAAAAGAAACCAATAAACCTTCTGTGCAGAACTTAAAGGACTTCGCTGTGCTTTTTTGACGGCTCCTAGAGGAAGCAGCCACTCAGTGGCCTCACACCTTCTCCCCCAGCACCCGCAGGTGGTAGATGACCACACGGCCAAAAAAGTCAGTGGCATCCTCAAACATCACCTTCAGCCGGTCCACCTCGGCAGCTGGCACAGGAAAGGTGTGAGCACAGCAGTCAAGGGAAACAGGTGGCTTGTTGTTTCCTATCCACCAGCCCCCACCCAGTCCTGATTCCAACCCCACCCTGCACACGGTGGACCCCTCTGAGACTCACACAAAACAGGTTATCAGCTCATTTCACAGATGAAGCAATACAGACCTAGGGGCCACTTGCTCAAGGTCACCACAGGGCCTGCAGCTTTCAGAGGCACAGACCCCCCCAGAGACCTGGGCAGGATATCTGAAGCGAGTTGTTGTCCTGAGGGTAGAAATCCACAATCTTGTTGAAAGCCTCACTCCCCTGGGAACCTGCAGCAGGGAAAGGGGCAGGCTGTGAGGCCAGGATGTCTCCTCCAACTCCCAGCCTTCCAGGGCCTTCCAGTACCTTCCAGGCAGCCCCTGCGACTGGAGAAGCCTCCCTGGAACTGGATCTGCAGCTGGGAGACACGGATGCGCTGGGGAAACTCTAGTATCACCCACTGACAGGGACCCTGGAAGCAGACAAGAAAACAGGCCACAGTCACTCCAGGCTCAAAGCCATGCTATTCCCTTCTGTCTCACCCAGTCCTTTAGTCGGGGGAGGATTCAGCACGTTCTTCCTGGCCAACCCAACTGCCCAGCTGAGGTGCCCAAAGTTCTCAAGGCACCCTGGACCCCTGAATCTGATTCACACGAGGTAGGTGCCTCACCTGGTCCGAGTTCCAGCACGTTTCCTCGTCCTGGTCGAACAGATGCTTCTTTCCAAACTGCCGGGTGTTACGATTCAAAACCGAACTCACCCTGGAGACACCAGAATCAGGGCAAGGAGAAGAGCTGGGCTTAGCACCGAGGGCCCGCCCATCACCGGGTCCTCCCCCTCCTCACCATAGGCTCCACAAGCCCCCAGCTCTGTTCACCGAGGGCTCAATCCCAGGCAGAGGGTCCCGCCACTACTCCTCACCCCCACCAGGCTCTCACCTGCTCACGGTCTCTGCACAAACCAAAGAGTGGGTCATCGCAGCTCCACAAGGCCTCTCAGGGCTGAAAGTTGGGATTCGAATCCCGGCGCCAACGCAGCCACAGCAGAACGACTTTGTCCCCGCGCCTCTGAGTCTGCACGTCCTCACCTGCAACCCGGACCAGAACCGTCACTGCCCCGCCCACTCCAGTCTTGATCACCCCCTTGCAGGAAAAAATTGGGGGTTTCAGGGAAACTGCCAATAACCCGAGGCCAGGCTTTTCACAGCGAGTCCAAGGAAGGGAAACAGGTTTCCTATGGCTCCGGGGTTGGGGGGCGTCGCTCCAGCTCCGAGTCTCAGTTTCTCTGCGAACAGAGAACCAAAAGCTGGACCCGGAACCGCGTGGACACCGCACAAGCGCAATGTAACTCAGGCCGCGCCGCCGGCGCTCCCGGGGCGGGGTTTGACTTGAGCTCCGCCCCTCCGCTCGCGCCTCTTAAAGGGCCTGCGGCCAGTGATTGAGTTTTCCTTTATGTTGGTGGAAGAAGGCTAGCACCTGGGAACAACTGTGTGCCGACTGTGTGCGGAGCTCTGTTTGGTGCCCGAAGGTATAGAGCACTGGTTTTGGAGACCGAGAGACTTCTTATAAAGACGTCTTCCTACCTAGGGAAGTCTGCAGATTCCATCTCCTAACTGCTAATGCTACCTGGGAACCCCTGCCCCTTACTGCCTCCCAGAGGCCAACGGAAGAGGTCACGATATTGCAAGTACAGGCAATTTTCATCAGCCTCGTGTGTCCTGGCTGGGACACAGGAGGCCGGGCCTCCAAATCTGCCTTCCCAGTAAATGCTGCCAGGGACAGGCTTATTACAGAAGGGGGCACGTGAAATTGGTTTTGAAGGATGAACAGGAATTTGCCAAAAGAGATTACCCAAAGCCTCAGATTTAGTTCATTGACTGAACAACTCCAGCCACTCCTTACTGCCCAGCTCTGTACTAGGTGATGTTGGGGACTGTGAGAGTCCCCAGTTCCAGCCCCATACCTGAGGATCCCCCAATCTGGGTAATACAAAACTAGACACACACACACACACTCCCAGCCCTATGGGGAAAGGGCTGAGCCGGGGGGAGACATGGTGCTGGGGGAGCAGGGACTACTTGGAGGGAGGGCTTCCTGGGAGAGGGGATATTGTGCGTACACCTTAATAAGTGGGTAGGAATTCATCAGAGTGAGAAAATCTGGGATGAGGGGGTTAGGAGGGGTGTCCAGGCAGGGAGAACAGCATAAGCAAAGGCCTAGCTGGGTGAATCTGAATAAAATATGTGGAGCCAGATCCTGCTGGGCCTGGAGCAGTCACAGAAGGTGCTTGAGAAAGGGTGGGACATCATTCGATCTGCATGAATGGAGGGTTCTGAGACAGATCAGCCACTGGCAGGAGGCTGTGGTTCTTGGCTTTAGATGAATGATCTGGGACCCAGCCCCTTTCTTCAAGGACTGGGGGAATGGTCCTTCTGGCATCTAGCAGTGTCTGCTCAAGCCCACTCCAGGAGGGGGTGCTGGCTGGGAAACTGGGACACTAGCGGAAGGGCCGCCCCATCAGGCCCTGCCTGCCAGGACTTCCTGCATTCAGTCATGGCCTGGTGCCATCCAGACCTGGCTCTACTGGTCTCAGGGCTGGGGTTGGACATGGCAGAAAACATCTCCTTCCCACCCCCAGAGGAAGTTAGGAAGAGCATGGACCCTGGAGGGCCCAGATCCCGCCCAAATCCTGGCTGGGCCACTCACTGACTGAGTGTGTTCTTGGACAAGCATGTGGACCTCTGCACCTCAGTTTCTTTGTCTATGAAATGGAATTCTATTTCTAGAACTGCTGGAGAATTCAGTGGGCACTTCGGGTTGACACATGACAACAGTGCCGACCTTTGCTGAGATCCCACCTTGTGTTTAACTTAAAGCTACATTTTGTCTCCGTACACAGCTTGTTAAACCTTCTGTGCTGGTCTGTGTTACCTCCATTTTACAGCTGAGAGTACATCCACTCGTCCAAGGTCCTCCAAGAAGGATATGCTTGCCCTAGGATACCCCCCACACTACTCCTGGTCTTGGCATGGAGCCACTTTGCCCACTGGGATGGGGCCAACTCGTACCTTCTTCCCGCCTCCTCACCCCACTGGCGCCTGGGCATGAAAGAGCCTCCTGTTTCTCCAAGGAATTACCAGCTCTAAGCTCCCAGCAGGGCAGCCAAAAGTGGTCCATTCATTTCCCTGAGTGAGTAGACACTGGGCAATCTCTCTCCCCTCACCCCAGGGGATGGAGCAGAGAGGGCACTTTAGAAGAACCAGTAGCTGCAGTGCTGGTTCACTGAGGGAAACAGAGGCACAGAAAAGCAAAGTCATTTGGCTAAAGTCACCCAGGGGAGCCAGGATTCAAACCCCAATCTGACTCAGATGTTCTCTCCACTGGGCTTAGTTCTGTATTTTACAGAAAAGGAAATGGAGGCTCAGAGAGGGTCAAGGATTTGCTGAAGTCACACAGCAAGTATGGGTTAGCAGGGACTCTCTCTGGCACCCCCGGCAGAAAACATGTCCCACTTCCCATGAGTTTGTCATCCTAGAGTAGGGCAGGGAAAGGCCCTCAGATAGCTTTAAGCCTTGGTTTCCCCCCAGGGAATAGGTATAATGGTTGTTCTGGCAGGGTTCAAGCGTGGGTAAGTAGGGGTGACAGTGGGAGTGGGAGGGGTGGCCAGGCAGGAAGGGACTGGGGTGAGCTCATGTGTGAACACCCTGGGCCACAAGCAGGCATGTTGAGTGGTGAGTGGGAGTGGCTGTGCTGAGTGTGCCTCTGGGAGGACCATATGTTTCCGTGTTGGTGACATGATGCCAGGTGATCATGGATGGGTGCTGGCTTGTCTGTAGGTTATGCCCATGGCTGGAAATGTGGCTGAGTATGAACAACCTGGGGCAAATGTGGGCTATTTGCGGCCGCTGGGAAGGCTGAGGTATGGTGGATGTGAACAGTGGGGAGTGTGTTTGAGTGTGAAGGGACTCTAGGTATGGCTGGACTCACAGCTGTGCATTTGGCTGTGCAGCAGGCATGACTTGTGTATGGCCAGGCGAGGTTGTGTGTGAACTGTGTGACTTATATGTGGCCTTGCCAGGTGTGGTTGTGTATAAGCCCCCTGTGCAGTCACTGAACGTCTGGAATGTGACTGTGTCAGTGGTTGCTGGTGATATTGTGTATGATAGATGTGAATCAGTTTGCATGTGCCACGTCTGTGTGTCAACTTGGGTATGTTGAGAGGCACATTAGGGACACTGTCCACCCAAGATGCAGTTCTGGAGGGTCCAGCCTTCCACTCCTGTTCTGGCCCACCAACCGCCTCCACTGCTCCCTCCCCCCCAACTCAGCAGCCCCTGGCCTGGGCCCCAGTGTGGGGGAGACAGAGAAGGCACTCAGGGCTGAGGGGTGGCTCACCCAATCCCAGTGCAGGCCTATAAATAGAATAGCTCTTTGAGCCCAGCAGATTCCCAGGCAAGGTTGCCTCATTCAAGCCCCCGGCAACAGCCCGCCCCCGGGCCCCAGGCCAGCCCCTCTAAGCTCAGCCCTGGCACCAGCCAGAGGCGCCAGAGGGTGGGAAGGAGGGGTAGTGGAGGGGTAGGGGGTGTTGGGGGTGGGGGACATATTGGCTCTTAGACCACAGATCTGGGCTCCCACTTGACCCATACTCATACTGTACAACTGCGGTTCGTCTCCCTGAGCCTCAGTTTCCCCAGCTGGAACATGGGCAGCAGCATGATAGCAGTCCCCATCTTGCGTGTTTACTTTCTATCTCATTCCCCCAGCAGCCCTGTACAGTAGGGACTCTTAATTATCCCTGTTTGAGACAGGAACTAAGGCACAGAAAGACAAAATGGCTGGCGCAGAGTCACTGTGTTAGGACAGGTGGAGAGGGGTTTGAACACTGGACTTGTGGAGGCCAAGTTGCCAGCTCCCACGCACATCACAAAACCACCTCCAGACCTCCATTCCCCACCGCACCCCATTACAACACCGGTCTATCACCTGCAGACGCTCACATCAGCGTGGTTTCTAAACTCTTTCCCTCCTCTGCGATGAGGAGTCAGACAGTAAGCAAAGCTACCCGGTGTGTCACATTGGCCCCTAGGGCCACCACTCACCCCCCACCTCAGACCAACAGGGAGAGAATCGACAGGTCTGGACACCTGGGCAACCTTGCTTCCCTGGGGTTTTCCTTCATCCCTCTCTCATTCCCACCCTCTTTGGTAATTTTGCTAAAACCATCTCGTCCCCTGTTTGTCTGTCCCCCCATCCAGACTGAGACCTACCCTCAGAGATACACACACAGACACACACACAGACACACACATGTGCAGGACCCAGGATGGACGCACAGACCCTCCAGCCAGCGAAGCCCATTCTCTGCACTGAGAGACTAGGACTATGGGAAGGAAAGTGGGGGAAGGGGCTGGCCTCTTTAAGCTTTGTGCCCCCTCATTTCCATTTTTCATTATAGTAAAATACACAGAACATAAAATTTACCATTTTAACGTGTACAATTCAGTGGCATTAAGTATATTCACATTATTGTGCAGCCGTCACCTCTCTAGTTCGGGAACAGTTTCATCCCTCCAAAAGTGTGTACCCGTTAGGAGTCACTCCCCACCCCTCCTCTCCCAGACCTCACCCGTCCCCGCCAACCACTAATCTACTTTCTGTCTATAGATTTGCCTGTTCTGGGCATTTCATATAAATGGAATCATATGTGTGGCCTTTTGTATCTGATTTCTCTCTCTCATCATGATGTTTTCAAGATTCACCCACATTGTAGCAGGTGTCAGTGCTTCATTCCTTTTTATGGCTGAGTAATATTCCATTACATGGATGTAGGCTTTTTAAGATTGGGGTCTCCCTGCCAAAACACACATGCCCCCTGCCCAAAGCAAAAGTATTCCTGTGACAACAGTACCTGGTCCACAGCAGGCAGTCCATAAATGCTGATTAGGCAAAGCAATGAGTGAATGGTACATTGGGCTGGAGCTGGTGTGAAAGCAGCTCTAGGGTGTGACACACCCGGGCTCCCACAGGGTGAGTCTCTTTCCAGCTGTGCCACCCAGGGATCTTTCTATCCTCTGAGCCTCAGCTTCCTCTCTAAATGGAATAAAACAGTAACTGTATCCAAAACTGCTTCAAGCGTGAATCCTGGAGAGTCAGGCAGGCCGGAGTTTGAACCCCAGCTCTGCCCTCACCCTCTGCATGACTTTGGGAGCGACTTTGTCTCCCTGGGTCTCAGTTTCCCCATCTGTAAGGTGGGGTAGACCCCACCATGGGGTGTTCTGGGGACATTTAACGTGGCTCCTGGGAGGAAGTGAATGGGGGGAAGTCAGGTGCAGTCTTCCCCTGGATGGGGTGAGCGGTCAAAGGAGTGGGGAGGGGGTTTTAAGCAGTGGGGGGGACCCACCCTCCCGCAGCCGGAGACCTCCAACTGGCAGGGGCGCATGCGCAAAGCAGCTCCGCGTCTCCTTTATAAGCACTGAGGCGGCGCTGGGGCTAGAGGAGCGCGGGGCGCAGGGGCTGGACCCGGCGCTGAGCGAGCCGAGCTAATCGTCCTTTGTGCCAACGCACCCCAGGATGCGTCCGAGCTAGGAGCCAGGTGGGGGTCCGTTGTGAGGAGGCGGCAGCGTTGGGAGAGAGGTCCTCGGCATTAGAGACAGAGCCTGGGATTGGGGAGGGGCCTGGGATCCGAGAGATACCCCCAGAATTGGGAGAGGGTTACGAGGGGGAGGGGGAGCCCTGGGTTGGGGAGGGAACGCAAACTGGGATGCGGCTTGAGAACGTCAGTGCATTCGGATTTGGGGGCAAGGTTGTTTGGAGAATGCAGAGACGACCCCACGGTGGGAAAGGGGCAGGGCTGGGGGTGGGTCTCAGAATTAGGAAGGGGGTACTGGGACCAAGGCCAGGGGAGGGGCACCCCGAGTTTAGAAAGAAGAAGGGGACACCCAGATGCTGTATGGGGACTCTAGGACAGGGGACCTCAGTGTCTGAGCTGAGACACCCCAGGATTTTAAGTGGGGATTCCCAATTTGCAGATGAAGGGAGGATGCTATGCTGGACTGCAGTGGGAGGGGCCCCTAGACCAGCCTGACCCAGTGGAAGGGGGTCGGCACTGAGAACGAACAGGCCATGTTGAAGGGGCGTTCTGTGGTCTCCCTGTCCTTTTGGTCACCACATCCTGGCTCAGGGAGGAGGCTCTGAGGGTTCCATCCCAAGGTGGTCCCTGTTATTCCTTCAGACCTGGAGTTGGGGTGCTGTCCCTTCTCCCAGGGAACACATTGGGTCTCCCAGGTGAATGCTGGGTCGGAGTCCCCTAAAGCACCAGTTGTGGATCTCCAGGACCTGTGAGGGGCACCAGTCCAAAGAGGGGGCCGCCATAAGCACCTCCACATCTGACCGCGTTTTCACTGTGATACACAGACCTTTGCCTCCCCCCTTCAGTTCCATCTGTCCATATGGATGCATGTGGAAGTTCTGGCTTGGTTTGGAGGCACAGGCACTGGGAAGCAGGGGGCTGGGACCCCAGGCCCAGCCTGGGAAGAAGCACCCCCCATTCCTGTACACAGGCTTTGTTCCTCTCAACAGCATTAATGGGAGACAGCCAGGCTGAGGAGAGGGTTGGCTCTGGGCCCCAGTGGGGGAAGGGTGGGGAGGGGCGGTGGGCAGACCATGGGACCCCAGAAGCCAGCAGCCTCACTGGCTTCTGGGCATTCCCAAATGGAAGGTGCCCCCGCCAGGGGGTGGGGGCTTTGTGTGTGTGTGTCTACCTGTGCTGGGAGAGGGTGTGTGCCCATAAGGGGGTTCTGGGGTCCTCTGTGAGTCTAATGTGACCAAGGTGTGTGTGTCTGTGTCAGGAACTTGTGCCAGGGGCCACATCACCAGGTGACAAAATGATGTGTGCCTCTCTGTCACCAAGGCCACATTTATCCAGCCCAGTCTGTGCCAGGGGCTGGCTTCGCCATGTGTGAGGAGCTGTGTCTGCCGATGTGGCCTCATGAGGGGTTTCTGTGGGAAGCCTGAGACTGTGGGTGTATGTCTTTGTGCAGAAGACGTGCTGCCTGCTTTGCAAGTGCCCATATTGTCTCTCTTTGTTAATGTCACTGTGAATCTTTGTGTGTGCATGTGAGTATCTCCTGAGCTCTGAGTCTGGGGTGTGTGGCTGCATGTGTGTCCCATGTGTAAAGCAAGGGTCCTCTCCGTGTGATTGGCAGAGTGGACCCTGGGTGTGAGATGTGGTCTGTGTACAGAGTTGGGAGCTAATGGGGCGACATTGGCAGGGGGTTCAGGTCCCCAAAGGGCAGCCTGGGATGATTTACTGAGCCGGCTTCCTTTCTTCTCGGAGGAGTTTCCATACTCTCACCTATGCACACACATATACCCTAACTCCCAAGCAAGAGAAATTCATGTGTGCTCATCAACCCTGCTGAGGGGCACTCAGACCCACACATCCAGAGACCACACAACATCCAGAGTCCCATATGCTCCGCCGAGTACACAGAGCTACTTTGGACCCGTGCACACATCCGCACAACACAGGGTGTAACCTCACGGACATCCTCGCCTGGACAGAGCACCTTCATGCACACCCAGGCACAAACACAAAAAAAGTGCCCGTTAGCAAACTCACCCTCACTCAGTTCTCTCTCTCTCTCTCTCTCTCTCTCTCCAGCCGGTCCGCCCCTCCCCCAACACCCCCGTAGGCCCCTGCTTGCATATGCATGAGGCTTATGCATTATTCATGAGGGGACTAGCCCCAGACAGCTGTGTAAATGCTCACCTCTGGCGGCCCCTGAGGGAGGAGGTATTTTAAGAGAAGTAGTGTGGGTGTGTGAGGGTTCAAAGTGGAGGGGATTGAGTGCCTGTGGGAGGGCATTTGTGCATGTGGGGGGGGGTCTACCTGAAACTGTCTGTCACCATGATGGACCACCTCTGTATACTTGAGTGTATACATGAAGTTTTGTGAACAAAAGCCTCTTTTTAATTTAACATTTCTAGGACTTCACACGTTTTAGCTCATTCCATCCTCACAATATCCCCATGAGGTATGTGCTGGGTGATCCTCATTTTACAAGTGGGGAAACTGAGGCACAGATGAAGCAGCCTGTCTAGGGTCATGTAACATGTAGGGAGCAGGGGCAGGGCTTGAAGCCCAGTCATCTGGATGTAGTCTGAGCTCTTAGCCATAGTGTGTGTGTGTGTGTGTGTGTAATTGTTGGAACTTGCCCCCTCCTATCGCCCTCCTGGGGCAGGTGCAGCCCAGAATCCTGCTTCACCCTCTAATACCCAGCCAGACAGTCCCAGTGCCTGGCCTCTACCCTGCTGTGCAGCCTTAAGCAAACCACTAGCCCTCTCTGGGCCCCGAGGCACTGCGATAAGAAGGCAAGACCAAGTGGGCACTGCCGCTGCATTGCTGCCTGAGTTCAGCACCACGGACAGGTCTGGGCCAGCCTCCCAGCAGGGGCCTTCCAGGGCGGGAACCACGCTGGAGAGGGGGCCAGCTGTACCCCCCAACACCCCATTCTGGACACTACCCACACTCCCCTCTCAGGGATATTCTTTTATGTGGGGGAAGGTGCAAGGGCTGGGTTTGTAGGATGTTCTAACTTCCCATTTGCTCCCACCTCCTGAGCCCTGAAGTGGGGTCCTTCCATAGAGTCCCTTGCCCAGGGTTTCTAGCCTCTTGAAGAATGTGAGTTCGGGGAGGGCACTGCTGTGTCCCCGTGCGTGGAATGGGTCTTGCTTACAGTTGGTGCTCAATAATTGTCCACTTTATGCCTGTAAGCCACAACTCCTGTAGAAGGCTGGACCCATGGCTGGAGTTTCTCTGTGGACCTAAGAGGCATCTTCGCCAGGCAGTGTGAAGTAGGGGGGAGGGTGGGTTGGGCTGGGGCGATGCCCTTTCCTCCAGGTGGGACTTGGCAGCACCTCAAAAATCCCAGAAACAAAGAATAGAATCTTGGCGACAACCAAATCCTGGAATTGAAGCTGAGAATTGTGTCATTCAATAAACCCAGATTAAAGGCAGGCATAGAGGCCAGCCTGCTGCCAGGTGTGGGACACTGGGCAGACCGGCACTGGCTGCTGCTCTCTAGGACCCACCAGTCTGATGGGGAGGCCAACTTGAAAAATGGGATTTTGATCTTGCCTCTGTTAAGGTCAATAATAACAACAGCTGAAATTTACTCCTTTGTACCAGGCATTTTATATGTATTGACTCTATTGACTCATCTATTCCTTTCAACTACCTTATGTTATCCCCATCTGACCTACTAAGAAACTGAGACACAGAAAAGCTAAGCGACCTACCCAAGGTCACACAGCAAGGAACAGACCCAGAGACAACCTCAGGTTCTCATTCACTCCAGCACCCATGCTTATGACCATGAGACATCACTGCTGGGATTCTGAAGTCAGCTGGTCCTGGGATTGGATCCTGGCTCCACCCTTGCTTGCTGCCTGTGTGACCTTGAGTGACACACTGGCCTCTCTGAGCCTATTTCCAGATTTGTAGAGAGGGGACTTGGTTTTTCCATACTGACTGTCTGGGAGGGTTGTGTTCATTCCTTCCTCCCTCTCCTTCTCGATCCAGGTCCAGGATGGGGGCCACATCTGTCTGGGCCTTGAGCCTCCTGGTGCTCCAGATGCTGTTCTTGGTGGCTGGGGAACAGGGTGAGTGGGCTTGGTGAGGTGGGAGAGGATGAGGTCTGGGGGATGGATAAGATGGGCTTTTTAACTCAAGAGCCTTCTCCTGCTGGTTCCCTAGCTTGGTGTGGAGACTAAAATGAGAATAGATGAAAAGGGTCTTTGAATAGTCAAAACTGAAAAAGATACCTGAAAGATTATTTTTAGTCATTGCCAGTGGAGGTTGGAGGCTCCTGCCTCTCACCTTTTTGCTATGATGAGCTAGAGAGAGAGAAAATGGGAGGAAGGGAGAGGTGGGAGAGGGAAGGGAGGAGAGAGAATAGTACGCCGTTGATTAGTAATGCCTGCCATGAGCAGAGCAATAGAAATAAAGGTCTGTCTGTATACCTCTCCCTGGCATCTCCCCGGTGGTGGTCAAAAGCCCAGGCTTTAGAAATGTTTCCTGATTTGTTCTGTGACCACAGGTAAGTACAATGATGTCTCTGAACCTCAGTTTTCTCAACTCCTCAAAAAGAGGATGACACATGGCTCTCTGTAGATGGTTATGAAAATCAGATGGGCTGCTTGCTATCTACAAAGTGCTTGTTATATAGAAGGTACTCCATAAACACCATTTCCCATCCAATGGCTGCCTCTGACTTTGATCCATGAAACCATGGCTCAAAGGACAGTGACTTTCTCATGGCCGCATAGTGAGTCAGTGACAGTCACTGGCCTCTGGGATCTGAACTTGAAGGGATTCACCCCATTGCTCTTCGGCTCACAGATTGAGGTGCAGATCACAGATCTGTACACTGCATCAGATGTTGTGCAGGCACCATAACCTCTCTGGCCTCAGTCTCCCTACTTATAAAGTGAGGGAAATAGTCTCTGCTGGTCGTTGCCTCTGACGCAGGCCTCTCTCCACCTCCCCCACCCCAGGCACACAGGACGCCACTATTGCTGCTACTGCTGCCACTGCCGCCACCGAGAAGGGGCTCCACATGCAGAAGGTGGGGTCTGGGTTGGTGCGGGCTGCACTGGCGGAGCTGGTGGCCCTGCCCTGTCTCTTCACCTTGCAGCCATGGCCGGGTGTAGCCCGAGAAGCCCCTCGGATCAAGTGGACCAAGGTGCACACTGCCTCAGGACAGTGGCAGGACTTGTCCATCCTGGTGGCCAAGGACAACGTGGTTCGAGTGGCCAAGGATTGGCAGGGACGTGTGTCTCTGCCCAGCTACCCTCAGCATCGGGCCAACGCCACACTGCTACTGGGGCCACTGAGGGCCAGCGACTCCGGGCTCTACCGCTGCCAGGTGGTGAGGGGCATCGAGGATGAGCAGGACCTGGTGTCCCTGGAGGTGACGGGTCAGTTGGTGGCAGGGGAGGGTCCAAGCCTGGGAGGGAGAGGGGCTGAGCCTGAAGCCCATCCACTGAATGTCATCTTAGAAATCAGTCCTGAACAGTGGGGATTCAGTCCCTTTCAGTTTTTCTGATAAAGTCACAAAGAAAGTCTCCACAGGTATTACCCCCTCTTTAACACCTCTCTCTCTTTTAGCTAAGAGCAAGCAGCCTCTGGCTCAGTCTCTCGGGAACCACAGGATTCTGTAGGATTTCATAACCTTGTTTTAAGTCCATTTCATGGTTACCTGCTTTCACAGGACGGAAAGGATATTGGCTTTCTGTTTAAAATAGGACTCCACATTTCTTTTTAAAATAAATTTGTTTTTTAAAAAGTGAGGTTCTCTTTTAAAATTGATTGAAAATAGACGTTAAGTAAATAACAGTCCTCAAATACCTCTTTAACCAATTCCTATATTAAATTCTTGCTGTTGAAATATCCAGTATAGTTTCTGTTTTCCTAACTGATTAAGGTGAACAAGGCAAAAATAGTTTTTTAATTATTAAATCGAAGTCCAAGAACAGGGTGTGGCACCCAATAGATGCCCAATAGATATGTGAGGAACGGCTGTGAATGCGCTGTTGTGTGGCAAGCACCCTGTGAACTCTTGCTGGGAAATTGATGTCCCTTAACCTCTGTTGGCTAAGGGCAAGTCCCTGCACCCCTGTCCTGCGGCACAGTGTTCCTTCACCCAACAGTGTCTCACTGCATATTTTATGGGGTTAACCAGTCACCCCGTTTCAAGGCCTCACTTCTAAAAACCAATAAACTTCAAAGAAAACTGGTAAGTGGGTAAGGAAGGGATTTCCACCTCTGGGATTTTTCAATGAATTCATTCGTCCAAAGATTAACTGAGCATCACATGACTGGGGACATAGTCACGACTGAGACACAGCTGCTGCCTTCCAGGAGCTCTCCATTTGATAAGATGGAGCAAAATGTGTCATTCCTTTGTCTTGCTCAGCCATTTCTTTCATCCCTAAATCAGAATTGTAATCACAGTAAGCCTACTATGTATTGATGCTTTATGTCCTGACTTATATGACACCTCCTCCAGGAAGCCTTCCATGACTCCATTCCTAGGGTGGGTAAGAACCACGTTTGTTCTCCCATTACTGCCAGTGCTTCCCCTATCAATGCATGTACTTAATTCCTAAAAGGCAGACTCTCTCTCTCTCTCACTCTTCTCCATGCCTCCTGTCACCTCCAGGGCCTAGCCCTGAGCGTGAAGAGTGCTATCTTTGGAGTCAGATATGAATTCTGGCTCGGTCTCAAACTGGCTGTGTGGCCCTGGACATGTCCCTCAACCTCTGTGAGCCTTAGTTTCCTCCTCTGGAAATGGAGATAATCATACGGTTGTCGTAAAATTTCAATGATATAGTGCTTGTAAGTGCTTTTTATGTGGTAAATATTTGACAATTCCTAGCTCTTGATGGCCACTGTTACCAGTTTCCTCATCTGTAAAATGGGGGCATATCAGTCTCATTCCCCACCATTGCCCTAGCACCACGCCTGGTGCTGAATAAATGGAGGTGGTACAGGGCATTGTACTGCAGCATGTCTATTATTATTAGACTGAGGGGTCGGGGGCATTCTGCAGAGGGAGGTTTGTTCTTGAAGATTCCAGCATAAATCGGTCCCCTATCCTGCATGTTCCCCCACAGGTGTTGTATTCCACTACCGGGCAGCCCAGGATCGCTATGCACTGACCTTCGTTGAGGCCCAGGAGGCCTGCCGTCTCAGCTCAGCCACCATTGCAGCGCCACGGCACCTGCAGGCTGCCTTTGAGGACGGCTTTGACAATTGTGACGCCGGGTGGCTCTCAGACCGCACTGTTCGGTGAGGGGGTACACAGGGTGGGGAAGATGGAGAGCTGGCCCCTGAGGAAAGATGGTTCTTGGGGGCCCCAGGAGCACACATCCTTGTCTTGTCAGGTATCCTATCACCCAGTCCCGTCCTGGTTGCTATGGCGACCGTAGCAGCCTTCCAGGGGTGAGGAGCTATGGGAGGCGCGACCCACGGGAACTCTACGATGTGTATTGCTTTGCCCGTGAGCTGGGGGGTAAGTCTGGGGCTGGCAGGAATCCCCCTTTCCCTGAGCAGTTGTTACCTTCCCCAAACCCCATCCCTCCTAAGTCTCATCCTTCTCTAAACCTGCAGCCAAGACCTGGGCCCACCCCTTACGAGCTTTCCTCCCCTCCCTGAGCCCCTCTCCTTCTCTGTGCCCCTTTCCTCTCTCTGGGCCTCTTCCATTTCTGAGGCTGTCTCTTTTTCTGAGTATCTCCTCGTCCCTGAACCCTTCTCCCCCTTCCTATCTCCCCTCTGCCTCTCCCCCTCACCAAGACCCTCCCTCTCTCTGACGCCTGAGTTACCTCATTTGTAAAAAAGAAAAAAAAAAAGCTAAAGCCGCCTCTTCGGCCGTGTCGCAGCTTTATGGGGTGGGGCCGGCTTCCGGGACTTCGGGGGAGGGTCCCCCAAGCCTCCGAACCTAGGTTCGCGCCTTCCCGCAGGCGAGGTCTTCTACGTGGGCCCGGCCCGCCGCCTGACCCTGGCCGGGGCGCGTGCCCAGTGCCGCCGCCAGGGTGCCGCGCTGGCCTCGGTGGGGCAGCTGCACCTGGCCTGGCACGAAGGCTTGGACCAATGCGACCCGGGCTGGCTGGCCGACGGCAGCGTGCGGTACCCGATCCAGACGCCACGCCGGCGCTGCGGGGGCCCAGCCCCAGGCGTGCGCACAGTCTACCGGTTCGCCAACCGCACCGGATTCCCGGCTCCTGGAGCGCGCTTCGACGCCTACTGCTTCCGAGGTGCGTGGGGAGCCAAGTCCCAGGGAGGGCATCCCTGGTGGTCACGCCCCGGAGGGTACGTCCCTCGTGGCTGTGCCCAAGGGCACGCACCTCGGTAAAGGCCACGCTCCCGAGATCGTTGCTCTCTGGCGGAGGTGGACCAGGTGCAGGGGAGGTACACGGGAAAACTGCTTCGCGATAAGCCTTGTCCCCGGATAAAAGTCACGCCGTTGAGCCAGGCTTTCTCCTGGAGCCCGGCTCTGGGGGGAAGACCCGGCCGCAAGCTCTGGCGGGAAGTCCTGTTTATGGGGTGGGCTATAATCCCTGAGGTCCCTGAAAGACACGCCCCTTGAGGGAGAGTGTCTAACCTGGAGCCATGCCCATAAGCACCCCCTGAGGAGGAAGTGATGCCTCGACTAGCCACGCCCCCTCGGCCAGGCCACATCCCCACGGACGCGCGACTGGGGGTGATTCTCGCCTTTGTGGCAGTGCCACAGCCTCAGAAGCTGCAAAACTCAACTCTGAGGAGTTTTTAGTCTTCTACATAAGGGGGACAAAAATTCCTTTGTAAGAAGGCCACACCTATGAGGCACTTTCTTCCCCGCGGGGAGGAGCCACAGCCCTGGGCTGACCTGCCCCATGAGAGTTGACCACTGCCTGAGCTTCACCCACGAACCAAGCTGTCTCTTGACCCCTTACTGTAAGCAGTTGACTCTGACCTTGACAGTGGGCCCAAGCCTGAACAGTGAGGGTGATAACTTTGCCTGTCTCTCTCTCTCTCTCTCTCTCTCTCTCTCTCTCTCTCTCTCTCTCTCTCTCTCTCGGATTCCAGAAACCAACCAGAGAGACAGAAGGGCACAAAGAGACAGAGAGAAAACAAGTCTGTGTTGCAGCATGCTGGAATGTGGGTAGACTTCAGGCAGAACTTCCCAGCCAGACCCTGAGCCTAACACAACCTCTTCTGCTTTCTCCCACAGCTCATCACCCTACACCACAACATGGAGACCTAGAGACCCCCTCGTCTGGGGATGAGGGAGAGATTCTGTCAGCAGAAGGGCCCCCCGCCCGAGAACTGGAGCCCAGCCTAGGGGAGGAGGTCACCCCTGACTTCCAGGAGCCTCTGGTGTCCAGTGGGGAGGAAGAGCCTCTGATCTTGGCAGAGAAGCAGGAGTCTCAAAAGACCCATGGCCCTGCCCTTGGGGGCCCCACACTAACCTCAAGGCCTGCCCTGGAGGCTGAGGAGGTGTGGCTGAGCACGGTGGCCGCCCACCCCAGCAGCGTGGAAGCAGGCACTGCTGAGGCAACCCCAGCTGGCCTCACGCCCAAGAGGAAGGGGCGCTTTAAAGTGTTGAATGGTCGCCATTTCCAGCAGCAGGAATCCCAGCAAGGGCTGGAGGTGGGTCTCAAGGCCAATGCCCAGCCCCCTACCCCAGAGGCTGCTGGGAATCATGTGGAGCCTCCCCTGGCCACCGGAGC
Organism: Rhinolophus sinicus; assembly: GCF_036562045.2. NCBI lineage: Eukaryota > Metazoa > Chordata > Mammalia > Chiroptera > Rhinolophidae > Rhinolophus > Rhinolophus sinicus. The sequence continues at coordinate 78,192,858 of NC_133757.1, read as the reverse complement.
TATAGACACCTCAGGGAGTGGCCGGAGCCAAAGCCCCTGGGCCGTACTGACCAATGAGGTGGAAGTGCCTGGAGCTGGTGAGTGGGGTCCAAGGGGGAGATGGGACCTGAGTGGAGACCTGAGGGGCCAGGGGGAGGAGATTCAAAATTCCTGCTGGGTCCCCTGGCCTCACTGAGGCTCAGAAGGCCTCTCTTGGGCCTAAACCCAAGAGACACTCAACAGAAGGACCTGCTGAGATATAATTATAATTACTATTGTTGATATTGTTGCAGGTTCCCCTGGTGGCAGGAGCACCCCAGAGCCCTGGCTGTGGCCCCCAACTATGGCCCCACCCAGCATCCCAGGCCCTAGCAGGGCCCTTGGCCTGGAGCTAAAGGAAGCCAAGGGCCCCAGTGTGAGGCTGGCCACCCCCAACCTTCCCTGGTCCCCCTCAGAAGCCACTGCCCTGGTTCGTAGCCCCTCAGAGGGTCCCAGCACTGCCCCCTGGGAGGCATCCCCCATGGTCCCTTCCCTAGACCTCCCTGTCATGGCCATGCTTCGTGCCCCCAAACTATGGCTCCTACCACACCCTACACCCCTCCCCACCCAGGCCAATGGGGTCAAGGGACACAGTGAGGCCATGGCCGCTGCCCCACCCTCCCCAGCCTTGGAGACTCAGGCTGGTCCCCAGGACTCCATTTATCCAGAGGTGTATTCCTTGCCCCCTTCCTTGGACCTGACAGGACAGGGTGGAGAGGCCATGTTCCTGACATTTAGTGATCATGGAGCAGGAAGTCCTACTGCCTCCTCACAGGTAGCCATGAACACACGAGCTGGAGCCAGTTCTAGCTCCCCCAGGGCAGGCTTTGGAGAAATTGGGGGGACAAGCCCCACTGAGCTCAGCAAAACTGAACACCCCAGATCTAGCCCACAGGCTTCTGTGTATGGGAATGTGGCAGCAGATTTCACCCCCACAGAGATGGCCACTGAGCCCATGGGAGTGAGAGACATCTCGGGGTCTGAGTCCGGGGTCTTTAGCACAGCAGAGAGTCCCACTTCTGGCTCACAGGGCACATGGCCCTCACTGCACAGTGAAGGGCTGGACCTCCGCCCCCATTCTGCACCATTGGGGGACCCCGGAGTCTCCTTGATGCCCAGGGTCACCCTGGAGTCTTGGGCTGCTACAGATGGAGGAGCCATGGTGGGTCCCACAGATTCCACAGATACACTGGACCCCAGTGATGCTGGTGGGATTTGGGAACCTGGATCCCGTGTTATTGAAGGAACTGAACGCCCCATCTTGAGCCCTCAAGTGGCTGTGGATACAAGCATGGTGACATCCCTCATGTCCTTGGACCAGGAGGACAAAGTTGGGGTCCTGGCCATATCCGGCTCCCAACCCCAACCAGAGCCAAAGGACCAGATGGTAACCCAGGGAATGCTGGGAGCCTCGGTCTCTCCACAAGAGGGCGGCCCCCTGAGGGAGCCCACTTTTGCTCCTTGGACACCTGTGGCGGCCAGCATGGATGAGCCTGTGTTAGTGTCCTCGGGGGAGCCTACAGTGCCGTGGGACTCCCTCAGCAACCTGCTGCCTGCCCCCCGGGTCCCGGATGAGTTTGATCTGGAAGTTCTGGCGGGAAATGCCAGTGTGGAGGAGTCAGCAAGTGGAGAGGAGCCCGCCCTGCCAGGGACCCCTGCAAATGGAAGTGCAGAGCAGAGTGAGTTCAAAGCTTGTGGCCTCATCCAGCCTACTGTGGCCAGGGCTTGGAGACCAGGGAGGAAGGGTTGTTCCTGGGGACCTGGGAAGGTTTCTAGCAGGGGATGACGTTGGAGGTAGGTGCTTATCAGGCGAGTTGAATTATGGAAAGGGTGTTCCTGGCAGAGGTACCAGCCTGGGCAAAGGCACAAGGTCAAGTTGATGTATTTTGAGTGACAGCGAATGATGGGGGAATGATGAGGCGCTGGGTAGCATTTAATTTTGGTTCAATCAACAACTCATGTTCATGGCCACACTGAGCCCAGAGAGTGATGTATAATGCTGGGGGCCGGCCTTCATCAATACCCCAGTCAGGGGAAGACAGAGCTGGACACAGACACTTCCCAGGGGGGGCCGATAGAGGAGACATGGCAGGGAGGACTTCCTGGAGAGGTGGGAATTGCAGCTAGAATTCAGTGGGATACATCGTGGGGGACCTCGAGCGCCAGGAAAAATGGACACTGGAATGGGGTGGGAGTGGGGACTATCATCCCCATTTTACAGACAGCAAACTGAGGCTGAGGGAGGAATGTCACTACTGGCTAGTCAGTGACCAAACTTCAGTGAGAGCCCAAGTTTGCATAAGCCTTAGCTGCTCGGGGCCCAGCAGAGTCCAGAAGAAGCCACCACCTTGTTCTCCTGGGACCAGGTCTACCCGCAGCTTACCTGTGGTAAACTCTTTCTTTCTTTTTTTTTTTTTTATTAAATTTATTGGGGTGACAATTGTTAGTAAAATTACATAGATTTCAGGTGTACAATTCTGTATTACATCATCTATAAATCCCATTGTGTGTTCATCACCCATGGTAAACTCTTTCTGTAGGTCCTGCATATTGAGCTGTGTTTTGGTCAAGTGAGCTCTTTATTAAAAAAAAAAAAGAAGAAAAGAAAAGAAAAAAGAAAAAAAAGCAGCAGCTAATTAAAAGATACTTTCTGGGTTGCAAAACACTCTTATTAACACAATTGGTTTTATATTTGCTCCGTTTTTTGAAGGCGAAGTGGAAATAGTGGATGCAGGGTTTCATCTGCCACCTGTGTCCAGGGCTGGATTTCCTTTTCTTAGATGCTCAGCAGGCAGGCAGACCCCAGACAGGATTGCATGTGTTGATAAAGGCTGATGCTCAGCAGCGAAGACCCACATTCTTGGCTTATTCGAGCACTTTAGTGGACTCATCTTGGTTAACCCTTATCACGTCCTTGTGGAACTAGTGCTAGCAGGCCCCTCACTCTAGGATGGGGACACTAAGGCACAGGAAGGTCAAGTGACTTGTGCAGAGTCAGGCAGCTGGGACTGTCAAGGATAAAGTTTGAAACCAGGTCGACAACATAGCCTGTCTTAACCATTAGACTGTACAACACGTATTTCATTGGTGTGGGGGAAAAAATACCTGAGGTCTTGGCAGGGGGTGAACTCACCCTGGAGGGAGCAGAGAAGAGACTGGTGTGGGGGATGGGCAGCGGAAAGGAGCTAGAGAAGGGGGGTCAGAGAAATGGGAGGGAAACCGTGAAGAGGGGTGCGAAGGAAAGTGTATTTGGAAGAGCCCCCAGGGCCATGGCTGGCTCTTTCTTGGACTTTTTTGTAGTCTTGGCTCCAGACTGAAGCCAGTGGCAGCTGGGTTGGAGGGAGGCAGGCAGTGCTGGGGGGAGGGTACCTACCCACCCACAGCTTGAAGCAGAAATGCTAATGAAGCCAAAAATAAGTGTAGCACCAGCAAGCTACTGAGTCACCGCCAGTCCGTGGGCAGGTGTCGGCCGCTTGGGGCACCTGGTGGGGCTCACGCATCCCTGCGTTCCGCAGCCCCACGTGTGTGCACACACATGAGCTGGGGTGCCACCAGGGATAAATACAGCCACAGACCCTTCTGGCCATCCATGGGGGCACAGGCCGCCCCCCCCCCCCCCAGGGACAGGCTTCAGCCCCTGCAGGAAGGCCTTCATTCAATTAGCAAGCAATTATTGAGTGCCCGCTGTGTTCCAGGCCCCATGCTGAGACCAAGTCCTTTGTCCTCTGGAAGCTGACATTCTAGAGCAGCACTCTAGAACTTTCTCTATGATGGAAATGCTCCTATCTAATGCAGTAACAATCAGCCACACGTGGCTATTAAGTCCTTGAAAAGTGGTCAGTGAAACTGAGGAATTGCATTTGTACCTTTATTCCCTTTTAGTAACTTAAACTTAAATAGCTATATATGGCTGCCATGTGGAAGGAATATCAATGCTCTGGGGGGGAGGCACAGACATGTAACAATGATCCTAATAAATAACTAAACGACATTGGAGGTTAGAAAGTGATATGGGCAAAGAGACAAGTGAAACTAAGAGTGGGGAGGAGGGTGCCAGTGTGTGGTTTCCAGTTCTGGAAGGGGTGTCAGAAGGACCTCTCTAGCCAGATGAAATCTGAGCAATCCTGAAGGAGGTGAGGGAGGAGCCATGCAGAGATCTGGGGGAAGAGCTTTCCAGGCAGTGGGAACAGCTCATGCAAAGGGCCTGGGGCAGAACCCTGCCAGCCTGTAGTAAGATTGGCAAGGTCAGTGTGACTAGAGTGGAGTGAGCAAGGGAGAGAGGAGGACAAGGGCAGGGAGATGTTGGGAAGACCAAGGACTTTGACTTTTCCTCTGAAGGCAATGGGGAGCCATGGAGGGACATGACAGGTGTATATAGGCTCCCTCTGGCAGCTACGAGGAAAACAGAGGCCAGGAGACCAGGGAGTTGGTGACAGCTTGTTACCGCCTCAGTTTCTTGTGAGGCGCCAGACGAAGCCAAAACAAATAAATTCCAGGTTACAGGGGCTGGAAGTCTTAAACTGGGCTTCCAGAACCCTGGAGGCCAGTCTTGGCTCTCGTATTGTCGCGCTTTGTGGCTTTGAGGCAGGCCCTTCCCTTCTCTGGGCCTCAGTTCTTGTGTCCGTGCAGTGGAAGTGTTGAACACTCCCCAGATATGGGGGTTCTTTATCTGCCTCTCCCAGGCTCCAGGGTAGAGACCACCCATCCAAAGGCATCTAGACCCCCAAGATGGGGAGGGGAGACCCTCCTGACTCCAGGGAAACCCAGGTGATGGGGGAAGTGGCTGGGGAGGGCTACAGGGACCCACATTCCTGAATGGTCCCTGGGTGCCTGGTCCATGTCAAGCAATGCTTAGACCCCTCAAGAGGCCCAGAATGATATACACAGAACTGGACGTGTATGGACTGGTCAGGACTGGGGGGAGAGAGATGAACTATTTTTATTTCTATTTTGTAGATAAGACAACTGAAATTCAGAGAAGTAATTTGCCCAGGGTCCTCTAGTGAGTGGCAGAGCCAGGGATTGAATAGCCTCTCTGACTCAAGAGCCCACGGTTATACAAGTAACCACTGTAATCCACCACCTCTCCACAATATAACCACTGAGACTGAAAAGAATTGAGCATCAAAAGAATTGAGCCACCACATAAAGGATGTCATGGTTCCCACCCTTACAACCTTGTATCCACTGCTGCGCTCTAAATTGTGAAAAATGCAGTGGCCAGCAGGGCACGTCCAGAACAGAGGGACAAGTCAGGGAGGGCACTTAAACCCATGTTCTAGAAGAAGGTTTCCTAAGAAGCTTTGGGAAGCCCATTCTAGTTCAGTCTGAGGAAGGGCTTTACCACGGACAGGACAGCTCACAGATGCTTTGGGGCAGTTCCTGGAAGGAGTAAGCTCCTGTCACAGGGGCACGTAAGAGGAATTTGGTGACTACCTATTGGGAAGTTATAGAGGGGACCCCACAGAGTGGGGTTGGGCCAGGGGACCTTTAGGATACTGAGGTCTAGATTCCAGGAAGGCAAACCTGGTGGTGTGACTGCTCCCCGCACTGCCTGTCCATTCTGCAGCCCCCTCGGATCCCTGTGAGAACAACCCTTGCCTGCACGGGGGCACCTGTCAAGCCAATGGTACTATGTACGGCTGTAGCTGTGACCAGGGCTTCGCTGGGGAGAACTGTGAAATTGGTGAGTGCCCCGCACTTGGGACCTGAACCTGGATTTGTCTGACTCCAGAGCCTTGGGTTTACCCCATGAGAACTCAGGGTTCACCTGGCTTTAGATGCTCCCTTCTCCACCCCACTCCTTGGATTTGGTAAATCAGCCCCAGCCCCAGCCAGCTTAGCTCTCATCCTGGAGGCTGAGGCTCCATTACTACCGGGCAGGAGTGGGGAGGGAAAGATGAAGGGATGGTAAGGCTCAGCCTCCTTCCAGCCAAGGGCCCCAGGGGATCTCACCCTTTCCTGGGTGGGCAGGGGTATAAGTACCACCACCAGAACTGTCGGATGCCAGCCCCAAAGCCCAACACAAGAAATATGACAGATTATGAAATTATAACAATAAAAATAAGTCCCGTAATTTCTTGAGCTCTGTGCATCATCTCATTGACTTAAGAACCCTCACAACCACACTACTCATTACAGAGTATAACAATAAATATAAATGATATGATTTCTTGAGCTCTTACATTGACTCACAACTACCCTGGAGAAAGTGCCATTGTTATCACCACTTTGCAAAAAGAAAGGAAGTGAGTCTTGAGAGTGGAAGTGACTTGCCCAGCGTCATACATGCCTCAGGCACTGTCTCCACAAGTGTGGTAGGAGAGGAAGTTCACCTGGGTATCTACCTCTGCAAACAGCTTTGTGACTCTGTGCAAGTCCTTGCAAATGCCCTGGGACCCAGATTTCCTAGATTCCACATTCCAAAAAGACCCTCCAGCTTTGGCACTCTGTAGGTCTGTTGGCGAGAGTATAACCTTCATTGTGCTGGAGTCAGGTGGAATGTGCCGCACACGCAGGCCCTCAGCCAGCCCAGTGGCATCTGCTCTCATTAATACTAATTTATGTTAATCATGTGAGGCTCCACCCACTTGACCTCCAGAGTCCTGGGACCATCTGGGCAGAGTGCTGCTGCTGCACTCAGGTTGAGGATGGATGGCAGGATCCTGACCCCATCTTCTGCCTGGTTTCTTGTGGGGACTGGGAGCCAAGGGGAGGCTGACCTCCGAAGCAGCTCCTCTCTCTTCCCTCCAGACATTGACGACTGTGTCTCCAGCCCCTGTGAGAACGGAGGGACGTGCATCGATGAGGTGAACGCCTTTGTCTGCCTTTGCCTCCCCAGCTATGGCGGCAGCCTCTGTGAGAAAGGTGAGTCTCTGCTGAGACCCCAGAAACAAGAGGGGGGTGGGTGCCACGCCACAGGCTTGAGTTCTCCATCTCAGGTTCCATGGCTGTGAATCCAACAGAAGGCAAACTCTTTTTTTAACCTTCACATAATGTAGAATTAACCTTTTTAGACCGTACAATTCAAAGGCATTCAATACATTCCCAGTGTTGTTGCAACCATCACCTCTAGCAAGTTCCAAGACATTTCCATCACCCCAAAAGGAGACCCTGTTCCTATTACTGGTCACTCTTCATTCCCCGCCCCCAGCCCCTGGTAGCCACTAATCTGCTTTCTGTCTCTATGGATTTGCCTGTTCTGGACATTTCATGTCAGTGGGATCACACACTATGTGGTCTTTTGTGTCTGGCTTCTGTCACTCAGCGTCGTGTTTCTGAGGTTCATCCACATTGTAGCGTGTCAGTGCTTTGTTCCTCTTTATCGCTGAATAATATCCCATATGTATTATATTGGATGGACTGCATTTTATCTATCACTTGATAGATATTTGGGTTGTTTTCCCCTTGTGGCTAGTGCAAATATGCTTCAATGAACATTCATGTACAAGTTTTCATTTGGATACCTGTTTTCCATTCTTTTGGGTTTATACCTAGGAGTGGAATGGCTGGGTCATATGGTAATTTTATGTTTAACTTTTTGAGGAACCACGCAACTGTTTTCCTCAGCATCGTTTTACATCCCCATCGGCAGTATATAAGCGTTCCCATTTCTCCACAACCTCACTGACACTTGTTGTTTTCCTGTTTTAAAATTATGGCCATCCTAGTGTGTGTGAAGTGGTATTTCACTGTGGTTTGATTTGCATTTCCTAATGACTAATGATGTTGACAATCTTTTCATGTGCTTCTTGGCCATTTGTATATCTTTTTGGCAGAAATAGCTATTTGAGCCTTTTGCTAGGAGGGAAATTTTAGGCCTTTCTGAGACTATTTCCTGAGTTCCCAGGTCCACACCAAGGGTGTGGCCCCACAGATCAGAGGAGACACCAGAGGGGGGATGAGAGGGGATGGGTGTGATGACCTTCCTGTTGAATCTCTTCCAGCAATGAAGAAAAGAAGTGGAGGAGGGAGGTGAAGTGAAGAAGGAGGGAGGTGGAAAGGGGGGAAAGAGCCTCAGATGGAGGGGGATGGACCCAGGAAGAGGGATGACTTAGCCCCACAGTGACCTTGGATGGGCCCTCTCTGGCGGGCTGGCTGTACTCATGACCAGACCTTCTCCCACTCCTTTCCCACCTCCCAGACACGGAGGGCTGTGACCACGGCTGGCACAAGTTCCAGGGCCACTGCTACCGGTACTTTGCTCATCGGCGGGCGTGGGAGGATGCCGAGAGGGACTGCCGCCGCCGAGCTGGCCACCTGACCAGCATCCACTCACCTGAGGAACACAGCTTCATTAACAGTAGGGACTCTGGGGTGGGCAGGGGTGGCCCTGCAGTCCCTTTGACAGGGCAGTTTCCCAGGATCCTAAAGGTGCACCTTTCTGAAGCTGTGTTCATTAGCGCAAGCACTGACCACTTAGTAATTCCCATGTCTGTTTATGTATTTGTTAATTCATGCATTCTCTTCATTCATTCACTCATCATATATTTACTGAGCACTTGCTCTGTGCCAGGCACTGCTGCAGGCACTGGGACACAGCAGTGAGTGAGATGCACATTGTCCTGTCCTCAGAGAATGACATTGTGAGGGATATAGGCAAACAAGTAAATATCTAATTCAATAATTCTACACTATAATTTAGCTGGTCCTAAGTACACTGATGACATATAAAACCGGGGGATAGAGGGCAATGGGGAAGCATCCGTGATGTGTGGAATAAAATGAGGAAGGAGCTGTGCAGAGTCCTAGGGAAAGAGTGTCTCCTAATTAAGTTCCGCAGTTATTGATTCATTCATTATCCCTCCTGCCGTCTGTGCACCCATCCATTTATTCATGTTTCTCCGCATCCTGTCCCGTTAATTCTTTCCTTTGTTCATTCCCTAGTTCACTCATGTCTTTTTCCTGGCTGTAATCAAACACCCTCCTCCTCCACTTCCTCTGTCCTCCATGACTGACTGGCTCACTGGGTTGCACCACCATGCTGTCCAGAGCCACCTGAAGGCTCTCCTGTCCCTTACTCTCTCATTTCTGCAAAGAACTGACATGTCTTTGTTTATTCCTTTCTCTGGCTATTTGTTTAAGCCACAAATCATGCCAAGGCCAGTGCCTAATTCCAGCCCTTTCTGTGCCCCCAACCCCCGGTGAGAGGGCAACCAGAGTCCCCCCCTGCTGGGGAGTAAGGAAACCTTGCCTCCAGCCTATGCTCAGGCTGAGGAAGGAGCTGGTCCCCCTCCCCACCTGCCTCCCGCTCCTAGGGGGCTCCTCCCCAAGACTGGGGAGGGGCTCTGGGTAGCCCCCTCACTCCCACCTCCATCCCTTTTCCCCTCCAACCCACCTCCAGGCTGGGGAAGGGGCTGGGTCTGCCCTTCGTGGGTCCTCCCACACCCTCCATCCCACCTCCAGCCTGCATCCTAGGCTGGGGGAGGAGTGGGCACCCAGCCCTCATGACCCTCCACCCCCGCAGGCTTTGGGCGAGAAAACACATGGATTGGCCTGAATGACAGGATCGTGGAGAGGGATTTCCAATGGACTGACAACACGGGGCTGGTGAGTGGCAGGAGCCTGGGTCTCTGCCACCAGGCTGCTGACTAAGATCCCACCAAGAACAGAGGAATGTGTGTGAGCCACATGGCTCCATGCCCTGACCTCACTTTACCCTCTTGTATAAATCAGCCGTCAGAGGTCTGGAGTAGGCAAAGGAACTTCAGCGATGCCCCAAATCACCTGACTTTCCGGTCCTGTAGCGGGCCCATCCATCTAGTGACTGAGGCTATAAACCAAGACTGGGCTTGACAACCCCTTTGCTCACTATGGTCCTCCAGCCATGGGCTCTGAGATATTCCCATTTCCCTACATCCCCCTGCTGCTCAGCCTCTGTTATTGCTCACTGGGACCCCTGCAGTAGCCCCCATACTCACACACACAAACACACACACTTGCGACCTGCTTCCTGCCCTTCTACCTGGTGGCCATGGGGACTTTTTAAAATTGAGGTGAAATTTACATAATATAAAATTAATCAACACCTAACGCAGGGACAGCCAGTTAGCTCAGTTGGTTAGAGTGTGGTGCTCTTAACAACGAGGTTGCCAGTTTAATCCCCACATGGGCCAGTGTGAGCTGCGCCCTCCACAACTAGATTGAAACAACTACTTGGCTTGGAGGGGATGAGTCCTGGAAAAACACACTTAAAATAAATAAAAGTTTTTTTAAAAAAAAACCTAAAACAAATATAAAATAATATTGAATGTCAACTATAATTGAAACATAAAAAAATTAAAAGTAAATAAAATAATAAAATTAATCATTTTAAAGTGTATTTAGTTTATTCACAATGTTGTGCAATCACCACCTCTATCTAGTCCCAGAATATTTTCCTCACCCCAAAGGAAACCCTATACATGGGACCTTATAAAAACCATACATCACCAAGCTGACAGAAACATCTTTATAGGGAGAGACACAGAAAGGAAGGACTGAGGCTTCCAAATCAGGAACTGAGGACCCGCTTTCCCAACAGTCATTATAAAATGTATTGTCTTTTACATTCTTTCAAGGACTTTTCTAATAAAATTTTTCAAAAATACAAGAGAAAAAAAATAAATTTTAAAAATAAAAATAAAAAATAAATATATATACAAAAACCATACATCAGATCAAGATTCTCCCTGCTTCAAGTTTTGTCAGACTCCCCATGGTTCTCAAGATAGTGACCCCCCTCCTCCTGCTGTGCAAAACAGTGTGGTAATTCCTCAAAAAGTTAAATATGGACTTAGCACATGACCCAGCAATTCCACATCTGGGTATGTGCCCGAAAGAAGGGAAAGCAGAGACTGAGATACTGGTACACACATGTTCACAGTAGCACTAGTCACAGTTTCCAAAAGGAACAACCCAAATGTCCATCAACAGCTGAATGGAGACACAAAATGTTGTTCAAGCATACAATGAGTACGATGAAAAAATAAATAAAATGAAGCACAGACACACCCTACAATGTGGATGAAACTTGAAAACAGGATGCCTAGTGAAAGAATCCAGACGTAAAAGGACACATATTGTATGATTCCATTGATAGGAAATGTCCAGAACAGGCAAATCCATACAATCAGAAAGTGGATTAGTGGTTGCCAGGGGCTGAGGGAGGGGAGATGGGGAGGGGCTGCTCATGGGGACAGAGTTTCGGTTTGGTGTAATGAAAAAGTTCTGGGAACAAAACAAAAAAAAAAGAAGTTCTGGGAACAGATGGCAGTGATGGTTGCACAACATTGTAGATCTAAATGCCCACGAAGTGGAAACTTAAAAATGGTTAAAATGGTAAATTTTATGTTGTATGTATTTTGCCATAATTGAAAAAATATCCACATCCACTTCTCTACCACAAGGTCTGGCCCCTGACCACCCTCTGGCCACACCTCAATTCCATTGAGCATCTCTAAACATACTGGCCTCTATTCTGTTCCTCAAATGGGACAAGCTCAGTCTTGCCTCTGGGGCTTTGCACTCGCTGTTCCCTCTGCTTGGAACTCTGTTCCCTGCTTGCATCATTCCTATCCTTGAGTCTTCAATTCTTCCGTTGCATCCTCAAGGAAGCCCTCCCGGACTTCCAGGCTGAGGTTACCTTTTGTTCAACTATTTATCTAACAATGAGTGACTCATATTGGAAACAGATTTTCAGGGAGCAAGACAGGAGGCAGAGCACTGCAGCCTCCCAACCAGTGGAGGAGTAACTCAGACTGCAGTGGCAGCTACCTTCAGGGCGGTCAGAACAGTGCCCATTATAGAGATGGAAACACTGAGTCCCTATGAGTCTGAGTGGTCTGGCCAGAGGAACCCCGCAGTGGATAGTGGCAGAGTCTGAGCCAGGACATCAGTCCCCTGAGTATCCCTTGCTCCCCATTCCTGCAGCAATACGAGAACTGGCGAGAGAACCAGCCAGACAATTTCTTCGCCGGCGGGGAGGATTGTGTGGTAATGGTGGCACATGAGAGTGGGCGCTGGAACGACGTTCCCTGCAACTACAACCTCCCTTATGTCTGTAAGAAGGGCACAGGTACGCTGCCATCCTCCCCTCTTTTCCTTCTTTTCAATGTTTTGTTTAAGTCTGTAAATATAAGAGTCAGCCCCACTCAAGAGAGCCTGTTTTTTTCCACCCTTGCCAACTCTGTGCATTCCCAAACTTTTTCTTCTTTATGCATCTAAGTGGTGAAAAAAATGTATCTCAATGTTATTGTAGTTTGCACATCTTCAAGGGTGAGAACAACCAATTGTTCATATGTTGATAAGCTATTTATATGTATTTATTTTCCTATGACCTGTCAGTTCATCTCCTTTGCCTAATTTTCTATCACCTTGTTGGTCTTACTGATTTGTAAGAGCTCTTTATATACTAAGAAAACATTTACATGCATTCTTGTGTCCACCTTGCTCTTATACTTCTGTTTAAGAGTATAAATTCTTCCATTTCTTTGCCAATTCTCATGTCCTTTCTTCGTTTCCTTTGCTCAGATTGTTCTTGCTTCCCATCTCTTTCGTTCCCATCATGCATAAGAATTAGGGGGTGGGATGTGTCCAAGAGGTTCCTGCTCATAAGGGGCTCCTGGTCTGGGTGGAGGAGACAGACACAGCCCCTCCAGCCCTGTGAGGTCACAGCTGGGCAAAGGACGGGACCTGGACAGGTGTGTCATTCCCAAGAGAGGACGTCAGTTCAGCCCCTTGGTGGCCACTTCCTTAACTGGGATTTCCTCTATCCTCAGTGCTGTGTGGTCCCCCTCCAGCAGTGGAGAACGCTTCACCCATCGGTGCCCACAAGGCCAAGTATAATGTCCATGCTACTGTACGCTACCAGTGTGATGAAGGATTTGCCCAACACCATGTGGCCATCATCCGGTGCCAGAGCAATGGCAAGTGGGACCGGCCCCAAATTGTCTGCACCAAACGTAAGTCGCTATCCCCAGATACCCCAACACAAGTTTCTAGCTATTTGTAGTCTCTGATGAAAACATTTTATGACTATATATACGTTGATCTGTCTGAATGTCTGCCGAATGATGCAGCCTGGCAGATAAGTGAGAACTTACCAGCCTGCCTGTTGTTTCCTCCATGTCCCCTCCCCACCGAGGAGGCCCACTGCATCAGGCCACCTGCCTCTCATCACCTTTTGCCATTTCCCTGTTATCCTTCACTTCCCTGCAGTCAGACGGTCCCATCGGATGCGGCGACACCATCACCACCACCAACACCACCACCAGCGTCGCCACCACAAATCACGTAAGGAGCGCAGAAAACACAAGAAACACCCAGCAGAGGACTGGGAGAAAGAGGAAGGGAATTTCTGCTGAAGAGCCAGGCAAAACAAAGCACAATCCCCTTCCCGCATCTCCTCTGGAGTCTTCACCTGGGGAGACAGAGCCCAGAGAGAAACAAGAGGGTCTGGAAGCCCCTGAACCCCAAAACACATTCCCCCACCACATAATCCTTTGTAAAAAGCTCCTCCCTCCTCTTTCTTACATACACAGGTCCTCTTGGCAGGTGTAGCCATGTGTCTGAAAATCCAGTTCTAGCCAGGCTGGAATCTGGGAGCATCTCCCGCTGGAGGGAAGCACAATCAGCAAAGATTACTCTTTGCTGCACTAGTTTAGTCTTTTGTTGGCAAGGCTGACTGACAGTTGTTTAAATAAGGCTTCGATGAGGGTACAGAGTGTATGTTTGGATTCACACTAAGGAATTGATTTTCACACTAGAAATTTAAGCTTCGTAAACTGTCAGGTGTCCTAAACACAGCCTGAAGCCTTTAGTGAAGGTCACTGGCTTTGGGAGTAGAAAACGACATGGAAGCACACTGGTTGAACTTGACGACTGCTCTTCCTTTACCCTGGACTTCAGCCCAAGTCCAGTCGTTGGTCTTGGTGGATAAACCGTGTTAAACTCCTATGTACTGAATTTTAGGAATGTTTTTAGAATAATCTTCTGTGCCCTCAGAGTTAGGGATCAGAATAGTCAGAGTAACAATGTGGGCAATAGAGGGAAAGTGTGTTGCTTACCCTCCCAGGTATAGTCCCAGTGCTGAGATTTGGTGGTTCTGCATGTGTGGTGAATCACATGCGTGCACACACACACACACACACACACACACACACACAGACACACACACACACAGATGAGAGGATATTTAGGGCTTGACAAGCCCAGATTTCTTCCCCCCCCCATCTCTCAGGGAGACAAAGAACCTCCTTTCTGGACTGAGGAGGTGCCAAGTTGTCTAGCTCAGTGCCCCTACCTATCCCTCAAGCAGACATTGGTAGTGCACTGCCCTGCTCCATTCCTGTCTCCATCCACTGCCTGAGAGACTAGAAATGCTTAAAAACTGAAGTAGTGACATCTATCTGCAGTCATGTTATAGAAAGATGCACAGTGTTAAAACCGAAACACACACACACATTTTCTCTCATAGTTTTTTTCTTTTCTAACTTTTTAAGTAGGAAAGAACTCACTAGGCCTTATTTCCCCAAATCTGCAACCTATAAAAGGACTTTCCAAGCTGAAGGCCAAGATCCAGCTCCCTGATATCTGGGAGGAAAGTTCCACAGCTTTTCCTCCATGTTTTGTCTACTCTCAGCTCCTCCAGTCTGGGTAAAATCTGTGGACTGGTGTTAAAAACCACAGTGGAGAATGGCACTTTACAGGGGGAAAAAAAGGTCCATCTAAGTGTCCACTAGAAAAAGGAACATGTTGACTGAGCCTATGTCCCTCCTGAGAAGTAATAATTATAGTTGACAACTTTGGAGTAGGTACCATGCTAAGAACTTATTCACTATCTCCTTGAATTTTCTCAACAACCTAGTGACTTAGGAGCCATTATATTCTCATTTTACACATGACAAAATTAAGGCTCAGACAAAAGAAAGGCATAGCCAAGAAAGAAGTAAGGGTTTAGTCCTGCCTCCATCTTATACGAAGCACTATTCTCTACTTTGGAGAAGAGATCAAAACATAATTGCACTTCTCCTACACATACAGGCAGATTTAGGAAAAGATTGAGAAGTGCAAACTAGACCCTCATCTTTGACCATGGTCTTTAGTTTTCCCTGCTGTAGACATTATCCATTGAGAAAGCCCAGGGAAATAGGTTTGCCTTCTTGCTTTGATAATTCTTCTTGGTTTAAAATATATGATAACAACACATCTTCAGTCTTTCATGTCACAAAAGAATTTTCCTTTGTTGAGGAGCTGGAGATGCAATTTTGGGGGGGGGGGTCTTAGTTTATGCTCCCTGCCCTTGGCCCCCTCAGTCCCTTGCCCTGCCCCCACCCCAGCTCCATGGTGGAAGGGGCCTCTGGTCTTTTCTAAAGTGGGTGGTTTGTCTTTTGGTCTTTCCCTTTGGGATGTGTGTGTGTGTTTGTGTGTTTGCGTGTGCCGTGTGTGGCATGTGTGTGAGTGTGTGTGTGAACAGCTTTGGGTTCCACTAGTTTTGCTGTGAGCTGCAGTGTTCTGTGGGTCTGTGGTATCTGACACTGTGGACTAATGTACTTCTTGGACATTTTAATAAAATTTTTTAACAGTTCAATATGACTGTTGCTTCCTGACACATTCCTTCATTCATTCAGCAAATACTTACTGAGCAGCTATTATGAGCTGCACACTGTGCTGGATGTTGGGGAGATAGTGGTGAACAGGATAAACATGGTCCCTCATCAGCAGTCAGGGAAGGCTTCCTAGAGGAGGTGGATGGGATCTAAAGGAGGAGTTGCATTAACTAGATGAGGAAGAAAATAGAGTTTCAGGTAGAGGGAAGAGCAAAGGCAAAAATCCTCTTGCAGAAGGGGACATGGCTCATTTGAGAAACAGCGAGGAGACCATAGTTGCTGGAGCAGAGTGACAGAGATAGAGAGTGGAAGAAGATGAGGGGAGAGAGGCAGAGAATGGACCACTTAGGGCCATATGGGCTGTAGTGAGGAGTTGGGGCTTTATTTTAAAAGTAAGAGTGTCAACAAACACGATAAGCAAGGTCAGAAGTCAAAGCCAAACTTAGAAACAATTTTTCAAATAGAGATAAAAGAAACTTCTTGCTTTAATATGTAAAGAGCTCCTACAAATCAATAGGAAAAAAAGACTAATAATGCAATGGCCAAATGTGCAAAGGATATGAACAAAATGTTCACAGAAAAGGAAATACAGATGGCTCTTAAACTACAACATGCTAAACAAAATAATACACATTTTGCATGAACCCCAAGATAAACAAAAGGCATATTTTAAAAAAGGGAGTAAACAAATATAACAAGAAAGGAAGGCTTGCATAGATCAATGATAACAATATATATGAGAATGGTTTATTTATTTATTTATTTATTTATTTTTTAAGATTTTACTGGGGAAGGGGAACAGGACTTTATTGGGGAACAGTGTGTACTTCCAGGACTTTTATCCAAGTCAAGTTGTTGTCCTTTCAATCTTAGTTGTGGAGGGTGCCGTTAAGCTTCAAGTTGTTGTCCTTTCAGTCTTAGTTGTGGAGGGCACAGCTCAGCTCCAGGTCCAGTTGCTGTTGCTAGTTGCAGGGGTACAGCCCACCATCCTTTGTGGGAGTCGAGGAATTGAACTGGCAACCTTGTGGTTGAGAACCCACCCTCCAATCAACTGAGCCATCCGGGAGGCAGCTCAGCTCAAGGGGCTATGTTCAATTTTAGTTGCAGGGGGCGGAGCCCACCATCCCTTGCGGGACTCGAGGATTTGAACTGAACCTTGTGGTTGAGAGCCTACTGGCCCATGTGGGAATTGAACCGGCAGCCTTCGGAGTTAGGAGCATGGAGTTCTAACCGCCTGAGCCACCGGGCCAGCCCCCAGTTTACGATTTTTTTTTAAAAGTTTTTATTGGGGAATATTAGGGAAGAGTGTGTTTTTCTAGGACCCATCAGCTCCAAGTCAAGTCGTTGTTTTCAATCTAGTTGTGGATGGCACAGCTCATTGGCCCATGTGGGAATAGAACCGGTGACGTTGGTGTTATGAGCACTGTGCTGTAACCAACTAAGCCAACCGGCTGCCCCATAGAATGGTTTATGATTTATTCAACCACCTGTACCTAAGGTCAAAGAGGAGGATGTTTAGCTTCACACATAACAAGAGAACTGCAAGTGACAACTACAGTGAGATACCATTTTCACCTATCACACTGGCTAAGGTAAAATTGAACACAGTGCTGGTGAGGATTTGTGGAAACAGGAAGTATATCTATTACTGGTGGGCAATCAAATGGCCCCTCTAAGAGGTGGTGATCACTATCAAAATAGCAAGTTTTGACCCCTTGATCAACCAACTCCTGAAAGCATCCTCCAGTTATACTTGCACTTGGATGAGATGATGTGGGTACTTATTACTAACAGCAAAATGTGGGAAATTATCTAAATGTCCACCATTAGGAGACTGGCTACAAAACTTATGGTACACCCAAACAATGAAAACTCTGCCAACCTTGAAAAGAATGTGTTTGGGGCTGGGTGGGAATCTTTATATGCTGACAGAAACTACCTCAAAAATATATTATTAAATAAATGGAGAGTTGCTTTTAAAGTACATATGGTACACAAATGTTCATAGCAGCACTATTCACAATTGCCAAAAGGTGAAAAAACCCAACGTCCATCAACTGATACATGAGTAAACAAAATGTGATATATACAAACCATGGGATAGTGTTCATCCATAAAAAGGAACGAAGCACTGACACACGCTACAACATGGATGAACCTCAAAAACATGTTGAGTGAAAGAAGTCAGACACAAAAGGACATATATTGTATGAGTCCATTTATATGCAATATCGAGAATAGGCAAACCCATAGAGAGAGACATTAGATTAGGATTTCTGAGGGCAGTAGGGGGAGGGAAGAATGAGGAGCAATTGCTTAATGGGGGTACGGGGGTTTTCTTCTGGGGTGATGAACATGTCTTGGAACCAGAAAGAGGTGATGGTTGCACAACACTGTGAATGTGCTAAATGCCACTGGATTGAACACTTTAAATATTTACAATGGTGAATTTTATGTTATATGAATTTTACAATATAAGAGAGTATATGTTGCCCACTATCATCCATGTCAAAGTGGGGAAAATATATATGTATGTTTGCTTGAATGAACATAAAACATCTCTGCAAGGACATGTAAGAAACTGGATGTCTCTAGGAAGTGAACTGGGTGGTA
This sequence comes from Rhinolophus sinicus, assembly GCF_036562045.2. Lineage (NCBI taxonomy): Eukaryota > Metazoa > Chordata > Mammalia > Chiroptera > Rhinolophidae > Rhinolophus > Rhinolophus sinicus. Next base: position 78,174,640 of record NC_133757.1, on the reverse strand, counting down.
GAAGACAGGAGAGAGAGAGAGATGTTTTTCTGAATACTTGGCTTCAGAAAGGGTGCCATCCAGGTTGCCAGCCTATGGCTCTCCACCCGGTGGACCCTAGAGACATCCACTCCAGCAATAAAGTGACCCCAGCAGAAGGAAGGTTCCCTCAGCCCAATCATCAACCAAAATCCCAGGGAATGAATCTCATTGGTATGCATGTGTCCATGTCCATCCCTGGACCAATCAGGGTTGCCCAGGGAGATGGGCCACAGCACTCATTGGCTGAGCTGGAATGGGGTGGAGTCAGCCCCTCCAAATCTCATTGAATTAGAGAAGGGAAAGTTACATACTCATGGGAAACCAAGGAGCTGGAGCCCTGGAAGGGAGAAAGGATGCCAGCAGGGAAAAGGTGGGATGAAAAGAAATCCCATGCACTCATCTCTGGAAACATGGCCCTCCCCACTCCCCTACTGGAGGAGGCTAAGGGCCAGCTGGAACCCAAGGCAGTCTAACCAAGGAGCTGGACCCCATCTTCAGAGGAACATTTTGCATCTGGGAGCTCCACCAAGTCTAATATTGAAGGGAGAGCAGTTACATTGATCATCCCACTTCTACAGCCAAATCAGACCTTTACACTTTTTTCTCTTCTCCCTTTGTTCTTATCCCAGAACAAAGGGCCTGGGAAACTTTCAATGCTCCACAGCCCACAACCTCCCCACCCCACTCCCACCTACACTGCAGAAAATTTTGCAATGTATCTGCCTTCCTGGAGCAGGAGCTCCCCACCCAGTTTCACACTTCGTGCCCTGGAGTATTAAGAAGAACCACTGGGTTTGTTGATGACCCAACCAGGACTGGGCCGAGAAGGATCAGACCCACAGAGGTGGCTCAAAGGAGAGAGCAGGGGAAGGATAAGGGAAGGGAGAGAAGATACTGAGGAGTGGGGTGTGGTCCTGAGGAATAAGGGGAGCGCTTCCTGACTGAATCATCACCAAGTACCCCCAGCTTGGAAACATTCTGTCCATCAAAATGCATCTGAAATAATGATCCATTGGGTGCTTCATTTTCTCATTCATCAAAAAAACAAAACAAAGATTTATTGAGCCCCTGCTCTATGCTTCGCACTCACTAGGACCTCAGAACAGTCCCTGTACAGAGCAGGAAACAGGCTCAGCGTTTTTGCCACTGAGTCACAGGCAGGATTCGAACCCAAGCCAACCTGGTTCCCAAACCCACAGATGAGTTTCCTTGAGATGGATGGGACAGTAAAGAGAACTTCAGGAGGGACTCAGTGCTACTCCAAGCAAGACCTTGGAACTGGGTCTTCCCACGGCTGTGTGGCTCTCAACACTGGGGAGTTTGACTGGGTCGTAACTCCTTAAGACTCTCCCTTTAAAACCTGGAACTCAGAGTGGATTTTGAGGTTTAATAACATTCCGTCTCTCCTGGATCGCTAAGGAGAGAAATGTGGCAGGGGCCATTAGGGACGGAGAAAAGAGCTCAGTTAGAAAGGGGGTTGGGTCTCAGAGGAAAAGGGAAGCCCAGTGCTTGCACAGCTCAAAGGGCCAAGGCACACCAGTGCCTCAGTTTGCTCATCTGTTATAGCAGCAATGAAAACACCTGTGTGTCACAAGGGTGTCTCATGCACAGCTGCTGTCTGGGATATAGTTAGCGTGCAAACGGAGGGTGTCCAGCAGCTCCAGCAGTCCAGCCCCGTCTGGGTATACTGCCTGAGGCTGAGCCCACCTGGTTAAGGGGCAGCCATTAAGTCCCATGGGGCACAGTTCCTGTCCATGATGAGAAGTTCCTGAGAGCTGGAGGGTCTGTTGTCATGGGGAAGACCTTAACAGTCTCTATGGTGACAGCTTGGTGAGCAGGCCCCTGCGGACAAGGGAAAGCCTTGGAAGACAGGTGTTCTGTTACCTCAGACTCCACAATTTGGTCTCCATAGCAATAGCTGTGGAGTCCAAGCTGCCTGGGAGTGGAGCTTGGAGTGTGGCAAGGAGCTGGGGTGGCCCTGAGAAAAGGGCAGCCTGTTTCCATGGTGAGAGCTGGAGAACTGAATGTTGGTTCATTCCCGGGACAGTTGGAGGAAGGGTGGTCTCCATGGCTGTTCTGTTCGTCAGGGTGGGGACAGCAGAAGTGGAGTTGAAAGTCTCTGGGGTGGGGGCCAATGAGATGGGGAACATGTGGTATCCATGGTTACAGAGGAGGGAGGTACTATCTCCATGGGTGTGACTGATGAGAGAAGGGCTGTGTGACTCTAGGTGACAGGTAGAAGCTGGGCTGGTCACCTTGGTGACAATGGAAAGTGGGGCGGCTTGCCACTATAGCGAGTAACATGGATCTTATGAGTCTCCGGGCCTGGGGGATGGTCTCTTTGGTGACAGCCAGGAAAAAGGACATTAGGTGGGGGCGGACTTGCTCCCCCCAGAGAGATACCTGAGGGGTGGGGCACGGCCCCCAGTCTTGCAAGCCAGTTGGGGCATGTCAATCTGTCTTAGCAGTGACAAAGGGATCTCTCCTGAAATTAGAGAGGTGAAGATGTTCTCCATGGTGACCTGGGGACTTGGCCTGTTACTACGGAAACTTCAGGGGACTCTCGGGGCAGGAAGGAAAGATGGGAGTGTCCAATCTCCAGGTCATCGTGCGGGAGAGGACAGGAGCCCACAGTATCCAAGTGACTATGGGAGCGTGGTCACCTGTCGAACTTTGTGGCTTCTGGTTTCTCTACAGGTGATGGGAGAAAGGTTCAATGTCTAGGTGATCGTTATGTCTTCAGTCTCCAGGGAGATGCAGAGGGCATGTGGCCAGTCTCCAGATAATCCCTGGGGTCCAGCCTCCAGGCGACCACGGGGGTAGTTCCGTAGGCGTCCAGATGACGTCGGGAGGCATAGCCAGTCTTCAGGAGACCTCGGGGTCTGCTAGCCGCCAGGGGTCTTCAGAGGGTGTGCCCCCCCCCCCGCCCGTCTCCAAGAGAGTGGGGGAAGAGGGGAAATCCACTATCCAAGAAAAGTGGGGCTAGGTTGGTGTCCAGGAAGCTCCCGGGAACTTGTCTCCCGGGATTGGCCAGTCTCTGGGGCCCTCCGGGGGCGTGATCAGTGTTCAAGGACCGCAGGAGGCAGCAGGGGAGGTGGTCCGTCTCCAGGGGACAGCAGGGCACTCGGCCAGCCGCCAAGCGCCAAAGCCGTCGGTGCCCTGGGCCTAGACGCGCAGCGGGGTCCAGGCGGCGGGGTCGCGCGCACCTCCAGCCCAGCCACCACCTCCCGCCCAGCCCCAGCCCCAGCCGCCAGGTGCGGGGTCGGGTGCACCAGGCGCTCGGTAGCAGTAGACTCCGAAGAGGCGGCGTGTGGCGTCGGGGAAGCCGAGGCTGCGCACACCGGGCCGGCTGCCGCCGCAGCGCGCGCGCGGGTTCACGATGGGGTAGCGCGCACTCCCGTCGGCCAGCCAGCCCGCGGTGCAGCGGTCCAGCAGCTGCAGCTTCCACGCGGCGAACAGCTGCCCCACTTTGGCCACGGCCGCGCCGCGCGCCGCGCAAGCGCGCGCTGCTCCAGAAAAGGGCACGGGCCGCAGCGGCTTCAGGAAGAACACGCGCCCTACGGGGAGTAGGGGGAGTGGTTAGGGCCGCTCCGGGAACCTGGCCTCCTCAGTATTTAGGATGCCTCCCAGTCCCCGGAGCCTCAGGATTCAGGAACACCCCCTCCCCTGCAGCTCAGGACCCCAGTCTCGGCCTGGGCAGCATTGATTGGCACGCCGAGGCGGTCTGGGAGAAGAGATCTCCAGGTCTGGCCCACTGAGAGCCGGTGTGGGTGTGGGTAGGAAGGGCGGGTAGGAAGGAACTGAGCCGGGGGTGAGGGGGAAAGAGACTGAGAGGGAGGGCTATCCCAGAGAGGCCGGTCAGGGAGAGGGGCCCTCTTCCCAGGGGCGGGCCTACGCACCCGGGAGGTTGGACGTGAAACAGAAGGCGTCGTAGCGTTCCTCGGCGTTATGGCGGTAGCCGTAGTTGCGTACGCCCCCGGAGGCACCTCCGCCTACCCCGCTGCTCCCAGCCTTGCCCCGGCCGCCGCAGGGCTCACGGGGCTGGCTGACTGGGTACTGCACCGAGCCGTCGCGCAGCCAGCCCGCGTTGCACCAGTCCAGGCCGTCGCGCCAGGCCGCATGCAGCTGCTCCGCCGATGCCAGGATGCCGTCCTGCTCAGCGCAAGCGCGCTGCGCCTCTGTGAAGGTCAGCTTATAGCGGCCTCCACGGGGGTGGTAAGGGAACACCACGCCTGAGAGAACACACGGGAGTCAGCTCAGGTCCCCCAGCGAACCCCCACCCACCTGACATCTGGAGTGCAGTGTGACTCTTCAACCTAGATATTCCAGTCCATCCTTCACTCTGGTCTGAGACCTGACTATTCCTTTTTCCAGCTCACACCCCTCTTGACTCCCTTTAACTTAAGCTTAGTTCATTTGACCCTCCTACTTAATATACTTAACTTGTCCCTCATCTGACTCACAATCAGTTCGGCTCACAAGTGTTCTGTGTATCTGTGTTTGAAGGGCAGACCTTGGGGGTGAGTTGGGTACTCTCAACAGATGGAGGAAGGAGGTGAACAGGGCCAAGGAGAAGACCTGGGGTTCAAGTCCTGGCTCTACTACTTACTAGTATGTGCCCTGGGCAAGGCTCTAACCTCTCTGAGCCAGTTGTATCACCCTAGGGTTTTAGGGAAAATTAAATGAAAGACTCCAGAGAGCTCTTCAACCAAATACCTTGCACATAGAAAATGCCCAATAAAGGAGAGCTGCTGCTATTATTGTTGATTGTTGCTATTTGCTATCATTGGGAAGTTCAGCAAGTAAAGGCCCTAAAATCTCTCCTAGCATCTTCTAAATGACTGAAGGAGGCAAATGAGGTGGGAGGAAATTCTTCAGATAGAAACCCCACCTCCCAGCTCCAGTCAGCCAATCAGAGCATCCTCTCTCCCAGCCACAGTAAGGGGCTCACAGATAGGCACATGACTCAAAGCTGGGCCAATGAGGGACAACTCTGGGACTCTAGATAGCACTCCTAGGAAATCAGTTGCTAAGCTGGGAGGGTGGAAGCCTAGCACAAATATTTGGTTTCATCAGGAGGAACTTGCCAGAGGAAAGCCCATACAGGGAAGCAGAGCAGAGGGAGAGATTCCTGACATGGTGTGAGTGCCTGGATCTCACTGTGCCTGAATTCCTCGCCAGGGTTTCCCAACATCCTCACTATTGACATTTTGGACTGGATCATTCTTTGCTGTGGGGGACTGTCCTGTACTTTGTGGTATATTTTGCAGCATCCCTGGCCTCTACCCACCAGATGCCACGAACAGTCATCTTCTAGACATTGCAATATGCCTGGATAGCAAAAGTCACCTTGAAGCAGAACCTACCCCACCAAGCCTCTAAATTCTTTCAGGCGAACAATTTGGTTTCTGTCCCTTGCAATACTCTCCCTTCTCCTCCCTTAGAAAAGCATCTCATCCTGCCCACAGACTGGTCACCTTCCAGGTCCAGCTTGACCATGCCAGTGTCATCCTCCAGCTCATTGGTGACCTCACATTCATAGCGCCCATAGTCCTGTAGCGTGACGTTTCGGAGAACCAAGGAGGCGTCCCCGGGACCATCACCCTGCAGCTCAGCCCGCCCTCGGTAGCTGCCAAACGCCCGGTGCTGGGGGCCCAGCGCCACGAAGACATCGGTAAAGGCCAGCGGGTCCACCACCTTGGTCCACTTGAGGCGGACGCCGTCGTGGCTGTGGGTGGCTGCCTCGTAGTGGTAACGGCAGGGCAAGACGATGGTGCCACCCCGGTGGCTGACCACCTGCCCGGGCGCCGTCTGCACCACCACCGAGCCTGACTCGCCCTCTGTGGGCGACCAAAGAGGGTTCAGAAGAGGTCCTAGGGGCAGGGCAGGGAACCCAGGGAGGGGAACCCTGGGAGAGGGATGTGGTTAGAAAACTTGGGTGGGGGTCAGGAAATCAGATGGGTAAAGGGGCTAAGAGAGAAGACGGGAGGGGAAGGAGATGGGGGCACTGTGGTCATCAGGAATGCCCAACGCCCAACCCTTCCCCCCATGCACCTGGGCATCACACTTGGCCACAGCTCCTAACTCACCGAGCACGTGCACGACCTTCTTTCGGCCACGCTGCGCCGCTGTGGGGGCCGCGAGCAGTAGGACTCCCCAGGCCGCGGCCCAGAGCGCGCCGGGACCGAGGGCCGCCCGAGCCCATACCTGGGGGCACCGGGCGCTCAGTCCAACCTCCTGGCCTTTGCCTTTCAGAGGACTAGCCCCTAGGCCTTCCTTCTCCGCGGCGAGGACTTCTCACGTGCCCAGGCCTCCTCCGTGGCTAGGCTCCCAAGGGACTCCCCCCAAAAGGCTGGCAGACCCCGCCTCCCCTTTCCTCTCCTGGGACCTTACACCTGCGCTCCTGAGCAGAGCCGACGCCCCTGGACTCACCGTCACTCAGTCCTGAGCGGCAACCCGCCTGATCCCCTACACTAACGACTCGGAGCCCCGCCCCCTTCTTTCTCTGGCCCAGGCCCGGGAAGGGGAGAGGGGGGAGGAGCTGGAGTAGCGGCAGCGACAAGGTTATCCTTGCGCCAGGAGACTGCAGCAAACCGGGGCGGGGGGGAAGGGGAGGGGGGGGGGGTAGAGAGAGGGAGAGAAACAGAGAGGGAGAGCACAGGGAAAGAGAAAAGCAGGGAGAGATGGACACAGAGAGGGAGAGACAGGAGAGAGGGAGAAAGAGAAGAGGAAGGAAAGACGGAGACAGAGATGCAGTGAGAGAGACAGAGACTGAAAAGGAGAGAGGAGAGAGAGAAGAGGGAGACATGGGGGTAGGGAGAAACAGAGAGACTCAGAGGAGAGAAAGGGACCAGGAAAAAAAGAGGGAGAGAAAAGAACGGAGACAGAGAGGAGAGCCAGAGAGTTAGTGAAAGAGGGTGATAGACGGAGAGGAGATGGGAGAGACGGAGCAGGAGAGAGACACGCAGGGCCGCGGAAACAGAGACAGAATCCAGAGAGGGGCCTATTGGGCCCCGCGCTGCGGCCCCACTCACCATTCTGCCCATACGGCCCTCGCCGAGTGGTCCCTACGCGCTGGGACTGCGCTCCCGGCACACCCGGGAAGGACTGGACCGGTCCCTGCGGGCGGCGCAATCCCGGCGTCTGCCTGCAAGGGGAGGAGGGAGGCGGACAAGGTGGGGGGGGCGTTAAAGGGAACGCGGAGGCACACACTCCACGAAGAGGAAACCCAGGCGCGGCGCCGGCATTGAAAGTAACGCGCTGACACTGCGTGGCAGGACCGGGTCCCGGCCTCTGCTGGCTGACCGTAGGCTTGCGAAGGAAACTCTCTGGGCTTCAGTGTAACCGTCTTTAAAATGGGGGAGAGGGGCTTAATGGAGTCTTTCAGTTAGGATGCCCTGCGTGGGTAGGGGACTGAGTAACCTGGAAAAAGGGCTTGGCCTGTAGATCTGTTTTCCGTTTGTCAACTGGATAACCATCGCAGGGACCTGGGCTCTGGTACCAAAAAGGTACTCACTCTGTGTGATGGGGACACCACAAGTCACCCACTTAGGCAGCAACGGATCCAAATCCAACCCTGTGTCTCACTCGCTGTGGGACCTTGGAAGAGAGCTTGGTCTCTCTGAGCCTCAGTTTCCAGCTCTGGGAAATGGAGTGCTAATTCTTTGTGGAAGATCCAATGGCTAGACATACAATAGGTGCAGAGTAAGTATTGGTAGGCATGTGGAGCAGGGGAGTCTGATCAAGCCCCTGACTCCACTCTGAGCCCATCACCCCTGAACCTGGCTCTTCAGGGGAGTCTGATCAAGCCCCTGACTCCACTCTGAGCCCATCACCCCTGAACCTGGCTCTTCATCCAGGCTCAATAATCAAACCAGGAAATAATGAGCCCTTGGCTGCCTCCCCCTGCTGTTTCCCCAAAATATGAGCCAACTATACAGCAGAGGCAGGGTTATGGGCTCTGTGGTAGAATTGACTGCAGCTCAGTTCCTAGCTTGGCTGCATCCAGGAGGTGTAACCTTGGATCAGGACCTTCACCTCCTGCAGGCTCAGTTTCTCCATCTGGAATATGGGGTGAGATCCAGCATACAGCATGTGAAGTTAGCCCTTGGCGTGGTATACAGTGCTTAATAACTGTTCCACACTATTAATTATTATAATTTATCGGCAGAGTTAGGACGTTGGACTCCTCCTGATTGTGACTTCAGGCAGGTTCTGGTTCTCTCTGAGCCTCAGTTTTCCCCATCTAGAAGATGGAGCTATGCATACCAACTAGAGGCAGAGTTCTGCTGTCTGGCACCTCTAGTTCCTGACCTCCTGACAGTCACGCTGGCAGTGATGGGTGGGCTTTCGTGGGGTCTGAGAAGTGAGTCCCTCACCCCTGCCCCCTGAAACACTCAAGCAGCAACATTTTAGGCATCAAATGGGCTTTTACTAAAAGGATTCATGGGGGTAATGGGTAAATTCTGGGAGGGAGTAGAAGAATCCATGAGGGTTGGGGATTGGTGACAGCTGAGCATGGCTGTGGCCCCCTCTGTGCCAGAACACCTGGCCCTTGGGTCTCCCATCCCACCAACTGGCCTTGAAACCATCACAGCCAGGACCAAAGAAACCAGGGATATACCTCCTGCCTCTAAAAATCCCAACCCACCCTTTGGGAGGCAGGGCCGGCTGGGTGTGTAAATGGAGTCCTGGGGAGTCCCACAGCCCCCTCAGTGCTGCTTTTCGTGGAGGGCTGGGGGGCTGGGGGGCAGGCGCAGGAAGAAGGAGGGCCACAGCAGGCAGCGGCAGGCCAGCAGGTGGGGGCCCAGTGCATACAGCAGGTTGCATATGAAGAAGCAGGTCCAGGCATCCTCGGGCACACGGTAGGTGAAGGGTGTGCGCAGGTGCGTGGAGGCACCCATGTGTGAGAACTGCGCCTGGTGGCCACACAGGGAGGTTGGATGTCAGGCGCTGGGAGAGAACCAGTCCTGGCATCACCAACATCTCACCCTGGAGAGCCCAGAGGGTCCCCGTCCCCATCTCGCTGGCTCTGCTGACCTACTTGTCTCCCCTTTCCAGTCCCTCTGTCTAAATATCCCTGTCCCTACATGTCCTGTCTGTCCTTGTACATCTGTCTGTGAGCCTCTCCCCAGCTGCCTTACCAGAACCATTTTCACTTCCTCTACTGGGCCCTGCAGTCCATCTCTCTGACCTGGATCCAGCTCTTCCCCTCTCCCTCCCTTCCCACCCCCGTGCAGCTGCCCTTAACACAAATCCTGTCAGTTCTAGCCCATAGAACTGCCCTGACCTGGACCCGGCCTTTATTATATTCCCATCAGGAACCCAGAAACAGGCCCCCAGCTCTGACCGGGGCCTCCACTGCTCAAACACCTCCCTGGCTCCCCTTCTTTCTCCATACAAGCCCTGAAGCTGAGAGTTTAAAGCCCTCATCATCTAGCTGCCAATTTCTCTTGCCTCTCCCTTTACCCTTGTTATGGCTCTGCTAAATCGCTGTCCCACTCTGTGCCTTTCCTTATGATGTTCCCATTCCTGGAATGCCCTTCCTTACATATATGTCCAAGTCCAGTTCTTATGATCCCCTCTTCTAAGAAATCTGTCCCCTCTGGAGTCCCTCTCAGTTTCTGTCCCTCCCTTTCTTCAGTTCTGACCCCTGGGGTTGGAGGGTGTCTGTGTCTGGCTCTTTATCCCCAGGCTAGGGAATCCTAGGGCACTGAACTGTGGCTGGGGTCTCTCAGGGGCCCAGTGTAACTCTGCCCAGGACAAACACAAAAGCAATTGATGGGGAGGCACAAACTTTCTTCCTTATGCACCTGCCCCTATCCCCCCACCCCTGTCCCACCTCACCTGGCCGATGGCTCCAGCAAACACCAAGGCCCAGTCAGGCAGCCAGGAACAGCCAGGGAACATGAGGGCATAGGTAGCCAGGCCGTAGAAAGGCAGTACGTAGAACATGTACACCAGCATCTGGGGACACACAGCCAACAGGATGAGCAGCTGCCCCAGATGGGTCTCCTGAGACCCCCTCAGGTGGGGGCTACAGGAAGAATCTGGCCAGTTTCAGATCCTACCCAGGATGGAGGCTCTCTGTACATCCCACCCTGTGCAAACTGCACCTCTATCTCCTTTTCGTATCCCCCACCACATAGACACACTGAGCCCATCCACTTTATTCTTGGCCACAGTGATCAGCCACGCAATGGGCATGTGCTTCAAACTTGGCCAATCAGAGCCTGCCTGAGACTTGTGCTTAAGCTCTGGGGAAATAAGGGCTCACATTCCTCTGGGGTGGCTAAGTAAGGTGGACGGAAGCCTGGAGTTGCCCAAGACTGTCTCTGCCATCCCACAAAGGGACCACCTGGGAGTGGAGCGCATGCAAAGAAAGTAGAGCCCAGAGACAGTGCTATCCTTGAGCTCCTGGATCCAGCCATACCTGAGGCTATAGCTATACTTTTTTAGTAAGACAATGATTCCATTTGTGCTTCTACCAGTTTGACTTGTGTTTCTGGCACCTGCTTCAAAGAGGCCCAGTGAACCCTACGCACAGCAGGACCATGCTCCTCTCCTCCCACCTGCCCTCTCACCTGCACCTTTGGGTAGGCCACAGGGTCCCGCAGGTATGGTTCATATTGATAGATATAGACAAAGCAGGCATCTGTGGGGCAGTCGAGAACCACCTGGAGCCAACAGACAAACCAACAACCCACCTCAAACATCCCTCCCACAGGAAGCCTTACCCATTCTCCCAGGAAGGCCCCGCATTCTTCACTCTGGTCTCCCCAGCCTTGGTTTTCTCCTCTGGCTGAGACTCCGCAGATATTGGAGCTAGGGAGAAGTCTACAGGGAATAGGGCTTTGTGATGAAACACTCAGATCAGACTCAGTGAAGAACTTTCCTGAATGATCAGATGGGAGAACAGTGGCATTTCTGCACTGAGTAAAGAAACGTGTGTGGGAAGGGAAGGCCGAGGAGGGAGGCTGGAGGCAGGAGAGGGGTAGGTTGGCCAAACTCACAAGGCCCCGGAAGAGGGTGAAGAACCCAGCAAGGATGAGGTATATGACGAGGGCCAGGTCAGCTGGGCGCTGTAGGAGGCTCCTTTTTTGCTCCTCCTGCACCTGCCCCATGGGAGAAAGACAGCGTGAGAAATCGGGTATCCAACAGGCACCCCATAAAGGCTCATCCCTTCTTTCCTAATGACCAAGGAGACAATGTTTTTGACCAGAAACAACTCAAATTGGGGACAGTCAGGTATATGGGCATAGGCCTGCCTGGGGGCAAGGCACTTACCACATTGGGGTTGCAGCAGGTTGGCACGCGGGACTGGTTGAAGACACTCAGGCCAGCCACGCACGGGACCAGCAAGTATGGGATGGTGAGGAAGAAGGCAGGTCTGATCTCTGAGCTGTATTTCCCTGTCATGGTAGGAGAGCTGGGTGTCATTCAGCGAGGATGTCCCGGGCCTGGCCAGACCCTTTAACTGGGTCATGCCAGAGCCCCTGGATGAAAGCCATGATTCACAAATGCCATCCTTGCTCAAGTGCTAACACCTCTGGGTCCCCAGTGCCCACAAGGCGATGTCAGTGCTCCTCAGTCTGGCCTGCCTCGATTTACCTTCTGGACACAACTCATACTTTAGCTGTTCTTGGCTTCCCCTGGATACACCCCTCCAAGAGGAAATGAGGACAGTGGGCAGGCTGCTGGTTTAGACCGTGCATGGAGAGCCATGGGAAGACCCTCCACAGACACTGGGGAGGGGATGGAGGACCCCGCAGGGGCTTCCAGGTGCAGGGCATTGACTTAGCCCGGGAAGGCAGGATTCCTCCAAGCCAAGTCCTTACCAAGGATGTTTCCCGGGAGGAACACCAGGATGCTCATGACGAAGGACCCCAGCCAGTACAGTCCAAGGTTCCGGTATCTCATCCTGGGTGGGGGATGGAGGGGTGGCCACTAGATATGTGTTCCCCAGTCTCAGAGCCCCAGCCACGGCCCAGGGCCCACTCTGGGCTCCCCAGCTCTGGATCCCTCCCAGTTTTGCCCAGGATGCAAGGGACGACAGGGTGTTGAATGAGGAATAAACAGTCAGACCCTCTGTCCAAAGACAGAAGAGGCTGCTGAGGTGCAAGGCAGTACAAGAGAAGAGAGCTGGCCACCACTGTCACCTGTGACATTCCCTGGAACCTTCTCCCGGCCATGCCTGGCTGGAGCTCTAGAGAGGCCTCCTGACTTCCCCTATAGACACTTCTGGGCCTCCCCAGCCTGAGACCCCACCTGAGGAGTTGACCTGCTTCCCAGGGTCCAGGTGCCATGCCACCTATCCCACATACCTTCTGCGGATGGCGCCAGCCATGGCCAGGTAGAGGAGGTAGTGAACGATGCCATCCCAGTAGCAGATGAAGATTCCGTGCGAGGTGCGCAGGTACGGATCGCCCTGTGGGGGCAGGTGAAGGGCTCAGACGCACAGCCAGGCGGGGGGTATCCCAGGCCGCCCCCTACGTACCTCCTTAGTGTAGAACTCCATGAAGCCCATCAGGTAGCCATCTTCCTGGAGAGCAATAAGGAGGTCCACCACCGAGGTGAAGGCAAAGACGGCAAACACTGTGGGGAGGGGATGGGGGGCAGGCCTGGGTGTGGGCGGGGCCTGAGTCTGTGTCAGGGACCCAAATCCAGGCAAGGACTCTGCATGCAACTGCTCCCAGTCCCCACTCCACAGGTCACATGAACCATATCCCTGCTTCAAAGGGAGGCATAGTCCCTGCCTTTGGGTGGGGATGGGAGTGTCTTAGGCTGGGAGAGGCACTGTCCCTGCCTTTAGGAAACTCCAGAGTGATGGGAAAACACAGTCCCCGTTCTCAGGACCCCCAAATCTGAAGAGGGAGGGCCTCTGAGCTTCCCCAATCAATGGGGGTTCTCCAGTCTCTCTGAGATTCCGCAGTCCAATGGGAGCCCTGCAAGGGCTGCGAGTCTGATGGAGGTTTTGCTCACACAGTTCTCATCTCTAGGAGCCTCCCACTGACTCACCAGCATAGAGTGGGTCGTAGTAGATCTCCCCGTGGGACAAACTGTAGATAGCCAAGAAGAGCAGACCCAGGATCAGGGCACTCATCAAGGCCACCCCTAGGGGGCTGTAAAGAGGGAAACGAAGTCAGGGAAGCCAGGCTTAGTGCTGAGGCCCCACCCCACACTGGTGAGGGCAAGAGCAGACCCCGGGAAGCTCTAGGTGGTGAGGATGAAGCATCTGTCCATCCAGGAATGCCGTTCCCTGAAACTGCCCTTTCACTAGGCTCTTGCCTTGGCTGTTTCCTCCTCATGGAAACTCCTTCCAGAAGTCTCTTTTCCACTTATCAAACTTTTACTCATCCTTCATGGCCCATCCACACTGCTCCTCCTCCGGGATGCCTTCTCTAACTCCTCACAAAGGATCATTGTGCAACTTGGGCCAGGCATCTGTCAACCCCTTCTGACTGTATGATTTATGCTGTCTCTTGCTAATATGTGTTTGACTCAATTTGCTCAGTCATTCAACAACGCTGAGGCCTCTGTGGCCAGACCCAGCACCCATTCTGCCAGATGATCTCAGTGCTCTCAGCTCTGTCCACCTCAGTGTGTGGCAGGCGCAGGAAGCTCCCAACTCCTCCCAGCTAAAGTCCAAACGCCTCCATCAGCTCCACCCCACCACTACTCTGATCTGTCCCCATCAACCTGATAAGGCAGGTCAACCAGTTGCATAAACAATACAAGCCAGGTCTCTGGGCAACCCCCAATACTTGGCAAACCAAGGCCCAGAAAGGGCAGAACCTATCCACGGTCACACATTCTCCCCGCCCCACACACCCTTTCCAGGTCCCTACCTTCTCTGGAACCCCTCTGATCCCTAGGATCCCCATTCCTGGTCCCATCTGACCAAAAATGCCAATTATAGTAATCAGATGGGATCACACCAGAGTCCTGCACACAATTCGTTATCCTTACCTGTAACTATAGGATGAGCTATAGGATTATGTTCATTACACAGTGAAGAAACAGGCTCCCTGGAGGCAATCTGGAGCACTCCGGGTCCAGGGGGATGGAGCCAAGAATTTGTACCCAAGGAGCCAACCCCTCAGTCAAGACTCCCTCTACCCCATGTTGTGGGAAACGTTGAGTTTGGGACCATGAGGGGCTTGCCAATGCCTGGTACCCAGTGGCTGGATGCACAGAGGCGGGGTCTAAGGTTAGCAGACAGGAACACGGAGGTCAAGGCATTCAGGTGAAACTGAGGCTAGGTGTAGGGTGGACCAGCCCTGACAGAAAAGGTCCCAGGCCTGAGACAGGAGACGGAGGGACTAGCTGGTTGGGGTGGTGCAGCAGAACGTGTGTGTGGCAAGAGCCGGGTCACCAGGGCCTCATCTGGGGCAATACTTTGACCCTTGGCGACTTTGGAGCCTGTGCTGGGCACATCCCTGGGAAAAATCCCAGAAACGCTCCCAAACCCCGCCCTGTGGGGGGCTCTGCTTCTCAACGTCCCTTCTCCCCAGACCCCAAACGTCCCTTCCACTCAGGCTTCAAACATCACAGGGGCACCCCTATCCCCAGCACACAGACTCTGGGCCGGCCGGAAGGGGACTTCCGGTTGGGGGGTTCTGACCCAGCCCCCATTCTGCTCCCAGGCCCGAGGGGCCAGGGGGCGCAGGGCTTGCTGGGAGCCAGGCTCGCCGCCCGCGAATCCTCTCTCCGGCCCCCTCCACACCCCCAGCCCCTCCCTCCGCCCCCCGCACGCACTGCGAGAGCGTCGAGACTTGGTTGAGCGCATAGGACACGGGGACCGCGCCGAGCGACAGAGCCGCTATCTTGCCCGCCAGCGGCGGCATGTCCATAGCGGCGGCGCCGGGACCCCAGCTCGGCCCCGCGCGACCTCCAGGGTGCTCCGCTCTTCCGCGGCGGCGCGTCTGGGCAGGAGGTTGCCAAGGACCCAGCCCGGCCCCGCCCCGCGCAAAGGTCGACCCCCGCTGCGCTCTAGGCCAGCTGCCGCCGTTATGGCCCCCCCGCGTTCCCCAGGTGTCTCTGAGGACCCTCTCTCTCTCGATACCCTTACTGGACTCAGTGCGGTCCCCTACGCCAGGCCTCAGTTTCCCTATTAATGGCTAAAACACGACGCCTTGGATGCTTCCGGTTGCTTCCCTGGGCCAGCAACTTCATTCAGAGAGAATTCGTTCTCTTGACCTGGTTCTGCACGTCTGCTTTCTTCGTCCTGAGGCACCGGCTTCCCAACCTCGATCCCCTATGTTTCCCAGACCTCCCTCCCCCAAGATCAAGTGTACGTAGCCCTTGAGCGCTGAAGGAGGAGGCATCTCACCGCTTGGGCGCAGAGTTCTCTTGAGAGCCTTTGGATTTGAGTTTTCACACGGGGACCACAGACACATTTGAACACGTGTCCAAGTGTGAAGCTTTGAGCCTGGGGGCCATCTCAGGGCAGGCGGCCACAGCCCTGGTTTGGGGTCCGTTAAAGGACTTGGTGATTCTGTGCTCTGAGATCCTTTCAAGTAGTAGCCTGGACACCTTGTGGGCAACTGAAGCCGGGCCCCTGCTTCTATGGGCGGGGTGGGAGAGAAGGGGCCCAAGGAGCAGGCTGAGATTTGGTGGGGGTGGAGCCAGTTTGGTGACGAGTTTGAGAAATGTTCTGGGCAAGAATAGTTCAGGCCTGGGGGTGAGCAGCAGAAAGGAGCCTGGGTCTGAGAGGTGGGAAGCCACAGGAGGATTCTAAACACTCTGGAGGCTGGGCTGGGTCCAGGGAGAGATGTAAAAGAGGTGGAGAGGGCTGGAACTAGAAGGGGGCTGCAGGGTAGGAATTAGGAGACAGCCGTTTGTCACTTCCTCCAACCAGCCTCAGACTCTTGCCCACGTGGTACTTGTGGCAGCAGGAAAAGGTGAGCAGTGCCCACCAGATTCCTACCCTGGGGAGTGGGGGAACACAGTCTGGGGTTGGGGGAAGATTGAAACCTCACCCCTTCTCCATGCAGCCCCTTGGCCTGTGCCAGCTGGGTGCTATCTCTGAGCCTGGATGATATGATCTGGCCACGGAATGGACAGCCTCCTTTCCCAGGTGCCGTTGCCTATGGGGTGAAGATCAGGTTCCCAAGCTGACCTGAAGCTCCAGCCTGGTTTCTTGACCTTCCCAACTCTGGCAGTGCCAATAGCCCACAGGTCTCTTACCTGTGTAAAGATGGACCCTTTTCTGCTTCCTCACCCTTTAGTGCCGATCCTGTCCCCTCCTCCAGGCAGCCCTCCCTTCCACCTGCAGGGCCAGGGGTGTCTGGCCCAGCTTTGTCTAGGCACCTGACTTTGCACCCCATGTTCAGGAGGCGCCTGCACACACACACACACACACAGCATTTGGAGGCCTCCAACTCACCCCCTGCCTGGGGGTGAAGTTAATGGGCTGAGTCTGGCCAGCCCACCAGTCACTGAGAATTCAATGGAGGGGTGACCTTGACCTGGATGGTGGGGTCCCCGTTGCTGGACCCTCTGGCTGCCCACAGCCACAACCCCGTGCTCGGGACTCTGGCACGTATCACTTATTTGCCCTGTCTGGACTATGATGCTGAAGCCCTTCCAAATCCCTTGAGGCCCCATTGCGACCCTGCTCAGGCACCACAGCTCCTGGTTCCTCTTGGCAGCATTTCTGTTTTAGATTGTTAGTTCACTGACACATCCCCACCCATCTGGTTTAGTCTGTGATCAGTGTTTGTTGAATGACAGTGAACGTTGGCTGGCCCAGGACCCCAATTCCAGCTTGAGTCCTCAGAGCCCATGAGCCCACAGGGGTTAAGCAGGACCCACTGGGTACATGTGGGGCAGGGTGAGTTGTGGGCCCGTCAGATTCCCAGGCCCTGATAAACCAAGCATGGCTGCAACTAGACAAAATCCCCAGGTGTTTCTGTACAAACATGAGGTGCTGGTCCTGGAGACATGGGGAGCTCTCAGCACACAACTTGGCCTGGGCCACCCACCTGCCTCCCATCCTCCAGGAAAAGTGTCAAATCTTCGGGCACAGCTGTCCTCCAAAGACACAAGACCCAGGGATATGTATCCACCACACAGGTGGGACCCCAGATGGCTGGGGCGGCCTGGGCTGCAGCCACCACTGGCCAGGGCTGGCTGTGTTCGGGGCCTGCAGAGGCTACCTGCCAGGGAGGTGAGAAGCACAGGTGTGCTCTGGGGGGCTGGCTGGGCCCTGCCTGGAGACCCCTCCTACATCACAGTGCTAAGCTGGGAGGTTCGCCCCACCCCCAGGCCTGTGGCCAAATCTGACTGGCCAGGCGTCCCTTCAACCACAACCCCGGCTGGTGGGGGATGGAGACTCCAAGGCAGACGAAGGCCCACGTGGTGCCTTGGGGTTCCTCTGGGGTTCCTCAGGTAAGAGGGAGCCTTCACGACAGCTTCCTGTCTTCAACTGCCCCGCCCAGCCCAGCTGCTAAGAAACAGAGCGGTTTCTGGAGATGGCAGGACCAGGCTCCCACGATGGGCAAGCACTGGGACTTTAATACACAGTATAATACTCGAGACAACAAAGGGCAGGCAGAAACGCAGTCTGGAACATTCCACAGTCCAAGAACACTCGGTTAGTCGTCTGGAAAGTACGTTTGTGTGTTTCTCCAGAATACTCAGTAGTAAGGCCGTCTGGGGTTGTTCTGTGGGAGGCAAAAAGATAAAAGGGGAGCAGGTTAACGCTAAAGACACATGGCAGTTCCTTCCGTCCAGAACCTTCTAGAGACAGCTGAGTTCACATCCTTGAAATGGGCAGGCTTTGGGGAGGAAGGAGGAGCTCAAATGCAGTTGGAGTGGTGATCGGGGTAGCTGGTGAGCCCTGGCACAGCTGGAATGGGGAAGGAGGGAGACTTCTGTTACCAGCAATGCTGCCTCACTACCGTGGATGGCGAGGTACCAGTGAGGAGCCAGCGGCCCAGCTAGAGCAATGTGGGGGACGGGGGGTGCATGTACCAAGGGATTGGGCCGGAAGCGGTAGGCCAGCATCATCCTCTTGCGGAAAGCTTCGTACTCATCGTCCTCCTTGGAGAGCTCGGCTGGCCGGTCAATGCCAAAGCCGGCGCCGTCCACTGTGGTGGTGCCCCTGCAGGGGATGACGGGGTGATGTGAGCAGGGCAGTGGGCTAACGCTGCAGGAAAGGGGCTGTGGGGCCTGAACCGGGGAGGAGGCCTCACCCGCCCACCTGGGTTCAGGAGCAACAGCAGAAACATGGAAACGTGGGGCTGTGGAGGTTGTACAGGTGTACTGGGCTGGGGAACACATACGCAGGACATGCCCAGCACGGAGAGGAGGGGAGTGCCTGAGATGGCCTCGCCACCCGAGTTTACAGCCAGGCCCCGGACTCCGGCCCAGGGACAGGACTGAACCCCGGTCCTGGGTCCGCATCTGTTTGGGACCACCCATCCCCACTGCGAATTGGGGGCCACACTCACTTGTTGACTGGGTTCTTGATGCCCTGGCCTTCAGAGCCCAGCCCATCGCCCTCCTTCCAGCCCATCTTCATCAGCATCTGGTAGCCGATGTTCTCCACTGTCAGCTTGAACTCCTTGTACTCGGAGTAGTCGGGCTCACGGCCCTCCTGCAGGGCCAAGTGCTGGTCATCCCCCACGGCCCCCAAAATGCCCCCACGGCCTCACTGGCCACTGGCTGGGCCCACCTGCCCCTCTGCCACCTCCACTAGGTCAGACCACGCTCCTCCTCAAGGTCCCCAGGGCCACACTTAGAGCTCCCTGACAGCCAAGTCAAAGACGGCAAGGTGACGGTCACAGAGGCCTCCTCTACCGCATGCAAGATTCATGGTTCACCAGCAAAGAAAAGCCCGGGTTCTGACAGCGACTTGTTACAGAGAGTGCAAAAGAAGCCATGGTCAATGAGGGGATGAGGCTTCGTGCCCGTCAGCTGTCTCTCCTTGTGCACACGGGGAATGTTGAGCTCTTGTTCTGAGGAGCCTGCCCATGGGGGCTTCTGCCTGAGAAACGCTTTGCCTGCACACTGCACTTAATTGGCTCCACTGGAAGCAGAATTCCCCGAAGCCCCGGGAAATGCTTCTAAAGCAGCAGCTGGGCTGCTATTTGTGAATTCCCCGCATGGATGGCGTCCACCATGAACAAATGCCTCCTGACTCCTCCTGCTGGACAGGCCCCCAGGAGGGCTGATGCCTGGGGACTCCCCGTTCACCTTTAGGGCCTTGAAGGTCTCCATGAACTTCTCCAGCTCATCTGGCGGCAGGAAGTCTCCAATGAAATGCTTGCCCCGTCCCATCTTCGTCAGCTGCTCGGCCCACTCTGCCGGAGAGGCAGGAAAGGTGAGAGGAGAAAGTGGGGAGCGGCCTCAGGGGAGGGAGGCAGCTGGAGACCCCGACCCGAACCCTGCTCCCCCAGGCAGCCTTGCACCACTCCTTTTAGCACTGAGGAAACAGACGGAGAGAGGCCCGGTCTTGTACCCGAGGCTTTACAGGCAGCAGGTGAGTGGGGCTTCCTGCGCGCACACGGCCACACCCCCACACCTCAGGCTTGCCGCCTCAGCGCACCCCGAGTCTTATCCATCTCCATGCGCCGCAGCTGGTGCTCCCAGGTGCCCAGCTCGCTGTCCACCTCCTCGTCACTGTCGTAGCCGTGCTGGTGCTGCTGCAGCGCCTTCTCCCACAGCAGCTGCATGTCCTGCATTGCTCGCTTGTGCTGCATGATCATGTCATACATCTGCTGCATCTGTGGGCAGCACGACAGGCTGTGAGCAGGGCTGCACGTGTGCAGGGCAAGGGCATGTATGGCCCCTGTGCATGCTGGGGCTCCCCCCGGGGGCGGGCCTGTGAGCAGGGCTTGAAGCAAGTGCTCAACAAGGCTCCAAGTCCTGTGCCAGGATCTGCCCTGATGCCCCGCGTCCTTGTGCTGAGCGGGGAGGACCCTCTCTGCCTCACCCAGAGCTGGGCACTGTCGCCATGGACTGAATGAGAGCAACACAGGCTCCTGACTTCTGGGAAGGTCAAAGGTGACATGACACGGCTGCTAGCCTGGAGGAGGTGGCTGGAGTGAGCCCCAAGGATTGACAAGCCAGTGCCTCTTGGTTTCTCAGGGAAGCAGAGGAGAGGCCGAGCTGGCCCTCACACCAACAATGCCCAATACTGCCACACTACTCGGGGCGCCCAGTGCTAGCCAGGCCTGCCCTGGACTGGACTGGAGGAAACTGAACAGAAAACTTAAGCAGAAACTACTGAGTGGGAACGGTCCACGAGCACCATACAGAGTGGCTGTGGGACACCAGCCTCGGGGGATGACAGGCCAGCGTGAGCAAGCCTGAGCTTTGGGTCCAGCTGCAGGCTGGGGAGGGCCCTCGGGGGTTGGCATGTCATTGACAGGGGGACTGCCTGCCCAGAAGCTATTCCGCTGGCCCTGTGACCACTGCACCGTATGGGGTGACAAGCCACTGCCAGCCGCAGTGGAACCTGCCTCACCGCCGCCTGGCCTTACCTCCTGCTGCTCCTTCAGCTGCTTCTTCTGGGCGTCAGACAGCTCTGTGACGCCCACCAGACCCACGGGCTTCCCCTTCTCGTAGCCGAGCCCCTTGAGGTCCTGAACTGGAAACAAGACACAGACTAGTCAGTGAAGGACACGTGGGCCTGGCCTTGCTCCTGTGTGTGGTACAGAGTCCACACGTTGACAACCGCTGTGGCACCTGGCGTGCACAACAGGGCCCACACGGCAGGTCAGTTAGTATCGTGTGTCACGTGATGACGGTAGGAGTCACGCCTTGCTCCGTCATGTGCACCCAGTTCCATCCCCATGTGCCCTCTCCAGACAGGCCCTATGTCCCCATGTTGCAGATGCTGACACCAGAACTTAGGAGGTCAGGGGTCTCACTCACGGTCACACGGCTAATGGGTGACATGGTGGGGACTTTGCAGAGCCAGAGCCATGAGAGCAGAGATGAGCACGTGTGTGTACACACGCACGTTCTCACACACTGGTTCTTGGCAGTAGGCCCTGTGGCAGACAGACCTCCAGTGTAGACACACACCGGTTCGGAGTCTTGTGTAAGACTCAGCTGTGAGGCTGTCAGCTCCTTCTGGGGAGGCAGCCGACCGTCCTCCCAGCAACTGACATTTCATTAGGCATCCACTTCGGAGCTTGGCGGGAGCCGATAGCACTGATCCATGTGAAGATGCTGTGACAGCTCATCTGGATGGTGGAAACAACCAGCCCTCAGGCGGTGGCTTCCTGGGGGAGAGGCTGGGTGGAGGGGATGCAGAGGCCCCTCTGGGAGGGTGGAGTGAGCTGGATCCTCCAGCTCCCCAGGGCTGGGGCTTTGCCAGCAAGAACCACGTGCAGGTGCTCTGTGACCCCAGGACTGCACACCGATCCCTCCTCAAAGGATGTGGGGGGCCCCTGGAGAAGGAAAGGAGGCCCAGGTCTGAGAAGCCTGCCGTGTGCCTACAGCATGCCTACAAGTTCCTCTTCACCAGCGAGCATGTGTGTGAGGGCAGCCCATGCTCCCCTGGGGCTGGTGTGGGCCAGAGGGACTTGAACCTGGACCTGAGACTTCGCAGCCTGTGCTTGTCCACTAGACCACAGGGGAGGCATCTTCACCAGCGGGGACTGGGGCCAGACCTTAGGGACATGTCTCCAAGATGGGCGTGCGTGGGTCAGAGCAGCACTCACATCTGAGCACCTCCTGTGCCCCTGCCACCAGGGCTCCACCTGAGCGACACTCCCGTCCCAGACACCCTCAGCACCAGGTAGAGGTGCTACTAGAGTCCCGGTGAGTCCTAGAACCTTACAATAGCAATTTTTCTCCTCGGGCCAGGGAAGCTCTGAGCAAGAAAACACCCTTAGAGCTGGACAGGCAGGGCCAGCAGGTCAGCCATGGGACCTGAGGGAGCTGCCTTCCCTTGCAGGCTATGCGGGGGAGAGGGTGGCGGCTGTTAGACAGCCTGGGATGCCTCTCTCAGTCACCCACTTTTACCTGCAGAATGTAAAGGTAATAGACCTCCCTCCCCCAAGTGGATTCGGCCTTCCCTCATACGCTGTCAGGGAGGTAACGGTAGTGGCAGTGGTTGTGCTTATAGCTCATATCCTGAGCTTTCCATGACAAGAGTGAAACTGAAGTCCTTTAAAGCTTAAGAAAGACGATAGGATCTATCTACGTGCTCTCTATGAGAGACTCGCTTTAGATACAAAGACGCAAAAAGGTTGAAAGTGAAAGGATGGAAAAACCAATTCCATGCAAAACAACCAATAGAGAGCTGGGAAGGCTATGCTACCGTGTTTCCCTGAAAATAAGACCTAGCTGGACAATCAGCTCTAATACGTATTTTGGAACAAAAATTAATATAAGACCCGATCTTATGGTATACGAGACCGGGTCTTATATTTTAGTAAAATAAGACTGGGTCTTATTTTAATTTTTGCTCCAAAAGACGCATCAGAGCTAATTGTCTGGTGAGGTCTTATTTTTGGGGAAACAGGGTAGTATCTGACAAAATAAACTTTAAGTCTAAAAAAGATTACAAGAGACAAAGAAGGGTGTTATATATCGATAAAAGTTCGATACAGAAAGAAAACAATTAAATACACACCTAACAATAGAAACCCGAGAAATATGAAGCAAAAATTGACAAAATTGAAGGGAGAAATAGTTCTACAACAATAGTTGGAGATGTCAATACCCTGTTTTTAATAATGGATAGGACATCTAAACAGAAGATCGGTAAGGACATAGAGGACTGAACAACACTATATACCAAAACACAATTTCATTTACAATAGCGTCAGAAAGAATAAACCATTCTTTAGGAATACATATAAACGAAGAGGTGCAAGGCTCGTACAACAAATACTACAAAATATGTTGGAACAAAATAAAGACGGCTTAAGTAAATGGAGAGACATCCAGTGTTCACAGATTAGAAGACTTAAATATTGTTAACGTGTCAGTACTACCCAAAGCAATCTATAGATTCAATGCAACCCCTATCAAAATCCCAGTGTTTTTCGCAGAAATGGAAAAGTCTATCTGAAAATCCGTATGAAAAATCAAGGGACCCCAACAGCCAAACCTTGAAAAAGAAAGGGGACAGTGATCAAAACACTGTAGTACTGGCATGAAGATAGACATACAAACCAGTGTAACAGGATAGGGCTCAGAAATAAACCTTTACACCTGTGGTCAACTGACTTTTGCCAAGGGTGTCAAGACCATTTAATAGGAAAAGAACAGTCTCTTCAACAAATGGTGCTGGGACAACTGGATAGCCACATGCAAAAAGAATGAAGTTGCACCCTTACCTTATATCATATATAAAAATTAACATAAAACGGATCAAAGACCTAAATTTAAGAGCTAAAACCATAAAACTTTTAGAAGAAAACATAGGAGTAAATCTTCATGACATTGGATTTGGCTATGGTTTTAAATACGACACCAAAATCACAGGCAACAAATGAGAAACTAAATTGAACTTCATAAAATTTAAAACTTATGTACAGGATGAAAAGACAACCCATAGAATGAGAGAAAATGTTTACAAATAATGTATCTGAACTGGGGATAATATCCAGAATACATAGACAACTCCTACAACTCACCAACAAAAAGCAAAACAACCCAATTTTAAAATGGCAAAGGACTAAAATAGACATTTCTCCAAACAAGCTACAGTGTTTCCCCGAAAATAAGAGCGGGTCTTATATTAATTTTTGCTCCAAAAGGTGTGTTAGGGCATATTTTCAGGTGATATCTTATTTTTTCATGTACAATAATCTACATGTATTCAAATACAGTCATGTCATCTTCTTCTGGAACATTGTCATAAATGTGTCCATCAAATGTGTCCGTCTGGCTGAGGCTCTTAACTGGGGCTTATCTTCGGGATAGGTCTTATTTTCGGGGAAACACGGTATGTAAATGACCAATAAGCACATGGAAAAATGCCCAACACCATTAGTCATTAGGGAAATGCAAATCAAACCTACAATGTGATTCCACTTTACACCTACTAGGATGGCTATAGTGAGGCGAGGAAGTGGAGAAATTGCAAATCTTGTGCATTGCTGGAGGGAACATAAAATGATACAGTTGCTGTAAAGAAGTTTGGTGGTTCCTTAAAAAGTGAAATGTAGAATCATCACATGACCCAGCAATCCCACTCCTTGGCATACATACAAGAGAACTGAAATCAGGGATCCAAATAGTACTTGAACACACATGTTCACAGTAACACTAGTAGCAACTGCCAAAAGGTGGAAACAACCCAAGTGTCCATCAACAGATGACAGATGAACAAAGTGCAGTCAACCCCCACAATGGAATACTATTCAGCCACAGAAAGGAGTGAAGTTCTGACACGTGCTACAACACAGATGAACTCTGAAAACGTGATGCACAGTTAAAGACGCCAAACCTCCTGACAGAGCCCACCTGACAGAGGCGAGGGGGAGGCGTCCACGTCCCTCTGCACCAGCTCGGCGGGGGGGAGCTCCACTTTGTCTTCCTCAGGCCCCCATCGGCTCTTTCGCTTCCTCTTCACGGTGGCTGTGGTGGCTGGCTTCCCGGGGGCAGATGGTGCCGGGGTGACAGTGGGTGAGGGGGCAGATGAGGCAGGGCAGGCGGCGGTGGGGGGCAGAGACCCTATCGGCGTCTCAGGAGGGGGTCTGCGTTGCAGGCAGA
The DNA here is from genome assembly GCF_036562045.2 of Rhinolophus sinicus. Classification (NCBI taxonomy): domain Eukaryota; kingdom Metazoa; phylum Chordata; class Mammalia; order Chiroptera; family Rhinolophidae; genus Rhinolophus; species Rhinolophus sinicus. Next base: position 78,149,935 of record NC_133757.1, on the reverse strand, counting down.
GGTCAGGTGCCGTGTGGATGCCTGTGGGGCCCGCCCTTGCTTTCCGGAACTCCTCCAGCTTCTGGCGGTAGTACTTATACCCCTGGCTGCTGGGTTCATACAGAAAGCTGCAAGGTAGAGTGGGGGGCACACCATCAGCTGGGTCAGGAGCAACATGGACCTTGTGTAGGCACCCCCAGTTGGGCCAGGGTCACTTTAGGGTCTCCACCATGACCTCCAGTCCTGCCAGGCCTCACTGGCTGCTGGCTCTGGTGGCCCAAACTTGAGGAACAGTGCGACATGCCTCAGCCTGTCACGATGCCGAGGGACATACCACGCCCTCATCCCTTCTTTGTGCAGTGTCTGTCGCACTGTTATTGATCCCCCTGCTTCCAAGGAAAAGGGGACAGCTCCCTCAGACCTGCCCCAAGCTCCATGAAGCTCTTCCTCTGCTGTCCAAAATGAGCACCAGGGCCTCCAAACCAAGACATCCTGAGGTGCGAGAGACACCTGGCATCAGAAAGGGCAGGATTTGCGCCAAACTCAGCTCAGCACATTTGCGCTTCTCTGATGTATCCCTGAAATGCTGACAGCAAATGGCGCCAAGACAACGACAATGAATGTCTGACCAGACAGGACCTGCACTCCAACCCAAGGGCAGAAACTCCCACCTTGCTGGAAGCCAGGAGTCCCCTCTGTCCCCCCAATCCAAGCTCAGAGCTTGTGCTGCTGGGTTCAGAGCTGGCAAAGGCTATAGCTCCCTCTGTACCTGCCCGGCATCTCTCAGACTGTACATGTCCTGAGCCCACAGTCCCACCTCTGGGGTCCACACCAGAGGGAAGAATCACAGGCCAGCTCCACAAAACAAAACCTGTGCACAACCGGGGTTATACGACTCTCAACAAGGAGCTAGACCTGTACCCATGAACCTGAAGGGACAGTCACGGCACAATGCTGTGCTACAGAAGCAACATGCAGACTCAAAGACGCTGTAAATTCCTTTTGCACAAGAGAGACAGCAGAAAGAAACCCCACAGATTATTTCTATGTGTCTACATGAGAACCGGGATAGGGGTGGAAGGACCCCCAGCCCCACTAATATTGGTACCTATGGTGAGATGGAGGGACAAGGAGATGGCAGGCAGCATCTTCCTAGGTCATGGTACACACAGGTACATCCTTGAGAAAGCCCAGTAAGGAACATTTGTAAAAATTAAATGAAACAAGAATTTTTTCAAAAATTGCTAAGTCTCTAGCCAGGCTAACTAAGAAAAAAGGATACAAATTCCGAAAGGAAATGAAAGAGGGGACATCACTCCAGATCCTACGGACATTAAAATGATACTAAAGGATTACTATGAACAACTCTACACCCACAAATTTGATAACCCAGATGAAACGGACCAATTACTTGAAAAGACACAATCTGCTAAAACTCACACAGAAATAGACAATCTGGGGGCGGATGGATGGCACAGTTGGTTAGAGGGTGAGCTCTGAACAACAGGACTGCCAGTTCAATTCCCACATGGGCCAGTGAGATGTGCCCTCCATAACTAGATTGAAGACAACGAGCTGCCACTGAGCTGCTGGAGGGACAGCCAGATGGCTCAGTTGGTTAGAGTGCGAACTCTTGACAACAAGGTTGCTGGTTCAATTCCCGCATTGGATGGTGGGCTGTGCTCCCTGCAACTAAGATTGAAAATGGTGACTGGACTTGGCTCTGAGCTGCGCCCTCCACAACTAGATTGAAGGACTGATGGGTCCTGGAAAAACACACTTCCCCAATATAAAGAAAAAAGAAGAAAAAAGAAGTAGACAACCTGAATAGGTCTATTTCTATTAAAGAAGTTCAGTTGGTAATTACAACCTTCCAAAACAGAAAGCATCATGACCAGGAGTTCACTGGTGAATTCTACCAAACATTTAAGGAAGAAATTATACCTATTCTCTACAATCCCTTTCAGAGGATAGAAGCAGAGAGAATACTTCCTAACTCATTCAAGTACCCTAATATCAAAACTAGACAAAGATATTAGAAGAAAACTACAGACTAACATCTCTCATGAATATAGATGCAAAAATTCTCAACAAAATATTAGTAAATTGTATCTATATATGTATAAAAAGAATTATACACCACAACCATGTGGGACTTATTCCAGGCATACAAGGCTGGTTGAACATTTGAAAATCAAGTAATGTAACCTGGCACATCAACAGGCTAAAAAATAAAAATCACACAATCATAACAACAGCTGCAGAAAAAGCATTTAATAAAATCCAACACCCATTCGTGATAAACACTCTCAGTAAACTAGGAATAGAGGCCAACTTCCTCAACTTGATAGAGTATTTACAAAAACACTCACAGCTAACATCATACTTAATGGGGAGAAACTTGGAAGCTTTCCCACTAAGAACAAGAACAAGGCAAGAATATGCCACCTCACCAATGCTTTTCAACATCTTACTGGAAGTCCTAGCAAATTCAAAAGATGAGAAAAGGAAATAGGTATACTAATCGAGAAGGAAGAAGTAAAACTGTCTTTGTTTGCAAATGACACGATTGTCTGTGGAGGGAAAAAAAGCACCAAAGAATAGACAAAAACCTCCTAACTAATAAGCTATTATAGCAAGGTTGCAGAACACAAGGTTAATATACAGAAGTGAATCATTGTCCTATATACTAGTAATGAACATGTGGAATTTGAAATTTAAAACACAATACCATTTACCTTAGCATCCCAAAATATGAAATACTTAGCTAGAAGTCTAACAAAATATGTGTAAGATCTATACGAAGAAAACTACAAAGCTCTGAAGAATGAATTCATGAAGAACTAATTAAATGAAAAGATATTCCATGTTCATGGATAGGAAGACTCAATATTGTCAAGATGTCAGTTCTTCCTAACTCCATTTCTAGATTCAGTGAAATGCCAATCAAGATCCCAGCCAAGTTATTTTGTAGATCATGACAAAATGATTCCAAAATTTAAATATGGAGACAAAAGACCCAAAATAGTCAACATACTACTGAAGAAGAACAAAGTTGGAAGAGTAACACTATCTGACTTCAAGGCAGTGTGACACTGGTAAAAAATAGACAAGCTGATCAATAGAACAATATAAAGGATCCAGAAATGGATCTATATAGTCAACTGACCTTTCACAAAGGAGCAAAGGCAAAACAATGAAGCAAAGACAGTCTTTTCAACAAATGGTGCTGAAAGTGGACATCCGCATGCAAAAAAAAAAAAAAAAAAATCTTGACACAAACCTCATACCCTTCACAAAACTTAACTAAAACTGGATCATAGACCTAAATGTAAAATGAAAATATATAAAACTCCTAGAAGATAACACAGGAGAAAACCGAAATGACCTTGGGTGTGGAAATGAGTTTTTAGGTACAACATCAAATACATGATCCAAGGAAGAAACTTAAAATTAAAAAGTGCTCTGCAAAAGACACATCTGATAAAAACTGTTATTCAATGGACCAATAACCTTAATGTATAGCTTAGCAAAGATTTATAGATGGCAAATAAGCATATGAGAAGATGCTCCACATCATATGTAGTCAGGGAAATGTAAATCAAAACAACAAGATACTACTACACACCTATTAAAGTGGCCAAAATCTAGAGCACTGACACCACCAAATGCCGGACAGGACATGGAACTACAGGAACTCTTTCATTGCCACGGGAATGCACAGGGTACAGCCACTTTGGCTTGTACAAGGCTTCTTATAAAGCTAAACATACCATACGATCCAGCAATCATACTTCTTGGTATTTACCCTAAAGAGATAAAATTTATGTCCACACAAAAACCTGCCTACGGATGTTTATAATAGCTTCCTTTGTAATTGCCAAAACTTGGAAGCAATCAAGTGGAATATTATTCAGTGCTAAAAAGAAATAAGCTATCAAGACATGAAAAGACATGAGGAACCTTAAATGCATATTACTAAGTGAAGGAAGTCAATCTGAAAAGGCTACATACCATGTTTCCTTAAAAATAAGACCTAGCGGGGCCATCAGCTCTAATGCATCTTCTGGAGCAAAAAAATAATATAAGACCCGGTCTTATTGTAATATAATGTAAGACCAGGTCAATATAATATAATATAATGTTAATATAAGACCCGATCTTATATATTATAATATATAAGATCGGGTCTTATATTAATTTTTGCTCCAAAAGCTGCATTAGAGCTGATGGTCCGGCTAGGTCTTATTTTCGGGGAAACACGGTACTACATGATCCCAATTATATGACATTCTAAAAAAGGCGAAACTACCAAGTCCGGAAAAAGGTCAGTGGTTGTCAGGGATTAGGGAGGAAGTAGGGACAATAGTGGGAACACAGGCTTTTAGGAGATCATTCCCCAGGTCGGAGGGATCCTGCCCCCGGGGTTAACCAAAGTTAACACTTTGGTGTCTTTCCTTCTAGTCCTTTTTTGCAGTGCAGAATTTGAACTGAGCTGTCGTTCTAATTGCTGTCTCCCGATTTTCAAAAAAATGCCTTAACTTGACGACCTAAGACTTTCCCGTTGGAATGCGGTGGAGAGTGGTAGGAAAGGCACCTCCACCAAGCGAGCAGCCTCCTTGCCTTGGTTTCCTCGTGTGAGGCCAGCGCCCCAGGTTGTTGTCAAGAAAAAGTGGTTCACATGGGGCATGTATTACAGATACAGTTATAGTCTAGCCCACGGGGGCTGGACATTCAATGTGTTATTAATTTTTCGTGGCTACGGACAATACTGTCTTTAACATTGTTTCTGGGGAAAGAAGTGGGGTGACTGGTCAAAGGAATGGGTGAACAATTATTACAGACTGTTTTCCAAAACACACAGCTGCTGGGGCGTGCCCAGCCCACAGGGGGAACCCAAAGGGCAGGGAAGGGCAAGAACAGCAGGAACACAAGGGGGCTGTGTGATCTGAGAGAGAGAGGAGCTAGCTGCCTCACACCTGACCCCACCGAAGATTGAACCGTCCCTGTGGTATGATCTGGCACACTCTGCCCAGGCCTGGCACCCAATCATTCCTCCCCAGTGTGCGGAGTGCCGACTGTGTTCCCAGACCATGACTCCCCTTCAGCCACTTCTCCCCCGGGTGCCCCACGCTCCCTCCTCACCCCTGGCTCTCTACATCCAGGCCTCTATCACAGCCACAACCAACAAGCTGGGTATATGCTAGCAACGCACCCCTGAGGGGCGACAGCCACAGGGAGGGCCTGGAGCCGCCTGCACTGACAGCACTTCTTGACCCCCAGGGGCTGAGCCATAGCTACTGAGCTCTGGACTCTCTGATCAGGGAGAGCCACCGGGGCTTGCGGACCTGACAGGATGCTATAAGCTCACCCACTTTGCCTGAGACAGATTTTCACAGTTCCACTTAAGACGAGCGACAGTAAGCTTAGTTTCCTGTTTAAATAAACTTACTTAGGTAAATAAAAAAACAGTGCAGTGACTTAAGGTAGACTCTAAAGTAGATACTGGTTTGGGTTGTGCAGAGGGGTGGCAAGTATCATGATCTCCTGAAGAGATCCTGGGTCTCCTAAGCTCCAGACCCCCACACCCACGGCCCCCACAAGGGACGCCCGAACACCTCAGCAGTCCTCCCCTACCCCCCTCTGCCTCAACCCTAGACCTGGCATGTCTGATCACCCTCCACAACTGGGGCCAGTGACCCCGGAAGCCCAGCTGACCCCATCTCTCCCTATGCACACCCTCCAAAGGTTCTCAGTGAACCCCTGTGCCCTCTGGGACCTGGCCCTGCCCGGCTCCATGGCCCATCTGCACCCCACACACTGGCGCAGTGCCTGCCATCTCAGCTGCTTTACTCCTACGTGGTGGTCCCTCTGGATGCCCCTCTCTGTTCTGAGTCTAGCTCATGCTGGCTCACACGTAGGAGACACAACTGGCTGCCTGCCCGGCATCCACTCCCACTTCCTTTTTCCCGAGGCCCTGATGGCATGTGCTGCTGCTGAATCAACCAGCCCAGATGGCTGCTGCTCCTGCACGTCCCCACTGACTAAGTGGGGACTTGTACCATTCGTGGCCAAAAGTGTCCTCACCGGTGCCTCACCCCGTGCGGGGTTCAGTGTCCACCTCACACGCCCCTGCTGGGCCGGCCTCACAGCAGCACCTGCCCCTCCCCTCCCCAGCAAAGAGCAGGCGCTATAGCCCCACCAGTGAGTGAATGAGCGGGTGAACAGACACAGCCTGAGTGGTGGGGGTGTGATTTCATAGCTAGGGACAGAAGGGGGGCCAGGCTGCTTGTCCCACCCCCTCCGTGGAACCTACACACAGGCTGGGGGTTCCCACTCCTCGAAGCCTGAAGTACTACATTCCCTGCTTTCCTGCTGTTCCCCTGGTGGTAAAGATGAGACCCTAAGAAGGGTCTCACACAGCGAGCAGCACAGTTCCGTGAGGTTCTGCGCCAAGGCCTGGCCTGCCCCCAGCCTGGTGCCGCTGTCTGTTGTACAGGGAGCCGGACAAGTACTAGAGACTCTCAGTGAGACACCTGGGAAAACAAGCCCCCAAATTCCCCCGCACACCTACGTCACAGACAATTTAGGGTACCCATGTGCACGTAGGAAGTGCCCGTCGTGTGGCAAGGCTGGCTCTAGGGCCAGAAGCTCCGGGACCTAAGTCCCAGTCTTGCCAGCTTCTTGCTGGGGGACCTTAGCCTGTCTCAGGACCACGCCAAGCCTGTTTCCTCGGTGTGTGTGTGGGGGGCAGGACAGACCCTGTGACCAGGGTGAGGGGTCACCTCCCTGGTGGGTCCCCCCTTACCTGAATGCCTGGTTCTCGCGGTTGTTCTGGAGGGCGATGGTTTCCACCTCGGGACCCCCGTCTGCTATGAACCTGGCCAACTTTTCTGCAAGGTTCTTGACTTCTTCATCCTCTGGGGGTGAAACTTTAAGCAGGCTGTCAGTACTGAGCTCAACTCACCACACCCAACAGCCTAATTTCTGCTAAGAACCCCATGGACAACGAGAGGGGTTTATTTTAGGAACAATGCAAAGAAAAACAGGCAAATGGGAATCAGATTACTGCACTGGGACCAAACACCAGAGTTAATACTACAACATATCTCAAGCACCAACCCCCCCGCCCCTTCCCACCCCGTAGGTCTTGGGGGGCCTTGGACACATGCTGGTACATGGGAACAGAATGTGAGGGAAGGTCTGCGTCCAGGCTGGAGGGGAGATGGGAGCCCCCACTTCAGTCTTCCTGCCCAAGGCTGCCCAACCAGGTCATATGGTTAGATGGGCCTGGCCCTCATCTCCTGCGGAGAAGGTCAGGGCAAAGGGCCACAGGCGACACGAAGGACTGATCTCTGTGGCCTACGTCAGGCCTAAACGTCAATCCCCACCACCCACCAGCACTTGGCTGGAGACCATCCGGTGCTTCCCCCCATCCCGATACTCATCCATCCAGGATCTTACCAGATGATTTTTTTCTGTCCCCTGGCCCCCCTCGGGCCCCCACCCCAAGTGTCAGGCACTACCTTTGTCTCTAGGTACCCTCAGAGTCTGAAACATGGCAGGCACTCAGTGACACTTGTTAAATACCAGGAACCAAAAGACAAACACTCCTTCCCTCTGCCCCCTTTGCATGTACAGGGCTGAGCTCCTGGACACGACCTTGACCTTGGCCCTCAGACCTCCCCTCACTTCCCAGAGCACTGGAGAGGAAGGAGGTAGCAGCCGTAGCTGACCCCAGCTGCCTGGGAGGGCACAGACCTCGGCTGTCAGCGCCACGCCATGCCACCAGGAACTCTTGATTCCACGTGGGGTGCAGTTTGCCCACATGCCTCCCTAGAACCTCCCACCCCCCCCACCCACCTACCTTTCTGAGAGGCCGTCTGTAACTTTTGCGCTTCCTTCCTTATCTCAGCCACCTTCTTTCTGTAGTAGAGGAATTCCCTGCTATTCTTATCGTGCAAAAACCTGAAGAAGAATTTTGCAAAACAGAGGAAGAGTGATGGGGACGGGTGTGAGCTGTGTGGCTGTTGAAGACATATGACACACAAGCAAGCTGGCAAGCAGAGACACCTTGACAGGGCCCAAAAGTAAGTCTCCGTGTCACACCGGAGCCCTTTGCAACCTCTAGTATGAGTCAGAAAGTGCAAGGGACAGTGTCTGGCCCGCGAAAGCAAGCAAGCACCCAGCCCCGGCCAGCTTCAGTCACGACTAGGGTTTTACAGAACGTCTGCATGTACTACTGTGTGGCAAGAACATTAAGTAGCAGTGGCTTTCCCCTCCCAGAAATACTTACGAAAATGCCGGCTTATCCTTGTAGTTCTCCATAGCTACTTTTTCTAACTCGGGGCCTCCTTCTGCCACAAAGCGGGCCAATTTCTCTATCACTTTCCGAGTCTCGACTCCCTCTGGGGGTGAAACTTTAAGGAGGCTGTCAGTACTGGGGTTCAACTCACACACCCCACAGTCAACAGGCACACTCTCTCTATGGACCACAAGGACAGAGGGGTGGGGGGAGAAGAGGGTGAAATGCAGGAGGTTGTCAGGCGTCCGGGGTCCATGCACAAAGCACTGTGACGAGGGGGGAGTTGGTCTAAACAGTCTTCACGAGACACACTGGATGGGAGAGAAGTGTGGGAGCCTCCCAGAGGCCAAGCCGATCCCCAATCTGGAAGGGAGACGTTGGAAAACATAGCCAGCCTCCCCCGTTTGTTTGGAATGCTCAAGTCTTTTCTTCATATACTGTTCAGTATAATAAATTGGTTCCCTGTCATCCTTCAAAGGTGAAAAATTCTTTTAAAATATCATTACACACTCTGATTTAAACATATAAGGTGTTTCAATCCACTGCAATTAATGTCATCATAGAGGCTCAACTGTCCCCTGTGGCTGGTGGAGACTCTTCAGCTGGCTCATGAGGTCTCTGGACGTGACCCCGGGAATCTTGCTGGCCTCCTCGCTATCTGCTGAAACGGGGTGCTCCAGGAGCATCTCATAACTTCCTGCCCAGACCTAGAGCCAGCCATTCCTCCAAGAAGTCCTGGTTTCCATGAGTGAGAAAGTGTTTCCAGACCACCATCTGGGGGCTGGGGATGCTCACTGCAAAGAGCCCAATCGTTACCTTGGGGCCTTCTCAGTGACCAGAGCTATAACAACACATTCTTGTATTTGTATTAGCCTCCCCTTGGAGCCACGTGGAACTCGCTTGTGTACTTTTCACTGGCCCGACTGCGGCGATATGTCAGCCACTACATAGTCATGTCCTTTTTATGAAAACTCCCAGGAGGAAGTTCTTGCTGTCAGTCCGTGCCTGGGAACGCTTGCTCCTCTTGGCAATGGGGCTAGACACCAAGCCTCTGGTCAATCTTATTTCCTTTGTTGCTTGGGCTGCCAGGAAGCTGGGGGCGCGGGGGGCAGGGGGAGGTACATGTGGCTCAAAGAGGCCTGTCAAGAGATCCCAGGGACATTCTTGGGAATGTCTTAACTTTTCCCCAGTCTCACCCTCCCCCCACATTCCTGACAATGACCCTGACCTGGTCACCATGTAGAAGCACAGGTACTCTTCTGAGGCCTCATCAACAGCAGGCCTAACAGGCCTCAAGACATTTACTGCTCCGTGCAAAGCGGTGGTTCCTGGCAGGGTACTGTTGAAGCTGCCAGGGCACCTCTCTGAGGAAGCACACCGTCCCTGGGGGTTCCAGGGTTCGAGGTTGGCCACTGATCTGCTCAGATGCATGGCCTGAAGCTGGCACCCTCACCCAGAGCAAGGGATCTAGAGGCTGTCACAGCAGACCATATGGTCACTTGTCTGTCCTCACAGACCGGGTGATAAGACTGCCAACAAGCCTGGGCAGAGGTGGCCCAGGACTCCACAGGGCTCAGGTGGCACTGAAGTCTCATTGTGAAAGTGGATGGGGCTGGACACACTAGGGATGCCACAGTACCCCCTCTACCCTACTAGACCACGGAGCCTGGGCTGGCGCCCCCAAGGTCGGTAACCAT